>NC_090437.1:152304532-152621182 GCF_031143425.1 Pleurodeles waltl
TGATGGCAGCCATTGTCCCTGTGTCTTGCGTCCTCCCTCCAACTTCCTCCACCCAGACCCAATCCCCTGTACCTCCGCCTATCCCAAGCACACCATCAGACCAGCCTGCACACACTTCACCACACAAGGGAAGCTCAGGCAAACATAAGCACCACACATCCCACAGGCACTCACGCAAGCATCACACACATGCAGACACACCAACATCCACTGCCTCCACTTAGTCCTCCTCCTCGTCGTCTCCCTCCTCCCTCCCAGTCTCGTCTACACACACACCTGCATGCACTACCTCTACAGCCACTACGTCCCTCACCAGCACACCCACCAGCACACCCCGCTCACGTACAGTCACCAGCCCCACTACCATTCACACGTCCCCTGTGTCCTCTCCCAGTGTGTCTGTGACGCCCCCTCCGAAGATACACAAACGCAGGCACGCACCCACCCAACAGCCATCCACCTCACGACAGCCTCCAGCGCATGCGCCTGCACCTGCACCCAAAGTCACCAAACGTACACCTCCTACTACCACCACCTCTTCCTCCACTCCCAAATCCCCTCCAGCTACCCGTCCCAGTGTGTCCAAAATAATTTTCCTGTCCAGCCTTGAACCTTTTCCCACACCTCCCCCACCCCGTCCATCTCATAGGTCCCGAAGTAGCACCTTAGCCACAACATCTCCGGGACCAGTGGTGCTTGTAGTCACAGGTATGTGGAGTGCACCGGCCACCAGGACAGCCAGTGTGGCACGGAGCCACAGCACAGCCAGTCCCCCCCCTGTGAAGCATCAGAAGTTGCCCAGTTCCCGGCGGGAGAGGGGGAAGACTCCAGCCACCAAAGCCGCTCCCAGGGTTCCCGTTGGGAGTGTGGAGTCAGCTGTTACACCTCCCAAGGTGGGGAAGGGCCACAAGAAATCCGGCAAGTCTGGGAAGAGCAGCACGGCGGAGAAGACCGCCATCATCCCCGCTGCCCAGGAGGCCAGCCCCAGCCCAGCTGCCCAGGAGGCCACCGCCAGCCCCAGCCCAGCTGCCCAGGAGGGCCCCACCAGCCCCAGCCCAGCTGCCCAGGAGGGCCCCGCCAGCCCCAGCCCAGCTGCCCAGGAGGGCCCCGCCAGCCCCATCCCAGCTGCCCAGGAGGGCCCCGCCAGCCCCAGCCCAGCTGCCCAGGAAAGCCCCGCCAGCCCCAGCCCAGCTGCCCAGGAGGGCCCCGCCAGCCACAGCCCAGCTGCCCAGGAGGGCCCTGCCAGCCCCAGCCCAGCTGCCCAGGAGGCCACCGCCAGAACAAGCCCCGCTGGGCCATGAAGGACCGCCAGCACAAGCCCCGCTGAACAGGGCACGCCAACTCAAGCACCGCTGAACAGGGCACCGCCAAATCAAGCATCGCTGAATAGGGCACCGCCAACTCAAGCCCCACTGAACAGGGCACCGCCAAATCAAGCACCGCTGAACAGGGCACCGCCAAATCAAGCACCGCTGAACAGGGCACCGCCAACTCAAGCATCACTGAACAGGGCACCACCAACTCAAGCACCGCTGAACAGGGCACCGCCAACTCAAGCACCGCTGAACAGGGCACCGCTGAACAGGGCACCACCAACTCAAGCACCGCTGAACAGGGCACCGCCAAATCAAGCACCGCTGAACAGGGCACCGCCAACTCAAGCACCGCTAGCCCATGAGCGGCAGGGGCACTGACGCAACTGGGTCCGTCACAGGATGAGTGATGCACTCTGGGCACCAGTCCCCCTCCAGAACCAGTGGAGAGATCCATCCACTACCTCTGTCCTTCACAGGATGAAGCACTCTGGGCACCAGTCCCCCTCCAGAACCAGTGGAGACTGTTATCCACTTTAGAGACTGTGGCTTTGCACTCCCCAGGATTGAACAGTGGGCAAACCACCCACTGGAGAGACTTGAGAGACTGTGGCTTTGCACTCCCCAGGATTGAACAGTGGGCAACCCACCCACTGTAGAGACTTGAGAAACTGTGGCTTTGCCCTCCCCAGGATTGAACAGTGGGCAGCCCACCCACTGTAGAGACTTGAGAGACTGTGGCTTTGCACTCCCCAGGATTGAACAGTGGGCAACCCACCCACTGTAGAGACTTGAGAGACTGTAGCTTTGCACTCCCCAGGATTGAACAGTGGGCATGTGGCCCCCTCGTGGATCTGGCGTCGTGCCCTCATCCGGCTGAGGTGCCCCCCCTTCCCTTCCCCCTTAGGTGACTGTTGTATTTCTGTCTGATGCCCCTGCAGTGTTCTCTCTGTTTTGATCTGGTATCGAGTGTGGGCCTCGCCCATGCATTTTGGGCCCAGTGGTCCACGGACTATAAATGGTGCAATACCTGGACTTGTATTATTGGTGTATATATTTGTTTATAGTGTATATATATTTTGGAGTACTGTATTTTAATAGATTACAATGGTTACAATAATTTCCTTTTGTCTTTTTATTCTTCCGGGGGGCTTGGGGGTGTAACTGTAATGTATCAACATGCATTAGTGTGTGTGTTGTAGTGGGTGAGGGGTGGGGGTGTTGCATGTGTGTGTCCCTGTTTGTTCCCTCCCCCCTCCCCTGTGTCGTAGGTGCAGTACTCACCGTGGTCTTCGCCGCCGGCGTTCGTGCTCCTGGTACAGGACCAGGAAGACTATCGCAGGTAGAATTTGGAGTTCCGGGTCCATGGTGTCCTCGTTCCTCATGGAGTGTGATGAGGTGAGCGTTTTCCCTTTGAAATTCCTGTTTCTGCCGTGTTTTTATCCGCGGTGAATCCAGCCCGGAAAAGGTGGCGGATTGGCCTGTCATAATAGTGGGGGCGGTACATTGTCTCCCGCCTGTCTGTTGGCGGTGACCGCCGCGCTGTTTGTTTGTACCGCCGTGGCGGTCTGAGTGTTAAAGTGGCTGTCTTTGTTGGCGGTTTCTGCCACGGTCGTAATTGCTAATTTTTTACCGCCGGCCTGTTGGCGGTCTTACTGCCGCTTTAACACCGTCCGCCAGGGTTGTAATGAGGGCCTATATGTTTTGTTCAGTTTAGCTGCCTATTGGCTTTGACATGGCTTTAGCCATTACATTCTGTATTCAGGTCAGCTGCCTATTGGCTTTAACATGGCATTAGACATTACATTTGGTATTTAGGTTAGCTGCCTATTAGCTTTGACATGGCATTAGACATTACATTCTGCATTCAGTTTAGCTGCCTATTGGCTTTGACATGGCATTAGACATTACATTTGATATTTAGGTTAGCTGCCTATTGGCTTTAACGTGGGGTTAGACATTTCAGTTGAGACATTGCAGATGGGCTGTGTTTTCCCATGCTGTGTTTTTCCACATGATAGACCAAGCTGTGTTTTTCACACCAGACTATAGCTGATTAGAGAGAGTACATTTGGTGTTTTCCTTTGTGCTCAGCCTTGGGAAGAGGAGGGGTCTAGGAGATCTGGCCAGTCTCCAAAGGCTTGCTTAGTTTTCCCGAGTCTGAGAGGAGGGGGCATGTTTTTGGAACGATGGCACTGGACAACGGCAGAGTTAGTTAGATTGAATATATCTTGACTTCAGACAGGAACGGAGACGTCAGTTGCCTGTATCCCGTTTGGGTAGAAAATCTCTTTCTCGCAGTTGAACCAGAGTCATCAACTTGCAGGTCCCAGAAAGATGAAGCTGAGTTATAGGCCCTACAGCCTTGCCCTACAGTGATGTAATTTTGACTTTTATGCTTTGCTTTGAAGTTATGCTATAATATAATCACATGTATTTGCTGTGTACATTGCAACTGAGAAGTACTTTGATATATTTTGCTTTCATTGCTGCGACTACTTTTGAACGTGTGCTGCCAATCTACTAATTTCGTCTCTCAGGAACCTCGTGGTGAAGTAATAATAACAATAAACGTCTTCTTTAAACTCAGAAGTGCATTCCAGAGAGGTTCTGTAAGCTCAGTTATGAGATAAGAGCAGGAAAGCAGAACATTTTGGCGAAGTCGTCAGTTTTGGGAGTCAAATTGGAGTTTGGAAGTGCACGAATTAAAAGTGTAATTGTTTGTTGTTGTTTAGAGAATTAAAGAAGCACGGCAGACCATGTTTGAAAATGCATGTGAAGTTAAACTGCCTTATGGTGCTGTGAGAAACATGTTTTCTTGTTTATCAGGACTGTGTGAGTCTTGGGATGAGTGCTGTGATAAAGCATATTTAGAAAATGTGCCTTTTGAAAGAAATAATGTTCCTTTTGTTCTTGACAGAAGGGTTTGGATACTTTTGTCTACTTACAGAAAAATGCAGGAGTGATGTAGGCAGTTAGAACATGAAAATAAGAATTAACGTGAGCAAATTAGCAAGAACACATTAATGCAGGATAATGCTGAAATCTATAAAACTGCTGTTTTATAAGAATCTGGCTTTTCCCATTCCAGTAATAAGGGGTTTAAAATAGCTGTGTGCCAGTCTGAGGCTCAGTGTGAGCAAAACACCCCACAGTTTTTGGCAGTTGAAGAGCATTCCTTAGCAGGTAACACTGAGAACAGAGCTCAGAATGTTATTTACAGACAAAGTAAAATTAATTCGGACAAGGCAGAAGTACTGTCGCAAAATGTGCAGTTACTGGAAATTCAGTGGAACCCAGAAAAAAGACAGATGTTGTCACAAGTAAAACAAAAGATTTGAGAGTTTCTTACTATTTGCACTAAGCAAGAGACGCCGAGTTTCATGAGCTTGTTTGATTTTTGGAAACAGTATAGCCCTCATCTGAGTGAAATCTTAACACTTTGGTATAAAGTAACTAGGAAAAAACATGAGCAGCTGCGCGCTTTTGATTTGGCAAATGAAATAATTCAGACTTTAGGTTTCTGCGCAGTGCAAAAGGGAAACACTGATTTACATGTAAATCAGGAACAGGGGAGGACAAGATTGCCCCTGGAACTTTGGAGTAAGCTTTTGACTTGTTATCAGTGGGTGATAAGTTCACCTAAATCTCACAGTTTAGGACAGGCACAGGAGGCTAGTATCATACACTGGATCTGGTACATGCAAGACAGGGCTAGAGCCACTGCAGCCCAACATTAACAGGTGTCACAAGCCCCTTTTCAGGAGGAGGAGAGTATGCAGGGAGTACCACAGGTAAAAGAGTCACCAGTGAAATTGAGTGCACCATTTGAATTTGTGTCCCCTGAGGATAAAAAGCATGTTTGTTTGACTATTGATTCAGATTTGTACAATGTGTGTCAGACTTTAAAGCAAGAGCTGCTTGAAATGTGTCATTTTTACACTGATTCTTGGTTTACTGCCAATGGTTTAGCCGTTTGGTTTTCCAAATGGCTTGTACCTAACTGGTTCAATTCCCTTGCAGATGTTAAAGAGAAATATTCAGAGTCTGAAGTGTCCACCCAGAATTCTGACTTAGTGGGGATGGCTAAGTGGGTGCACCAGAAATGTGGACATCTGGGAGAAAAAGCCACTCACAGGTGGGCAGAGATTGGAGAGATGCACATTCCCCTAGATTTGATATGTCCTATTTGTCAGCACGCACAACAGCAATCTGTCCCACAAACAGTCACAGAGCATTTGGGGAGAGGAAAGTTACCAGGACAGATATGGCAAATTGATCAGGTTTTAGGGGGAGTGATTGCTGCAGATTACCAAGGAGAAATCAAAATTATGCTGATAACTAGAAAATAATCTGATTCATTCATACAAATTGGAGACAGAATTGCCCAACTTCTAAAAAGTGCAGTAAATGGAGGTTTTGTAAAGAAGGAGTCTGCCCCAGCCCTTCTAACAGTGCAAGGAAAGGGAAGCTGTGGTGCAGGAGATAAAAACCTCGGTGCTAAGGTTTGGGTTGAATCTCCAGATAACCCTCCAGAACCTGCAAAAATCATAACAAAGGGCCCCAAAAACATCCTGCTGATTATAAAACAGGGAAAGGAAGAGGAAGGGCACATTTCAGATGACAAATGTTATTTGCAAGAAAAGTCATACTTTCTTCTTTTGCAGATCCTACCACGTTTCGCCACTGACCATGAGTGTGCTGTGTGGTCACCCTTCGGGTGTGTGCATGTGGGGTCGGTGGAGGGACCGAACCCCCAACCTGAACCTGATTGATTTAAGTACAGACCCTATGGATCCATTTTGCGCAACTGGCGCCTTCAATTCAAGTTCAACTTGTTTGATTACATTCTTCCACTGG
Organism: Pleurodeles waltl; assembly: GCF_031143425.1. Taxonomy (NCBI): domain Eukaryota; kingdom Metazoa; phylum Chordata; class Amphibia; order Caudata; family Salamandridae; genus Pleurodeles; species Pleurodeles waltl. The sequence goes on from NC_090437.1 coordinate 152,310,706, forward strand.
AACTAAGCAACCTCAACAGCTAACCGTCTGTGTTTTTTCATATGGACCTCTGACTTTCGCTAACATTCCAGCAAACCTTTCAGGTGGACCATCCACCTTTACATGAGTAGAACTCATGCTACATCAAATTGCTATTTTAGAGACACTATTATCCCAATAAGAGTATATAAGTTTCAGTTTTTTCTGTGTAGATGTATCTGATTTGAAAGGTTATGAGTTCAATATGTTAATCCACTTCCATTGCTTTACAGTGATTGCTTTTATCATTCAAATCTGATTTGCTTATAATGTTTTTTTTTGTGTTGATGTTTTTGTTTTTTGTTTGAAATAAGACGTATGAAGCAAAAATTCATTGGTCATAGGGTGGAATGTGATGCTATTAATTGTGTTTGACCAATGACTTTGTGTTTCACCACTGCGCATATTAGTTGCTCAATGTTCACCAGTAGCACATTATGGTGGTCATTCCAACCTCGGCGGTAAAAGGCGCTTACTGCCGTTCAGAAGACCGCCATAACACCGCCGCGGCCGCGGTAAACCGCCACGGTCATTCTGACCCGCAACAGGCAAACCGCCAAAATACCGACATCCACAAAAGTCCGCCACACCAAAGGCCAGCGGGAAACTGGCGATGACCAAACCTCCACCGTCACGCCAACAGAAATACGCCCACACTATCACGACCCACGAATCCACGCGTCGGTCTTTCAACCGCGGTATTCCATTGGCGGTACACACCGCCGCGGTCAAAATACACACACACTTACAAAAAACAACCACATTGGACAATTCAAAATGCACACACCTGAGACACATACACACACCACTCCCACACACCCAATTAAATATAAAACACACACCCACATCACCCACAAACCTCCACTCCTAGAGATTCGTAAACATGCACCGAGAAAAGACATCCGAGCACCCAGACGCCCAATTCACTGTCACCCAGCAATATTTGCACGCACTTCACACAACACAACAATACACATCACCACACTTAGCACCACACAATCCACCCCACACATCAACCACACCACCCCATGGCAGCGCAAAGACACCCCAGTTTCTCTGATGATGAACTCAGGGTCATGGTGGAGGAAATTGTACGAGTAGAGCCACAGCTGTTCGGGCACAGGTGCAGCACACACCATTGCCAGGAAGATGGAGCTATGGAGCAGAATAGTGGACAGGGTCAACGCTGTGGGACAGCACCCAAGAAATCGGGACGACATCAGGAAGAGGTGGAACGACCTACGGGGGAAGGTGCGTTCCATGGTATCCAGGCACAACATCGCGGTGCAGCGGACTGGTGGCGGACCCCCACCTCCTCCCCCAGAATTTACAACATGGGAGGAGCAAGTCTTGAACATCCTGCATCCTGAGGGCCTCGCAGGAGTAGGCGGAGGAATGGACTCTGGTAAGGCAAATCTTAACTACTTCTCCCCCCCCACCCCACCAGCATGCCAACTCATACCCCCACCCCCATCACACCTACTCCTTGCAAATGTCTCACCCTCACAACCACCCATCCCAACACCAAGCCCTGCATGCGACCACAAAGCATGTACAACCCATCACCTAAGCATGCCCACTGCACATACCCATCCCCCCCCCCAAACCACAGTCACAAAAGCACCCACACAGGAATGCAAGCACAGGGGTACACGGGCACCCACCCATTGCACGCCATGGCACACACAGAAGCAATAATCATACTTTTATACCTCTGCAGGACCCGAACGCCACATCACCGCGCAGGAGGGTCCACAAATGTCCACTCCACCCCCAGAAGAGGCCCACAGTGATGACAGCACCTCTGTCACCCTGGATCTAGATGACCAGCCCAGCCCATCGGGGACCTCTGGACAGTCGGTTCCCCTCAGACAGCCACAGGCCACAGCAGACCTTCCCCCCTCTGGGAACACCAGCACAGCACCCACCCAGCCGGCCCATATCTCTGTCCCCAGGACACGTCAATCAGCGGTGTGTCCACCACTACAGGGCACCCAGGTTAACCCACCACCCCAACAACAACAGGGACCTGGGGGCAGTGGTAGTGGGCACACGGTCCAGGGGACAGAGGCACAGGGAAACAGGGGAACTGGGAGGGCTGCTGTGCGACAGGAGGGGGACAGGCCCAGGGAACCCACTCTCCACAAGGCCCTCTCCTCCATCATGGGAGCATACCACCACTACCAGGAGACGATGGCTACGGTCCTGGTCAGGTTTCAGGAGATCCAGCTTCTGCAGGAGCAACAGTATATGGGGTTCAGGGAGGAACTAAGAAACATCAGTACCGCCATGGGCACCATCGTAGTGGATCTGAATCAGGTAGTCACCACATTGCGGGACACTGTTGCACCACAAAGGGCCCCTTACACTAGCATGGACAAAGAACTGCCTACCACCTCCGCCGGCGCTAGTGGACAGGAGGCCCCGACACAAGACCAACAGGCCACCAGAACCCCACCCCCTGCAGAAGGAGAACCAACCCGCAAGCGGGCCCTGAAATCCAGGAAGAAGACAGAGTAAGATGCCAAGACCCCTGCTAGCAAAGGATACCTCCCTGATTGCCATCCCACTGTCCCACATTGACACCCTGTCCAACCTTACACTGCCCCTGCTCCACTTTCCACAGGCATCTGGACAATGCACCTGTGATACTGATAGTCTGGACTCTGCCATGGACAATCCTCCACCATCACACCTCAGCGATTTGCAACCACCCACCAATTTAGAGCACTGTAATAAACACACTTATTGCATAAAACAATCTGGAGTCTGGCTGTGATTTTGTACAAATGTATTAGACATTACCGTGCCAAATGGCATATTCACATTGTGATGCCAACATACCAATGTCACACAGCTGTAGTCCATGGGGAAATAAAGCAGATGTCACGCAGTGGGGCCCACATCTCTGAAATCGGAAGGAAAAGTCACAACTCAGTTACCATACAATGGGGGAAAAGGACAGACAGTAGAGAGGTAGCAGGGGTTAAGTATATGTAATATGCCGGTGTGTATTCTTACCTGTGTGTCATTGAAAATACTGCTGTATTACAGTGTTCCTGTTCTCTATGTCGTCCTCCTCACCTTCCTCCTCTTCACTCTCCACAGGCTCCACAGCTGCTACAACACCACCATCTGGACCATCCTCCTGCAGAAAAGGCACCTGGCGTCGCAAAGCCAGGTTGTGAAGCATACAGCAGGCCACGATGATCTGGCACACCTTCTTTGGTGAGTACATTAGGGATCCACCAGTCATATGGAGGCACCTAAACCTGGCCTTCAGGAGGCCGAAGGTCCGCTCGATCACCCTCCTAGTTCTCCCATGGGCCTCATTGTACCGTTCCTCTGCCCTTGTCCTGGGATTCCTCACTGGGGTCAGTAGCCATGACAGGTTGGGGTAACCAGAGTCTCCTAATAGCCACACACGGTGCCTCTGGAGTTGACCCATCACGTAAGGGATGCTGCTATTCCGCATGATGAACGCGTCATGCACTGACCCAGGGAACTTGGCATTAACATGGGAGATGTACTGGTCAGTCAAACACACCATCTGGACATTCATGGAATGATAACTCTTCCTGTTCCTGTACACCTGTTCACTCCTGCTGGGTGGGACCAAAGCAACATGTGTCCCATCAATGGCACCAATGATGTTGGGTATATGTCCAACGTCATAGAAATCAGCCTTCACTGTAGCCAAATCCCCCACCTCAGGGAAGACGATGTAACTCCGCATGTGTTTGAGCAGGGCAGACAACACCCTGGACAACACCTTGGAAAACATGGGCTGGGACATCCCTGATGATATAGCCACTGTTGTTTGAAATGACCCACTTGCTAGGAAATGGAGTACTGACAGCACCTGCACTAGTGGGGGGATCCCTGTGGGTTGGCGGATTGGTGACATCAGGTCTGGCTCCAACTGGGTACATAGTTCCTGTATAGTGGCTCGGTCAAGCCTGTATGTCAGTATGACATGTCTTTCCTCCATTGTCGACAGGTCCACCAGCGGTGTGTACACGGGAAGATTTCTCCATCTCCTCGCATGTCCCAGCGGACGGTGCCTATGAAGGACAACAGCGAGCACAGAGTCAATCAACCCACAGGTACGTAACCACAGCTTGCACATAACACGATTCCCAATGCATTGAATGGCTTGTATGAGTGTTGATGCAAGGCCTAGGTATGTGTGACGCAGTAGAAAATAAGGCATGTGGGCCCTTGAAATGGCGGCTGCCTGACCTGTGAAGTGCAACAATGGGATGTGAGGTCAATGCGCTGGCGTGGCACACCGTGGCGGTAGGCGGTCGAAGACCGCGGCGCAAAGCTGCATTGGTTAACATTGAGCCCTATGGGTCTCAGGAGCCAATGACGATGTGCGCCGGCGGTCGCGGTACGCACCGCCGCGGTACGCACCGCCGCGGGCGTGACCGCCATTTTCTATCTGCTTAATCACTCGATACCTGATCTTCCACAGGAGAGGACCTACACTGCAAGTGCTGCTGTGACCACGGTCTGGAAGAGACAATGGCTCATGCGACTGGGGAAAGGGCCCCTGCCTTCACTGCTCAGGAGTTGGAGAAACTCGTGGATGGGGTCCTCCCCCAGTATGCGCTACTCTACGGTCCTCCAGACCAACAGGTAAGTACACTGGGACCATGCTTTGTGGCCAATGCCTGTGTTGAGTCGGGTGGATGAAAGATGGTGGTGAGGGGAGCGATTGAGGCATGCATCAAACGACAGATGAAAGCATGTGCCACATGGCAAGGGTGGGGATGGGGGGGGCACTCACATCGAGCATGCAGAAGGTGATGATTATTCTTCTCTCCCTGTACATGTCACATAGGTCAGCGCCCACCAGAAAATCGGTATTTGGCATGCCATCGCCAAGGACATCCGGACCCTGGGGGTCCACCAGAGACGGGGCACCCACTGCAGGAAGAGATGGGAGGACATCCGACGCTGGAGCAGGAAGACGGCGGAGGCTCAGCTGGGGATGGCCTCCCAACGTGGGAGGGGTGCCAGTCGTACTTTGACCCCACCTGATGTCCCGGATCCTGGCGGTGGCCTACCCCGAGTTGGATGGGCGCGTGAGAACATCACAGCAGACACAAGGGGGTGAGTACACTCAAATCCTGGTGACTTTGCGCGCAGTGGAGGTGTCTGGGTGGGGGAGGAGGGCTGTGGGTATCCCTAGGCCAGGGCGATATCTGTAGGCTAGGCCCCTCCGTAAGGCATGGCCCTGTGCCCCGCCCCCCACCTCTCTAGGGTGCCAAGTACAGCTATTCATTGCCCTGTGTCATGTATGTGAGCAGAGCTCGCCCATAGGCTTGTAGGCCATGACCCACGGATTGCGTAGTCGACCCCAAGTGCGCGGCGTAGTGCAGTGGGCTTCTGTGTCTGTCCTGTCCGCCAACGGTGTCGCCAATGCATGCACTCAACATTTCTTTATTTTTCCCCACCCCCCTTTTTTGTTGTCTTCCTGTACATTTGTGCATTAGCATCATCAGGCGGAGGAGAAGTGGCATCGGAGCACGAGGGAGCTGCATCTCACATGGCCATGGCGGGCCATGCAACTGACTCGGATTTCACCAGTGAGACGGAGGGCGAGGGGAGCTCCACAGCGGGGACTCGTGCGGATGTCAGTGACAGCGACTCGTCCTCTGAAGGGAGCTCCCTTGTGGTGGTGGCAACATCCGTGCCCCCCGCTACAACAGGTACAGCCGCTACCCAGTGCACCAGCACCGCCCTCCCAGCAGCCCCTCAGTGTTTGCCCCGTGCCCGCTCACCCAGGAAGGTAGGCATTTCCTTCGCCCCAGGCACCTCAGGCCCTGCCCCTGTCACCCCTGCTGCCCTCAGTGAGGAGGTCATTGACCTCCTGAGGACGCTCATTGTTGGGCAGTCTACCCTTTTGAATGCCATCCAGGGTGTAGAAAGGAAGGTGCACCAGAGTAATGCATACCTGGAGGGCATTCATTCGGGTCAGGCTGCCCATCAGCGATCGTTCAACACTCTGGCCTCAGCACTGATGGCAGCTATTGTCCCTGTCTCTAGCCTTCCCCCTCCAACTTCCTCCACCCATACCCAATCCCCTGTACCTCTGCCTATCCCAGACACACCATCAGACCAGCCTGCACACACCTCAACACCCAAGGGAAGCTCATCCAGACATAAGCACCACACATCACACAGGCATTCACACAAGCAACATCCACATGCAGACATACCAACACCCACTGCCTCCACTGTGTCCCCCTCCTCGTCGTCTCCCTCCTCCCTCCCTGTCACTTCTCCACTCACACCTGCATGCACAACATCTTCAGCCACTACGTCCATCACCAGCACACCCACCAGAACCCCCCGCACACGTGCAGTCACCACCCCCACTACCATTCACACGTCCCCTGTGTCCTCTCCCAGTGTGTCTGTCACCCCCTCTTCCAAGCTACACAAATGCAGGCAGCCACCCACCCAACAGCCATCCACCTCACGACAGCCTCCAGCCCAAGCACCTGCACCCAAAGACACCAGACTTGAAACTCCTACAACCACAACCTCTTCCTCCACTCCCATACCTACTACACCTACCCGTCCCTCTCTTCCTAAACTTATTTTCCTTTCCAAACTTGACCTCTTCCCAACAACTCCCCCACCCCGTCCATCTAAAAAGACTCCAGTCAGCACCTCAGCCACCACAACAGCGGGCCCTGTGAAGACAGTCTGCCATGGACTGTGGAGTCCCCCACCCTCAAGGGCAGCCAGCTCAGTAGGGAGCCAAGGCACGGGCAGCCCGCCGCCGCAAAAACATGCCAAGATTATCAGTGCCCGGCGCGAGAGGCCTAAAACACCTGGGACCAAAATCCCTACCATGGCTCCGGCAGGGAGTGTGGTGCCACCTGGCACACCGCCAAAGGTGGGGAAGGGCCACAGGCGACCAGGGAAGGGTGGAAAGGGCAGCACGCCCGACAAGACCGCCAGCAGCCCAGCTGTGCAGGAGGGCCCCGCATGCCCCATCCCAGGTGGGCAGGAGGACACCAACAGGCCCGGTACTGCAGCCCAGGAGGGCCTCACCAGGCCCATCCCAGGTGGGCAGGAAGGCGCAGCCAGCCACAGGTCAGGTGGCGAATGACCTCCACGCCATGGGCTGATCCGCTGAACTGGGCACTCATCTCAAGCACCGCTCCACTGGGCACCGCCGTCTCAAGCACCGCTCCGCTGGGCACCGCCATCTCAAGCACCGCTGAACTGGGCCCTTCATCTCAAGCACCGCTGCGCTGGGCCCTTCATCTCAAGCACTGCTCCGCTGGGCACCGCTGTCTCAAGCACCGCTGAACTGGGCCCTTCATCTCAAGCACCGCTCCGCTGGGCCCGTCATCTCAAGCACCGCTGAATTGGGCCCTTCATCTCAAGCACCGCTGCGCTGGGCCCTTCATCTCAAGCACTGCTCCGCTGGGCACCGCCGTCTCAAGCACCGCTGCGCTGGGCCCTTCATCTCAAGCACCGCTCCGCTGGGCACCGCCGTCTCAAGCTCCGCTGAACTGGGCCCTTCATCTCAAGCACTGCTCCGCTGAGCACCGCCGTCTCAAGCACCGCTGCGCTGGGCCCTTCATCTCAAGCACCGCTCCGCTGGGCACCGCCGTCTCAAGCACTGCTGAACTGAGCCCTTCATCTCAAGCACCGCTGCGCTGGGCCCTTCATCTCAAGCACCGCTCCGCTGGGCACCGCCGTCTCAAGCACCGCTGCGCTGGGCCCTTCATCTCAAGGACCGCTCCGCTGGGCACTGCCGTCTCAAGCACTGCTGAACTCGGCCCTTCATCTCAAGCACCGCTGCGCTGGGCCCTTCATCTCAAGCACCGCTCCGCTGGGCACTGCCGTCTCAAGCACCACTGAACTGGGCCCTTCATCTCAAGCACCGCTGAACTGGGCCCTTCATCTCAAGCACCGCTGCGCCCTTCATCTCAAGCACTGATCTGCTGGGCACCGCCGTCTCAAGCACCGCTGCGCTGGGCCCTTCATCTCAAGCACCGCTCCGCTGGGCCCTTCATCTCAAGCACTGCTCCGCTGGGCACCGCCGTCTCAAGCACTGCTGCGCTGGGCCCTTCATCTCAAGGACCGCTCCGCTGGGCACCGCCGTCTCACGCACCGCTGAACTGGACCCTTCATCTCAAGCACCGCTGCGCTGGGCCCTCCATCTCAAGCACCACTCCGCTGGGCACCACCGTCTCAAGCACCGCTGAACTGGGCCCTTCATCTCAAGCACCGCTCCGTTGGGCCCTTCATCTCAAGCACCGCTGAACTGGGCCCTTCATCTCAAGCACTGCTCCGCTGGGCCCTTCATCTCAAGCACTGCTCCGCTGGGCACCGCCGTCTCAAGCACCGCTGCGCTGGGCCCTTCATCTCAAGCACCGCTCCGCTGGGCACCGCCGTCTCAAGCACTGCTGAACTGGGCCCGTCATCTCAAGCACCGCTCCGCTGGGCCCTTCATCTCAAGCACCGCTGAACTGGGCCCTTCATCTCAAGCACCGCTGCGCTGGGCCCTTCATCTCAAGCACTGCTCCGCTGGGCACCGCTGCGCTGGGCCCTTCATCTCAAGCACCGCTCCGCTGGGCACCGCCGTCTTAAGCACTGCTGAACTGGGCCCTTCATCTCAAGCACCGCTGCGCTGGGCCCTTCATCTCAAGCACCGCTCCGCTGGGCACTGCCGTCTCAAGCACCGCTGCGCTGGGCCCTTCATCTCAAGCACCGCTGCGCTGGGCCCTTCATCTCAAGCACCGCTCCGCTGGGCCCTTCATCTCAAGCACCGCTGCGCTGGGCCCTTCATCTCAAGCACTGCTCCGCTGGGCACCGCCGTCTCAAGCACCGCTGCGTTGGGCCCTTCATCTCAAGCACCGCTACGCTGGGCACGGCCGTCTCAAGCACCGCTGAACTGGGCCCTTCATCTCAAGCACCGCTGCGCTGGGCCCTTCATCTCAAGCACCGCTCCGCTGGGCCCTTCATCTCAAGCACCGCTGGCCCATTGGCGGAAGGGGCAGGCCCGCATCTGTGTCGGGCAGGGCTGCACGAAGCACTCTGGGCACTAGTCCTCCTTCAGTACCAGTGGAGACTGATATTGACTTGAGAGACTGTGGCTTTGCACTCCCCACGATGGCACAGTGGGCAAGCCACCCACTGTAGAGTCTTGAGAGACTGTGGCTTTGCACTCCCCAGAATGGAACAGTGGCCATGGAGGCCCCTCGTGGATCTGGCGTCGTGGACTCATCTGGCTGAGGTGCCCCCCCTTCCCTTCCCCCTGAGGTGCCTGTAGTTTTCCTATCTGATGCCCCTGCAGTGTTCTCTCCGTTGGAGTCAGGTATCCTGTGTGGGCTTTGCCCATGTGATTTGGGCCCAGTGGCCCACGAACAATGCCTGATACACATATCGGACTGGACAATTTATGTATATAAAGTTTTAGATGTGTGATATATTTTACACTCAGTCATACAATATATTCTAAAGTTTATAATCATTTCCTTTTGTCTTTGCATTCTTCCAGGGAGTTTGGGGGGGTAACTGTGATGTGTTGCTATGCATTGATGTGTGTGTTGTAGTGGGTGAGGGTGAGGGTGGGTGTGTCGCATATGTGTGTCCCCGTAATTTTTTGCCTCCCCCCTCCCCTGTGTCATAGGTTCAGTACTCACCGTTGTCTTCTGCGCCGGCGTTCGTGCTCCTGGTAGAGGAGCAGGAAGACAATCGCTGGGAGGATATGGAGTTCGGGTTCCATGCTGTCCAGATTCCTCGTGGGGTGTATGGAGGTGAGCGTTTTCCGTTTGAAATGGCTGTTTCCGCCGTGTTTTTATCGGAGGGGCTACCACCCCGGAAAAGGTGGCGGATTGGTGGGTTGTGATAGGGTGGGCGGTACATTGTCTCCCGCCTGTCTGTTGGCGGTGACCGCCGCACTGTTTGTTTGTCCTGCCGGGTGATACAACATTTTCTGGCAGCCATTTTCTCGACTTAATTTTCACCACTTAAGTCCTCATTTTGGCTCTATCAGTATTTCGCTAGCCTGGTCTGACCACATTGATCTTAGACACAGGGAAAAAGTTTATTCTTGTGCATCAATGATGCCTACCAGTTCTTCCCTCCTGCTATGCAAGATCTTTCTTCAATTAGGATTTGTGAAATTAGAAGCAGGTAAAAATGCTCAAAAAACTGATCCAAGACCGCCTAAAGCTTCTTTCGTGGAGCCCGTTCCAGACCGCATCTAATACTGCAGAAAGGTCTGCCCTCTCGACGCTTTATTTAGTAATGCTATCCAGGCAATCCAGCATTATTTGGTTCTTTCTGCAAACAATCTATGTGTACAACATTCTGCAGAGATTTGAATTATTTTCCTGGATGCAGGCAAGTACCCCATAGTTTAAACATGTATATGTGCTCTTCATGTAAAATTGCCTTGTTAAACTTCATACAGATTTCTTTCTTTCCGTCGATTTGGAATTTAACCTTAACCATTAGCTCACAGCCTACTTTAAAGTTAATAGCCTCTTCAGTGATCTGCAAGCCAGATTTCGCTCCGCCAAGATTTAGAGTACGCCCTTGTCTCTGGGCTTGATGACCTGCTTATGGGCATAGATGTCAGTGGGGCCAGTTCTTTGGTTTTGTTAGATCATTCCACTGTGTTTGGCACTCTTGATAGAAATACACTTTTACAGCGCATGCAGATTTTGGATATGTACAATTGTGTGCTGGACTGATTTGAATCCTTTTTAAGGAATCAAGTTCTAGAGATTCAGAGCTCTACATTTTCCTCTAGAATACATATCATACCAAGCTTCTCTTTATCACACTCCTTGTTTAATAGCTATAGGGAATGATTAAGAGCCTTAATTCCACAAGTCTATTGAAGATATTTACTTTGGATTCTGGATGTGGAGCACTCTGTTCTGTATTGGATCCTTTTTATGGGGCTATGTCACTTCACAGCAGTACTTGTAGTGAGCAGGGCTTGGAAGGTACTCTTCCACTGAGGATGCAGCACAGACTTCCACTGGTTAATGCGCACATAGTCCCACTGTCCAAGTTGCAAGTTGTGGAAAACTGGAGGCGGGTATGCCGGCAGAGAATCTTGGCTATTTGAAAGGTAAATGCCGAAATAGCAAATCAATTGTGTGCATTATTGCAGAACCACATCATCATTCAAATGTAAGTCAAAAGTCTAGAGATCCTAGGGGCCAGATTTACTAATATGTGGCTCAATGCAACACAGCAAGAAAACCTGCTGTGCTGTGTCAATACCGAAAGGGCAGGTATGCACTATATTTACTTACATATGGCGGGTTATTGCTCTCTCTCTCTGTGCTGGCACACATGGCTACCGCAGGCACCTTTATGCCATGGTACAAGGGTGGCACATAGAGAAAGAGGAAAAACGAGGACAAATAAACAGACTTCTCCTCATTACACTTCACCTGGGAAGGCCTCGCTTTTTTAAGCATTCCCAGGTTTACTAGGAATGCGCCAAAAACCATGAGTGGATGCGTATGAACACCCACACTCCAACCATGGAACGCCTTCCCCATACAGAGTAACACAAGGAGGCTACTTGCACTATCTTGTGTTACTTTAGATTAACTACTCAAGGTGGCTCTGCATGGTATAATAAATCTAACTGAAGGGATTGCCTCACATGAGGCAATGGTGACGCAAGCATTAGTAAATCTGGCCATGGGTGGTTATAAGGGAGGAAAATGAGAGAACCCATCACAATTTCATATGGACTGAGTTTAGGTTTCTGAGATGGTGAGCGGCACATTCAACAATGACTACTTTACACAAAACAAGAACACCCAACAAGTTTTTTTTACAGATTACCATTTTGATGGATGTTCCCAAAGGTGTAAAGAAATCCTCTCTGCATCCAGAAATAACCAAAATCAAGGGCTTCACCAAAGGCACCTTTAGAATCTGTGATTCTAGTGACAGCCTTTTGTGTGGAGAGGAAGCAAAATCAGAGCGATGAGCTGTGCTACCTCAGAGCGAACCTGAGGCATGTGGCAACTTAGAGAACTTCGTGCCATTTACATATAGCATTACTGGCAACTTGAGATCTGACCAATACTCAAAAGGTGATGAGAGAAATGCTTGCAATAAGTCTAACCACTGCCAATTACTCAGGGTAGCATTCCAACCCATCGTTCTTTTTACTCACGTGCCACCTTAGTTGGGACCCAGCCATATCAGTCTTGTTCCTACACCAATAGGAACAGTCCAGCCAAAGCTGCCAGTCAGGTTTTCCCTAAACCACAGCACGAGCATCCCAGGACCAGTTTTCCCCTGACTGGGGCTCTTCAGTCTGGTGTAGCTTGGCTCCAGTGGCAAAGTGAGCGAGGGACCCATGTCTGGGCATACAAAAGGTAATGGGAGAAATGATCGCAAAAAGTCTAACCACTGTCAATCACTTAGGTAGCATTCCAACCCTTTGTTCTTTTGCCCACCTTTTTACCTCTGTTTGGGCCCAGCCATATACAAATCAGTCTTGACCCTGCCCTTATAGGAAGAGTCTAGCCCGAAGTGCCAGGCTAGGCTTTCCCTGAAATGGAATACAAGCAACCCAAGTCCGATTTCAATTTGGGGCTTGATCAAATGCGCAGCCATGATCAAAGAGGTCACCTTCTTAAGCCATGCAGATTAAGAATGCCAGTGTTAGTGGAGGGCAAAAGACCACAGTGATCTGGGAGGCAGACAGAAAATAAATCTTGTATCCAGTCAACTTTATCACCTTACCGTTGACAAAGCTTTTGTTTTCATGATGATCAATAAACCATCTAGGGAATGGGGCACAGCCACTGTAAGGGTAAAACTTAGGACAATAGTTTCAGAGACTTCTACCAGGTGGGGAGCATCATCCACAGACTGCAAGCAGGGTGGGAGACATGCAGCTACAACATCTAAAAGAGACAAACAATACCTTCCTGGGTTACTTTGGTCTCCATTATTTTCCACTAATAACCCAAGAGCGTACATATCTCCTTCATGATGATACAGAATGAATGATTATACATAATCTGGCAGACCCAATCTTGGAGCTGAGGAAAGCAGCTGTTTTATCCTTACAAAGGTCTGCGCTGACTCCATTTCATTGCAGGTGCTCAGGGATGCCCTTTTTTAACAGAGTGTTTAAGGGGATTTGACTAGAAAGCTGAAACCCAATATCCAGTGCCTACAGTAACTCACTTTCCACAAGAAAATTAATACCTGGGAGACTGTGATTGCGCGAGGTACCTTACAGATGGCTTTAGTCCAGTTTCAGGCATGGTGGCACTGGTCAGTGGAGATATCATGACTTAAGTATCGAACAATGATGAGACAAAATTGTAATTTCTCTCTTGAAAACTTGCACCCTTTTTAAGCCATCGGTGAGACTGGACAGTGACTTAACCTTACATTATTCTAAGAGACAGAAGCAAGTAACAATTGGTCTACATATTGAACTAATGTGCACTTTTCAGAAAACACCAGGGGCCAGATTTAACAAAAAATGACAGTACATGGCGCTGTGCCAAGTATGGCAGCATCACACACCGTCATTTTCAAAACGCAGGGATGCGCCATATTTAAAAGAATACGGTGCACTCCTGTGTTTCACCCTGCGCCGGCGCTGTGTTTGCTGCTGTGTGCCAACAAAGAACCATTGCACCATTGTGCAAGGATGGCTGCATTGTGGGGGAGATTGTTTTTGTGCAGGAAAGAACACCTTCCTGCACAAAAACAATCTTAAATGGCGATTTGCTCTTTCTATGTATGCTGCAGAATGCAGCACACGTGAAAAAAGCAAAAAACGAGGAGGAATGAAAGCATTTGTCCTCAATGCGCCCTGCTAATGCCACCCCTGGGGTGGCATTAGATTTTGGCGATGCCTCAGGTTTACATAAACTCATAAATCTGGGGCAGCGTCAAAATGCAATGGGTGTTGCTGTGGCACGCCCACAACAACATCCATTACATGCTCCTTCCACACAAAGTGCTGCGTGTGAAGGGGCCGTATTTACAAGGTGGCGTTAAGCCACAAAAAGTGACTTAACAGCACCTTGTAAATACAGTGCAGTGCATAGCGCCACTGGAGCATCAGTAAATGTGAACATCTGGTGGCACCAGGGGCTCTTAAATATGCCCCCAGGTAACTGGGCCACATTCCAGTACTTTGGAAAAGATGGATGGTGACTCTGTAAAGCCTTAGGGAGTTGACTCCATGTGAACTGACAAGAAGTGACTTGGAACATGATAAAGCAATCGGCTTGCCTTGTGTATGGCAAAGGAGAAAAAGGGGTAACAGAGATCAATTACAGTAAACCATTTTCCCTTAGTGGGGACACATGACAAGTTCGTACCAGGGTTGGGTACAACGGGACAACTTGGAACTACAACATAAAGAATTGCTTTCAGGTTTAGACTGACCCTATACGGGGTCCTTACCCAATTTATTTATCAGCAAACTAGGAGTATGACATGCACTCACAGAGGCTGCAAACAACGTCTTGCTTTATTAATGTGGCAATGACTAGTCGAATTCCTGACTTAGCATCCGGGCATAGATGATTCTGTGAAATATGGGTTTCTTCATGGGGTTGATTTTGATCAATTACCTATTTCCTTCAGTCGCTCTCTAACACTTGGAACAACTAAACGTAACAGTTGATTCATTTCAGCCTAATTAGGTTTGTAACTTTCAAACTGTCTGTAGTTCCTCGCGCAAACTCAGAGGGTTCTACTGTATCGTAGGTAACAGTGTCTTAAAGTTGGCTAAACCATCTGGAGGGCGTGTGACATTAATAGTAACCCTGCCATCTGGTCCTGGCCATTCTCACAATGGGAGAGCGACGAGTGCATAATTATCTAAAGGGCTGCTACTACCCACGTCACTTGAAGTAGAGGTGTGTCAGCCAATCTGGACTTTTTTCTCAAGTTTCATAGCTACCAGAGTATGGATAATAGACTTCAAGCCATGCCGGACCAGCGCCTAGCAACAGACCGGCCAAGAGCTAAGTGAACAGGAGGTCTAGCCAAGAGTGTGAAGTTGTAGGTTCCTTTAATGCTTTGCCATCAGCTGTTCTGTCATTAGTGAATTTGACTGCTCTCGCTTGCACATTAGCTGATATTAACCTGCACATTGTTTGTCTGCGTTCCCAAAGCAAACTAGTCAGCCGACCCTGCCTTGTTTCCTGGTGCTCCTGACAGAGTGCCCTCAGCATCCCTTTCCACCCTGGGAAAACTCAAACCATCCACCACATCATCCTTTTCTTCTTTGAGTGCTCTCTGATGTGATCTGGAAAATAAATGAGGAGACAGAGCAGTAGTGGTACAAGCTCTAACACTGTCCCCTAAGAGACTGAGTTCATATTTGAGTGAGTATTAGTTTCTTTCGTCCCTCACACCTGTGACTCGTGCTTCATTTTGTTTGATTCCTTGTAGCAATTCAGGAAGACTAGCCACTGTTCTGCATCCTTCGTATTCTTTGTATCTTTAGGACATTTCCTCAAATTGTTCAAGCATCTAGATCAAAGGCACCTTCCTCCAGAAAGTACTTTTTACCATCATTGTGTCAAACACCACCACATGCTTTTTCTATACAAGAGGTACGTTGCATGGGCATCAGTTGTTTTCGTGGGGGGCTTTTCCTGTTTAGACGTTTTTGTCCTCACCCTTGGGCTCTGTTAGACTTGACATCCTTGGTGTGGTCTCCCCTAACCTTTTGCCTCTGTTTCCCAGGTTGTAGATGTGTGCTGGACTCTGTGCAAGTGCTCCTTTATAAAATGTGTATGTTATTGGATTTCCATGATTGGCATATTTACTGGTAAGTCCCCAGTACAGTGAACTAGAGGTGCCCAGGGCCTGTAAATCAAATGCTACCAGTGGGCCTGCAGCACTGGTTGTGCCACCCACAATAGTAGCCCTGCAAACATGGCTCAGACCTGCCACTGCAGTGTCTGTGTGTGGAGTTTTAAACTGCCAATTTGACTAGGCAAGTGTACCCACTTGCCAGGCCTAACCCTTTCCTTTTCTTACATGTACGACACCCCCAAGGTAGGTCCTAGGTAGCCCCATGGGCAGTGTGTGCAGTTTATGTTTAAGGTAGGACATATACTACTGTGTTTTATATGTCCTAACAGTGAAATACTGCCAAATTCGGTTTTCACTGTTGCAAAGCCTATCCCTCTCATAGGTTAACATGGGGGCTACCTTTGAATATGATTAAAATGTATTTTCCCTTTGGGAGTGGATAGACATGGAGTTTGGGGTCTCTGAACTCACAATTTAAAAATACATCTTTTAGTAAAGTTGATTTTAAGATTGTGTGTTTGAAAATACCACTTTTAGAAATTGGGCATTTTCTTGCTTAAACCATTCTGTGATTCTGCCTGTTTGTGGATTCCCTGTCTGCTGTTTGCACCTCTCTCTAGACAGTGACACAAAGGGAGCTGGGGTGTAGTCTGCATATCCTGATGAGCCATCTGTGCTAGGAGGGAGTGGAGGAGTGGTCACACCTGAAAGGGCTGTGCCTGCCCTCACGCAATGCAGTCTCCAAACCCCTGGTGTGTGTCTGGGGCCTGACCTGGGCAAGGCAGGATTTCACAAACAAGAGAGACTTTCCTTTGAAGTAAGCCCACTTCAGAGGCCAAAAGGGGTATAAGAAGGGCACCCAAAACCACAGACTTTATATCACTTCTGGACATCAAGAGGAACCTCTGCCTGGAGAAGAGCTGAAGAGCTAAGGAGAAGTGCAGCACTGCCCGTGACTGTACTTTGTGGAGCTATCCTGCAGTTGCTGTTTCTGCCTGGTGAAAGGGGAAAAGACTGGACTTTGTTGTGCATTCCTGCTTGTGAAGAAATATCCAAGGGCTTGTCCTGAGCTTGCCTCCTGTTGTTGAAGTCTCAGGGCCATCAAAGACTTCCCCTGCCAGCATCTGGACTCTGTTGAGACTCCTGCCCTGCCAAGTGGTGCCCTATCCAGTTCCTGGGCCCTTGCAAGGTAAAGCTGGCAGACCAAGATGGAAAATCCACGAACAGACCGCTGTGCAGGGAAATTTCCGATGCAACCTCTGAGACGCGGCTGAAGAAACAACACGCTGCCGGCTTTGCGGCTGAAATCGACGCTCCGCCTGCAGCACGGCTGGAAGATCGATGGACGCGGCTGGAGAAATTACACGCCACACTGCTAACGGAGGCTGCTAACATCGCAACCCACACAGCACGGTTTTGCTGTTACCGTGCGGCAGAATTTTCAACGCAAACCTTGCTGGCCATGGAAAAACTACGTAACACCTGCCCAGACCTGAGTGCTGCCCGGATCGACGCATCGCTAACCTTTTTCAACACACAGTCACCCGTGCGTGTTATTTTGACACTACCCAGGTATTTTTCAACGCTAACAGTGTTTTTATTGTGTAAAAAAGCATTTAAGACTCTTTTTGCTTTTAAAATGAATAACTTGACTTGTGTATGTTGGATTTTTGTCATTTTGGTATTGTTTTGTTTAGATAAATATCTCCTTTCTAAACCTGTGTTGTGTCATTTTGTAGTGTTTTCATTAAGTTGCTGTGTGTGTTGGTACAAATACTTACCTAGACTCTGAAGTTAAGCCTGCCTGCTCGTGCCAAGCTACCAAGGAGGTGAGCGGGGTTTAGCTGAGGGTGATTCTCCTTTACCCTAACTAGAGTGAGGGTCCTTGCTTGGACAGAGGGTAACCTGACTGCCAACCAAAGACCCCATTTCTAACAGGCTCTAATTCTCATTCACTCTTAGGAAAACATTGATATGTCTGCCAATCTTGCGCTGTAGCTCATCACATAGAGGGAGGTAAGTTAGAAGAACAGGTTAAGGATCAACTTTATTGTTATTTCTCCAGCTGTTCTCTTGGAGGGAGGTAGAAAAGTATCTTTCACTCACACACACCGACCCCCTTCTGTTCTGAATTCTGTGGTTCCAGCTCTGAAGCTTGTGGAGGTTGTGTTGTGTCTAGATCAGCAAGTCTCTTTCGCGCACACATTCATCCTCACAGGGTATGTGCTCATGTTCTGGTGTTCCTGAATATGTGTCTCCTTTTTGCACTACTTCCGGCGCTCTCCCCATACAGGCCTTCCCAGACTGGTTTGACCCATTATCTCCTACCCAGAAGACACCCTTGAGTTTCTTCAAAAATCAAAAAGAGAATAAACATGATCATACTTCATATTTCATAACGATAACCGTACTACTGCTGTCTGACATAATCGGTGGGTTGATCGCTGGGCCGTTCTCCACCCCATTTCCCTATGGAAATGTCATCCTTGCTTAGTCACCTGGGGGTCTAGTATGGAGTCCGATCAAGATCAGTCTCCAGCTCTGCAGAGTGTAAGTGGTTATCTGTTGAGGCACCAGATTTATTTAAGATTAATCTGCTCACATGCCTACTTAAAGTGTGAATACATTTATTAAGCAAAAATATGAAAGCCTCATATGACAAAGTAAGTGAACATAGGTTTTCCCATGGCCTCAGTGCCATAGAGTTGTGATACACTTTTACACGCAGGCACCAATGGAACATGTGACTGTAATTAGGAGCGTGAACCGATTGCAGGTCTACAATTTGTGCATGAAAATAGAGCAAAAAACAGTGAGAATAGATAGAAAACGTGAACTACGAAACAAAGCTGATTAATTGTGGATCCTCACTTAGTGCCGCCAAGCGTGAGATATTAAGACCCAGATTAAGAAAAGTGGCACTTCATGTCATGAAGAGCCACTGTTCTTGCAGCCCATTGCGCCCCCCTGTCGCCACCATGTGTGCACCATATTTAACATATGCCGCACTGTGGCGCAGGTTAGGGACAATAGTATCATCATTTTTTACGCTATTGTGTACTTTGCAGGATTGGCACCATAAATGTTGGCACTAATCCTGCAAAGTACATAGAGGCCCATTGTAAATATTGGCATGCCTCCTTTTAATGTCTGGTCTGTGCGGGCGTTAAAAATGTCACTAAAAAAGACATAGTGGAATATCATAGATTCCACTATGCCATTTTTGCCCACCCCCTAATGGAGGAACGCCCCCCTTGCATACATTTTGCCTGGCGCAGGCATAACGTGGCGCAAGGGGTTACAGAGTGGCTTTGCAAATATGGCGCAACGTTTTTGCCATACTGTCACCACATTAGCTTAAAAAATAATTACGCTAATGTGGTGATAGTTGTCGCTTTTAAATTTGGGCCTGAATATGTCAGAAACAGCAAGGCCTGCAGCGCTATGGTTAACTTAGTTATGCAAGATAGAGGTGACAGCCAGAACGGTAATGGTAACGGTAAGACAAATGTGTGTGGTTTCTCAGCATTTGCGAAGTCAGATGTACTGCTCTGGCAAAAGCAAAGTGTTTTGTGCATGGTGCCCAGTTTATTTATCAGATGTTATTTTCAAAGCTCATGAATATCATTCTTCACCATTTGTTAATGGGATGGGAAAAATAAAAAAAATCAATGCATTTGTGCAGTGCACAGTGGAAATAAATATCACAAGTCATCGCCTGGCAAGCATATCATAGTGATAGCATTTGTATGGGCACGTGTCATTGTTTTTTTTTTTACCGTATGAAGTTATATGAAATAGATGAATGTATGACATAAATAGGAAGAACATTACCTCAAGTTCTTATTAGACAAGTTCATCCAATGAAATGAGAAGACTAGCGTTAGATAGATTTCTGAAATTGACAAACAGGCAAAAATATAACACTATACAATAACATCATATGTTTCTCTAAAGATGACGAAGGTTAGGAAGATATGACCTAATTACATAAAGATACACTTGAAAAACGACAAGCAATACAAATATATATCAATGAAGAACTCACTAAAAATTTGACAAAATATTCATTCGTAGAGTTTGGGAAATTCTGCCTAAATTATATTGAATGCAGCCAATCTTTGAGCTTGAGGTAGAATTTTTTTTAATTTATTTTCAATCTCAAGGACGTGTATAATTTTTCAGTTTACTTGTAGACTTCTATTTTTGCAAAATAATATCTTTCATCACCATCTATTTTGCCAAAATACTTCTTTTTAGTCAAATACTTTCCTGGAGCTGTTTGCTCCTTCCTAGCGATTTCCATTTTACCATGGTATTAAAATAATTTATTTGGGTGACAAAGTTATGCCATTTCTTAAAATCTGATTTATTCTAGCACTGACATTTTTCCAGAAATCTAAAATTGCCTCTTGATAAATAGATGAATGAAATTCACCTGTATAGGCTGACAAAGGCAATATTTCGGGAACATAGTTTAAAAAAAATGTTTTTATTGAGTTTTTAAGTCAATCCGACAATACAAAACGAATAATAACTTTAACATGAGCAGTGCCAACGTGAGTCTTGCAGAGTCAAGACAATTCTGATCTAGTAATGTAATAGTTGTACGTGTGCAATTATTTACAGAAATAACACATCCAGGCAGAAGGACGCTCCACCCAGGATAACATACAACGGAAACCACTACTGTGTCATAACCACCAAAAGGGTTGGAATGAGCAGTGTCATTTCCACTCCGCGGACCCACCCCATGTAGACCCCAGGGGCAATCACCAAACCAGACGGCACAGGAAAAAAAACAGGAACGAGAGAAAATCAGGGGCGACCCAGGGGCTTGGCTCAACGCTCCAGTGTTTGCAAGCCTGCTCAGAGTCATCGGATGGAGAGTCTTCTGACAGCAGCCAACCCCTCCACCCCACCCCCGGACAAGCCAGTAAAAAAGCATCCCACACAGGATGGATTGGGTTCTTCCGGACTTCCCTAGCCTCCTCACGCCGAATCATCTCCCTCTCACAGTCCGCCCATATCTTCAATTTAAACCACCAGCAATATGTGTCAGATCCCCGTGTGTACTTCCAACACATTGTTAGTTGCTTCTGGGCGAGGATCAAAGCCAGATCCAAAAACCTATTGGTAACCTTCCGAACCACTGATCGCTCATAAAAGCCCAGTAAGCACAGAGAGGGGCAGAGGGAAAATTCCCTATCCGTGGCTTTTTGAACGACCTGTATGATCGTCGTCCAACAGGGTAACAGCAGCAGACCAGACCATACGAAAAAAATCTGCATCTACGGCGAGCACCAGGGGCATTCCGAACTTGCAGTCGAGAACATAGCATGAATGCGCTGGGGAGTCAAATAGGCCCAATCTAAGACAGAGAATTGAATAAGTTTTAAATGAGATTTGCTAGACACGTTAGGGCTAGACTCCAATATCTTCTTCCAGAAAGAATCAGAGAGGGGTATCCCCAGGTCAGCCCCTCAGTGTGACTTAGAGGTCGTGAGGGCAGTAAGGCCCTATATATCAACGTAACTGCCTTCATGTGACCCGCTATTAGGAAGAGGAAACATAGGCAGCCGTTCTCAGGGAGTTCTGTGGTACTGGCACCCCACCGTAATCTTATGAGACGGGGCTCCATGGAAGAGAAAACGGCTATCTGGGATATCGTAGGTCTCTCCGAGGTCTGGAAAAGAGTATAGTTCTCCCCCCACGAAGAGATCGCCCAGCACTTCAATCCCTGCCGCCAGCAATTGAAGGGGACCCAAACATTGCTCTGAACACCCCCAACACTGAGTAACTGAGAGAGGGAGTTCCTGCACGTATGGAGTCGTCGACTGAGTGCGAAGCAAAGTACGAGCTCAGACAAAGCATGCAGTCTAGTCAGGATAGTTCCCCTGAGGCATCGATAGCAGCCAGCAGGTTATCGAACTTGTTGTTCATCTATGAAGTAGTTCTGCCCTCTGCACCTTGCTTGATCCCTTGCTGGGAAGTGCCTGGGGCCACATCATCTTTAACACATTGTGTGGGCCCCATAGTAACTTCAAGGATAAACGGCAGACTCCCAAGAACTCCGAAGGCCAGGAAGCGGAAGGAGCAACCAGGTATTGGAGCCCAAAAGACGCTGATGTGATTGACAAGGACTGCTTGGCCGATGACCTTCGTGCTAGTGGAGCAGAAGGGAAGGGGTTACAGTCCCATAAAAATCACCACTAGCATCACAAGCAAGTTGGAGTAGAGTCCCAAAGAGTAAGGGGGGGAGGGCCTGGTGCAAAACAGTGGCACTCACTTGGATGTGGCAGAAGACATCAAGGAGCACTGTTCTCCTCCAGATTCCCCCATCGATACCAAAACTGGCCAAACCTGGTAGGAGAGCTGTTCTACCCAGCCGCCTAAATGCCCAAGTACAAATTCACTGAAGAATGTAGCATACGTATTATGGCAAGCTCCTAGGACAAATGTCTTCAGGTCTCCGTGTTTCCCACTAAGAGAAAACAAGTGTGGGAGGGATCAGGGGCTGTGAAACTTCGTGGTGTGTGCCAATAACGAAGGGCCGCCTCCCCCAAGTAAAATCATCAGTACGATCAAAAACAGCCATTGGGAAGCCCCAGCGATCGTCTCACGGCCACCATTGGTGTAGTGAGGCAGCCATGCCTAATCCAGCAGAGAGGCCCCCAGTAGGAGGCATAGTCCAAAGACACGAGATGGTCACTCAGGGCCCCAGAGCTCCCAAGCAGTGCCTTGCAAGTGGGGTTTCTACGCGGCCGCAGGCTTCAATGTGGCAGCTGCCATAAATAAAGTGGGGCAGCCATCTTGCAGACTATAGCTCTTGCAACGGGGATAAATAGTAGCCTCACAACCCGGCCCCCATCACACCGGACAGAGGGGATCGCGGGCGGTAGGGAGTTCCATTCCCCATGTCCTAACAGCATGGCGGCTGGCTCTCTTGGGAACTTTTAGGTATCCAGTATTTGTCATGAAGTCAAGTGCAGCTGTAGTCTGATTTAAAGTTGTTGGCCTATGATAGAGCGGTCCGTACTAATAATTTACCTGTATTCGGACGCTCTTTAGGCCGATGAATCTTTTGACTAAGTGGGACTCTCCGTACTCTAGATCGATCGATTGCATCAAATCAATAATCAATAACGAACATAAGCAATACCTTGATCGACATAACACTTAACAATTAATCCAGAATACATTTCGGCGAACCCTGACCTTTCAGCCAGGAATAACCACACCTGTTTATTCAAAGTTAGTGAATTTTATTTCCCTATATTAACAAAGCTAGCACAATATAGATGTGTCTCAACACCAAATGATAAACATATGTGAACATTAATAGCTGTCCATGACGGCGAAACAGGTGCAATCTATGCAGCATTTGAATAACAAGGCATTCGATAATAGCAATGCAAATCACTAAAACTATAATCTGTAATGAGCTAATTGCATACATTTAGTCAGCATAACAAGATCTCAAATTGCATCGTGCAACAAAAGGAATCCTCATCTAACTTCAAATTAGCATCGGCATGTGGGACTTCATGCAAAAACAATTTAGCAACATAAATTTGGAAAACTTCTAACTAGGGCTCTTATCAAAATCAGCAGTTGGTTACCTAAAAGAAACACAATGCAATTTTACAATTTTTTTTCATATTTACCAATTACGATCAGCATACAAGGAAGTCTTCGTCTCACAGGTACCGTTCTTCGGTCAGCATGGGTACAGTTTCGATCAGCATGGGACGGGGCAAAGGGGCAGGGGTGGACGGGGCAATTGCCTCACGGCGGCAGGGTAAAACTACTACTTCATGCAAAGGGACAAATCAAAGTTAAAGTCTCTAGGGCAAGAATCATTTAAGTCTCTTTCTCTCGATTAGAGAAAGCATCAAAGTCTCTTTCAAAATGGCGTCGCAGCGAAGTGGGCCATAATAGCTGCAAAATGGCGGGTATGGGCGATGTCCAATAATGGCTGCTTTCCTCTCGTGCACCTGGTTTTTATAGACAACAGTTCAAATCCAGTAGGGTCTTCCATTGGAGGGTTCATAGGTTAGCTTCAAATTATCCAATCAAAAACAACAGTTCTCAAGCTTTTACTTAAGCATACATTATCCTTGGAGATGGGTACGCAAGTTGCAACATTTTATACCAATTAACTCACTTTCAGAGCTTCCATTGTCCGCACCTGCAGATTGACCTTGGAGTAAAGAGAGAAATATGCCAGGCTGGCACGAAACCTTAAGATAAGCATGTGAACAATCTCAGTGGAAAAGTACAGCTTCAAGCAAAAATACACGTTTAATAGCACATTGGAAAAATACGAGCATCTAAACCGTGAGACCAGGCCACTAGGCCGAAGCCTGCACTAAAGTAATGCTAAGCTAAAAAATTTCAAACGAGCAAATCATAGCACACGTTTACGATTATGTCGGATTAGTGCAATTCTAATACACCACGTTATATAAAGCACGCTTATAAATGTTGGCAAACTACTCTGAGGGCACATTTTGTCCCCGTACAATCTTTATTAGTTCGGTTAAAGTCACACATGATTATTTCACACTACGTTTATGCGTTAATAAATGTAAAACCTTCATTTTCTGCTTCTTCAATCCCTCCTCTGATGACTACTTGTCATCACACCAAATCATGCCCACAAATTTTATTCCATTAAAATTCTGTCAGTTCTCTTTTCCTTTTAATTCCCCTAGTTTTCGCTTTGTATTCTTCTGCCATTCTCTTCATTATTTTCTCTTCCTTCCTTCTTTTAATTCTTTCCATAATCATTATTATTCCCCTTTTTATTCCCCAAATTCCAAATATGCAAATTAGTACTATTAATATTCCTTGTATTATTTTCAGTAATATTCCATTCCAAATTCCCCCAATCCAATGTCCCACTGAAGCAAGTCCTTTTCCAACCTTCTCCCACACTCCTGGTTCTTTCAGTTCCTTCAAATCTGCACTCTCTTTTGTTAGATTAGCAAGCATAGTTTTAATTTTCACACTATTGTCAGGAATATATGTACAACAGTGTCGTGCACCAAGCATTTTGCAAACGCCGCCATCCTTTGCTAAAAGAATGTCTAAAGCAAGCCTGTTTTGAAGAGTCATAGCTCTTTCCGCTGCAAGTTCAGCATCTATCAGGATTATAGCACCTGAAAACTTTGTCAACATGTTATCCACTATAGTAGACAACTTTCTTATTTTAATGGAATTCAGCACAACTCCCAACAAAGGAATCATGGCTCCAAATATATCTCCTACCACAGCAGCTGTGGTCTCTCTTTTCTGGATACGATGGGATCCAGATGTCTTTTTAATCATCGATAGGTCATCCAGTTGATAAACCTTTGGGAACACTATACCCAAATAACATCTCCCCCACCATCCCTTTGGAAGACGATAATAGGCATTATACCCACAAATGTAATATACACCTGGAATGACAGGGTCAAGTCCGTTCATCATGAATGTCCATTTGGCCTTAAAAATAAACGTATGTTTACACTCACTCGCTCCTACAAAAATATTGTCATAATAGGATTCACCCCGATATATACAAAATTTCCCTACATGCCAAGCATCTAAAGCTATTTTCCCTTGTGTCTTTATTGCGGCAAAATCATAATTATCTACTGAAGTCCTCTTATGTAGCTCCTTTTCTAATTTCGCATTCATTTGTGCTCTTCTATCATCTTTTCGATCTAAAAAGCTTATTTCTATTGCAGAGAGTGAGCAGGTAAGGTTTTCCCTATGAGCGTGAGCCGTTTCAAAAGGTTGCATTGGCTCGAAAAATTCCCTCATTATTTTAGCATCCCAATCTTTAGCAATTTGGCTTAGCTGCGCTATTATAGGAACATAAGCAAAGGTAACATCATAATTCGAGTAAAAATACTGTATGTTAGTTTGACCATAAAACCTAGACATTACTATACTACATGTAATCCCGTATGTAAGAGGCATGTGGTGATAAGTCACCCCTTCCTTTACTGATGTCGGTATCTGTGTACACACATAACAATCTTTCGCGTCCATAGTCTCAACATATTCTGTTAATAAGCGATAGAAAACATTATACGAAAGCTCTTTCTTATCATGCAAGAGCCTCTCATCTAATTCTAGTCTTTTCAATGCGGTTAGTTCAGTGACAGTAACAGGAGCAAAGGTAGAAGCGTCATTTTTCTCATTCTCACCCTTTCCATGCATTGTAAGCACTATTGCCATTATTATTAGTACACATGCAGTTACCAAGCCTATACACACATATTTACAATATTTCTTTCTACTGTTTTGTGTAGCGTACCCAGTCATGATCTGTATAGAATCAGAGAGCTGGAAGCACCTGTAAAATAAACTATTTAGCAATTTAGTTACAAAGCTGAACGAGCGCAATGTTCACACCGTCTTCTTCAAGAGGCCAGTCACTTATCGGTTAGCAGCATTTGTCTCAATTCGGCAATAACTCAGTCTCTATTCGGCAATAACTCAGTCTTTTATCAGTTCAGCAAGTGTCTCATCCGGTTTAGCAATGTCTCAGCTGGTTGTATCACGTTAGATTGTAACAAGCAATGTCATTTATCACCCTTTCAATCGACAGAGTCCATAAAACTTTTCTTTTCTATTGGTATCTCTTCTTCTTCGTTCTCAAGGCTAAGAGATACAAATTCGTCAGTCCAATCGTCATGAACTACATATGCCCATTCAGGACCGGAATACCTTCTGTTCGGTATCCTTTTCCTTTTCAATTTTGCCTCTCTTTTCGATTCTGCCTCGCTGGTACTTTCCTCTTTGGCCAAGTCGTTTCCCTCACTTGAGGATTGTTCCACAACAGTCACTTCCTTTCTTTTCTCCTTCACTTTTGGCCTTTCTCCGTCGTTCAAACTTTCTTTAGCCCTTTCTTTTATTGGTGATATACTTAGTCTCCTCTTTGCACCGTGTCCATTTGATGGACCTGCGATCTTTTCTGTGGAAGCTTGAACTTTTTCGTTCTGTTCTGCCTTGTCCCCTCCTTCTGGGGAATCAATCACGTTCTCCTTTTCTTTTTCTCTATCGTCTGCTTCTGGGAAAGCCCTCCTCTGATCAGGCTCTCCTGCTTTTTCACCTTTTTCGAGGCCTTCGTCACCGTTACTTTCGTCAGGCTCTTTATCACTTTCAGCTGCTTCAGGTTCTTTGTCACCTTCAGCTGCTTCAGGCTCTTTGCTACCCTCAGCCGCTTCAGGTTCTTTGTCACCTTCAGCTGCTTCGTCGCTGTCTGAACTTTCTCCTTGGTCTCCCCCAAGCGAGTTGGTCTCTTCGTCCTCAGAGAATATCTCTTTCTCTCCCGTTTCTGCCTGTTCGCTTTCAGTTCGGTTTTGTTCTGTCTCAGCACTCAGCACTGTTTTACCAGGCACTGGCAGTTTCAGCGCTTCAACTTCCTCATCTGTGGGACACAACACCTTCTTTGTGTGACTGGCGTGAATCCAGTTGGGAACCCCCGCACACTTCACAGCGGTAGTTGTCGTCAGGATCACTTGGAAAGGGCCTTTCCAACGGGGTTCCAGACACGACTTCCTCACATGCTTCTTTACCACAACCCAGTCACCTGCTTTCAGTGCGTGTCCTGGACCTTGGATCGGTGGCAAGGTGGTCGCTTCCACCTGGTGAGACAAAGAGCGAACCACGTCAGCCAGACCCTTGCAGTAGTCTAACACCATATCATCTGTAATATTCAAAAGCGCGTTTGCGGGAACTGCAGGAAGTCTCATAGCCCTGCCCATGAGAATTTCGTGCGGAGACAATCCAGTCTTTCTATCAGGGGTGTTTCTCATTGACATTAGCACCAAGGGCAATGCGTCAGGCCATTTCAAATTTGTCGATGCACATATTTTCGCCATTCTTGATTTCAATGTACCATTCATTTGTTCCACCAGTCCTGAGGCTTCAGGGCGATAGCTACAATGCAGTTTTTGCTCAATGTTCAGCGCTTGGCAAAGTAACTTTATCACCTCGTTATTGAAGTGACTTCCCCTATCTGATTCTAAAGAGATCGGGAATCCGAAACGTGGTATTAACTCCCTCAACAATAGCTTTGCAACTGTAAGGCTGTCATTTCTACGCGTGGGGTATGCCTCAATCCAGTGACTAAAAATGCACACAATCACCAACACATACTTCAGACCTCCATGCACAGGCATCTCAATGAAGTCCATCTGCATTCGACTAAATGGTCCACTGGCTCTGCCAATGTGGCTCGCGTTCACGACTGTTCCCTTTCCTGGGTTCATCTGCTGGCAAGTGACACATCGATGGCAAACTGCTTCTGCAGCTTGACGAAATCTGGGGTTAAACCAATCAGTTTTGAACAATCTTATCATGGCATCTCTCCCTAGGTGAGCTTGCCCATGATAGAACCGCGCAAGCTGTGATAAGAGACTATTTGGCAAAACAAATTTTCCCTCATTTGAAACCCATAACTCATCTGGTCTTTTTATACATTGTGATTTAATCCAGGAATCTCTTTCATCCTCCCTGACATTATTATGTAATGCTTTTAGTTCATCTATTGTATCTACAACCTTCAAGGCAAATGCTTCAGCTGGTTCGAGTTCTGGTTCACTTATCGAATTCCATTCATCTCTGAGTAATATACAATTCAAGGCACAAAATCTTGCGACTTGATCCGCATACGCATTTCCCAGAGAAACATAGTCTTGTCCTTTCGTATGAGCACTACACTTTACCACTGCAACTTCGGCTGGCATTTGAATGGCGTGTACCAATTCCCTTATCCTTTCCCCATTTTTCACTGGGGATCCTGAAGAAGTCAGGAAACCTCTCTGTGACCATAGTTGTCCAAAGTCGTGCACAATCCCAAACCCGTACTGACTATCAGTGTAAATGGTAACTTTCATCAATGCAGACAGTTGACATGCTCTTGTAAGGGCTACAAGTTCTGCTACTTGTGCAGAATAGACTCCTTGAAGCCATCCCGCTTCCATGACACCTGTTACAGTGCATACAGCATATCCTGCTTTCAAAATTCCCATCCCATCTCTTAGACATGAACCATCAACGAAAACAATTTGGTCATTTTCATCAAGCTTAGTATCCTTAATGTCAGGTCGAGGTTTTGTGCAAAATTCAGTCACCTGAAGGCAGTCATGCTCGACGTCTTCAGCGTTCTCAATTTCAGCATTTTCTCCAGGAAGCAAGGTTGCTGGATTCAACGTAGTGCACCTTTTCAGCTGCACATTCGGTGAGCCCAGAATTATCGTTTCATACCTTGTGAGTCTTGCTCCAGTCATGTGCTACGTTCGGGAGCGGGTCAAAAGTATTTCAACTGAGTGAGGGACCATGACTGTTACTGGGTGTCCCATCACTATTCCTTCACTTTGAGTGAGGCTGATACCAACTGCTGCTACGGCGCGCAAACACCCTGGAAGTGCTGCTGCGACCGGATCCAAAGTAGCTGAAAAATACGCTACTGGTCTGTTTACGCCACCATGGGCTTGAGTCAAGACAGACAAAGAACATGCATCACGTTCATGACAAAACAATGTGAAAGGCTTTGTGTAGTCAGGCATACCTAAAGCTGGAGCCCTGCACATGCATTCCTTCAATTCAATAAAAGCATCCATCTCATCTCCTTTCAGCTCAATTTGATCCAAGGCATCCTTCTGGGTCAACTTCAGTAAAGGCTTTGCTAGAGTCGAGAAGTTGGGAATCCACTGACGACAGTAGCCCACCATTCCCAAAAACTTCCTCACCTCCCTCCTTGTCTTTGGTGGACTCATTTGAAGTACACTTGTTATTCTTTCCTTCATTATTCTCCGTGACCCTTTGTCTATCTGGTGACCCAAGTATTTCACTTTCTTCTGACAGAACTGCAATTTGGAAGGGGACACCTTATGTCCATTCCTTCCCAAATGGTTCAACAGAGCAATGGTATCGGCTGTGCAGCCACTTTCTGTCTTTGATGCAATCAATAAGTCATCGATGTACTGTACTAGGGTTGACTCGAATGGCAATTCTAATGCTTCCAAATCTTTCTTTAAAATCTGATTGAAGATTGACGGTGACTCAGAAAACCCTTGAGGAATTCAACACCAACTGTACACTCTGTCTAAGAATTTGAAACAAAAGAGAAATTGGCTGTCCTCATGAAGAGGCACCGAGAAGAACGCTTGTGACAAATCGATGACTGAGAACCACTCGGCCTCGCAAGGGACCTGGAACATTATCACAGCTGGATTCGGTACTACTGGGCAGCATTTGACTATGATGTCATTTATTTTCCTCAAGTCCTGCACGAGTCGGACCTTTCCACTCGGCTTTATTAGTCCCATTATTGGTGAATTACATGGACTGCTTAACACTTCTTTCAGTACTCCCTGTTTTACAAATTCGTCAATGAGTTGGGCAACTTTCATGAGGGTGTCTTGTGCCATGTGGTATTGTGGGGTCTGGGGAAAGATCGCATTGGGCTTTACAGTCACTTTCACTGGTTCCACTCCTTTCATCAATCCCACCTCTTTCCCTGTCATATCCCACACTTCCCTTCCGACTGTTTCCCGTAATCCAGCTGGAATATCTTCTTCAGTTATCATCGGGAAGAGACAAATCAGAGGATACTCTTCATCGACAGTTTCCATCTCATCCCCCTGTGCACTGTCCTCTTCCTCCCCATCACTGCTCATCTGGATTGTTATTCCTTCGTTCGAACACATGATCGAACATCCCAATTTGCACAATAGGTCTCTCCCTAACAGTGCTATCGGGCTTGAGTCACATACCACAAACTGATGCACCCCTTGATAGTTACTGATGCTGACTGGTACCGGATCTGTAATTGGGTTCGTCAGGTGCCTGTTTGCTACTCCTACTACTTGAACTGTCCTCCCTGAGAGTGGCAAATTTGGTACTTCACTGCTCTTAACAGTTGAACGTGTGGCTCCTGTGTCAACCAAGAATGAAACACGATGACCCATTACTCTTCCCTCTACGTACAGACCCTTTTGATCAACTTCCAAGGATGCTGCAAGCACACAATCTCCTTCTTCTTCTGAACTTTCACTCTCCCATACATTGTTTATTCCACTCTCACTGTGTAGTGGGAACTGTTGTACGGTGCCATTTGTACTCATTATCTGACCCGAGACCTGTGGAGGAACCATCACTTGCTGCTGACTCATTGGTGCCAAAGGTATTTGCATTTGCTGATTAGGTACCATGGGTAACTGCTGTTGCATTGGCTGCATTTGCGTCATCTGCATACGAGGCATCTGCATCTGCTGCGGCTGCATAGGTTGTAATCCCTGCAACTGATTTACGGTCTGAAAATTTGGATTTGGACCTCTCATTTTCGGTCCCCTCATTGTCTGAAATGCATTGACATCATTGTTTTGCTGACTAACACCTGCACCTGCACCTTCCTGCACCACCATCGGGCACTCGCGTTTCCAATGACCGACAATTCCGCACACGTAACACGGCATCACCTTCTTCATTGCCTGCACACCCGTCACAACAGTGTTCAAATCCGGACCATTATTCACAAAACCTCCTCTGCCTCTGGCCTGTGGCTGAAACGCCATATTTCCCTGCAACTGCGGCTGCGGTTGCGGTACCTGTTGTTGGAACCCTTGCAACCCTTGCAGACCTTGCAAACCTGTCTGAGCTGCCTTAAGCTGCATCATCATCACCTTCTCTTTCAGCTTTTTCTGTTTCACCTCAATTTCGTTGCTACAGTATTTCGCATAATTCAATACTTCGTCAATCGGTTTCGACTGCCAGCAAATCAAATGCGACTTTATCATCTGACTTATCTCTGGTCTCAACCCTTCCACAAATCTGAACACAATATGAAGCATGTCCTTCGCCTCTATTGTTTCCGTGCCGCTGTAGTTCTTGAACGCCTTTAACAACCTCTCATAGTAACTATGAATCGATTCTTTAGCCTCTTGGGCAGTTCGATCAATCTTCTGCCAATCCACATTTTTCGCGGCAACCTTCGTCTTCAAATGCTCAATCACCTTATAGTACAAGCTCATCACCATAGGTGATGGTGCACCCGTCTCCCTGTCTCTCTCTGGTTCACTTGTCGGCCAACCTACCGCTCTTTTGCAATCCTCCCACAAATCTGCTGGAACCACAATCTCAAATAGAGTGTTCAGGTCTTCCCAGAGACATTTTGCAAGCTTCACAAACCTATCAGTCTGTTGATACCATTCAATCGGCTTCTCTATCAGTTTGGGAAAATCGTCCGTAAAAGACTGAATATCGCTTCTGTGCCATGGTACATGTATTAATTTTCCCCCTGCTGTTTCCCTCATTGGTAACATGGTTACTGCCTCGCTACTCTGTGGTCTTTTCTCATTGTGCTCTGTAGCGCTGTCCCTCCTCTTTTCCTTTCTCTTTACCCACCTGCTTTCCCACTTGTCTAAGCACCTCCACACTTGTGCACTCTGTAGCAGTTCTCTAAGGTGCGCCTTCATGCCTGCTGACCTCATATGTTCAAAATGTGTGGTCCCAAAGTCCAATCTATAGCTCCTGCTCAAGTGTTTTGTCTTGTCTATATCCACCCCGTTTTTGTCAGCTATTTCTTGCAAGCTTTTATGTACCTTATTCACTTCTTTCGTAATCCTTGGGCATAGGTATCTCAGCTCTTCTTCCGAGTAGGACTCTAACCTATTCACACCCATAGTCCCTTCCACCAATTCTTGTGCTTCCATGTTCAACCTCATCCTATTCATATAATCTTCTCCCTTCCCACTGTCTGAGCTTTGTGTGGAATTCAAACTGTTGAACCACTGCGTCAGCTGTTGCGCATTCAACCCCATCAGTGTAGCGTTCACATCGACTGCCATTGATGGTTGCGGCAACTTTTCAGTGTTCGATGTTAGAGGTATTATCAGTGGGGGGCTTGACCTCATCAGTGTCGACTGAGCACATATGGGACTAAACTCCATCAAGGACCCAGACCCAGTTGGCTGAGCCACTATCGGAGTTATCCCTGGAGTGTTTTCTATGCACCTTCTTTCTGTCCCATTCTGCAGCATTGATCCTTGACTGTTCATACCTAGGTTAGGTTGACTATACAAAGGTACTGGTGGACCTACAGTAATGGGTAGTAATATCGCATCTGGGTTTTGTCCATTTCCCATGTTCTGAGGCATGTTCATTCCCACACCATGGGTCATCATTGCCGGCATGCCCATCTGGCTCCCCGTCATTTGAGCATGTGCTGTTCCCCCATGCATCTGCTTTTGAGGCATCAAAAACTGGGTTGATTCGGCTTGTGCCAATGTCTGGTTGTGACCATTCTGTACTCCCCTTACGGTTTGTTCTGGAATCATTCCTGCACCGTTGTCACTGCTGTAGTACCCTGGCATCTGCGGCTGATAATTTTCTGCTGGTTTCAACATGGGCACATCTGGATATATTCTCCTAACCTGCGGTATCTGCGGGGTGAACGGTAAACTCGGGTCCTTAGACCCCGATGATGCTCCTGAACTCTGAGTTTCACTGTTCTGTACCGGTGCCGGAGGGGCAGAACTGGTACTTGGACCTTGTCCACTCTCCGCATAAGGTGGTGGACGGTCGTTCAGCAATTGCATTATTAACTCCTCATCCTCTAACTCCTCTTCTCTTCTCAACTTTTCCTCTTCCTCTCTATCCTTGGAACACCTCCTGTTTGTCTTACAGGTAGCTTTCTTACCTGTCTCCTCTTCTTCCTTAGTAATTGCGGGGAACAATTTTATCCCCTGCAATACATCTGACCTCCACACCTTCTGTGCATTATCCCACCTAGCGTCCGCTAGTGTCTTTTCTACCTTTCTCATCCTGGTCTCGAACTTCTTTTGCTGTTGCTGTCTAGCCATTAGTTCCCAAATTGCTAGAGCCTCAAACTGGGCTGGCCTTGGAGGCACCTTCATGTCGTACATCGTGAATCTCAAATTCTCTAGAATCCTTATATTGAATGTCCCATGTATCGGGAACGCTACGCTCCCATGTTTCTCTGTCAGTTTGTGCCATTGCTTTAGCCAAAGACACGGAGCTACCCCCTTCTCTTCCATTACAATGTAAGCTGGTGTGCCTTCGGGCGGCGTTTCCTCTCCTACGCTCGCTTTAATGTAAGACTCCCCCTTCATCGCACTCCTAAATGCTTTAAAGAATTTCATTTTCTCGTCCTTTTATTTCAC
Source organism: Pleurodeles waltl (assembly GCF_031143425.1). NCBI lineage: Eukaryota > Metazoa > Chordata > Amphibia > Caudata > Salamandridae > Pleurodeles > Pleurodeles waltl. The sequence continues at coordinate 152,344,728 of NC_090437.1, forward strand.
AAAGTTTGTAATCAATGGGTGACTTTAATTCCCGGAATACTCTTCGCCTGCCTTTCCCCTTCCAATTGAGCCCCACGGACTGCGTCCAATCCGTGCGCGACCCTTCTCTACAACCAACCTATCCCAGCGCGGCTCCTAGTGACGTCACACTCACACACACTGCGGCTGACAAAGCCTCGCGGCTAGTCCTCCTTCACTCAGCTCCTCTCGTAACAACTTCTTGCATGTATCGCGAGCTACCAAAAATAAAACAGATTTGTCGGTTTACTACAGGAAGGGTAACACAATCGCTTCAGGACCTTAGGGATTTTTCACTAGCCTCGGCAGTTATTCCATCTTTCTCGGTCCCCACGTTCGCAAGCAAATCTGACCCGCAGACCTACTCTCAACTTGTCAATGATCTATTCTAGTGCACTTAGAATCTTGTCAAAGCCCGAAGTCGAAGTTTCTTTCACTCCCTTACACACGTACCGACTCGTTGACCACGCCCGATCAACCTACTAAACCGCCCAGACCACAACATACTCCGGAGTCTCTTGACCTCGCAGGGCCCGTCTCAACAACAACAACCACGTGGACCTTTTTATGCACGAAGCGCCACACGCACATGAAGTTCGACGACTTCCCTACTCTCACACTCGGAGTCGCACCTCCGCTATTTCTATGAAGTTCGACGACTTCTCTACCTCTACACTCGGAGTCGCACCTCCGCTATCCTCAAAAAAGAAAAAAATTCCTCGCAACCTTCTCACACAATCTGCGGCAATAAGCTGTGCAAGCGCAAAACCCTAACTTCACCCATACCATCACTAGTACCGCCAACGCCGATCCCACACCTCCATTCTCTCCATTCGCAAGCTCCGAGATCCCGGGAAAGTCGCGGTGGACCTAGCCCATCATCATTCTGTCAATCTATTTTACCCAAGAAAATCTAGTTCAACTTCTCGAATGGGGTCTCAAAGGGCGTAACCGTTAATTCAACACCATGTACTCTAAGAGTACGGGGTCCCAAAAGACGAAACCGTCCTCTGCTACCATCTACTGATAGAGCGGTCCGTACTAATAATTTACCTGTATTCGGACGCTCTTTAGGCCGATGAATCTTTTGACTAAGTGGGACTCTCCGTACTCTAGATCGATCGATTGCATCAAATCAATAATCAATAACGAACATAAGCAATACCTTGATCGACATAACACTTAACAATTAATCCAGAATACATTTCGGTGAACCCTGACCTTTCAGCCAGGAATAACCACACCTGTTTATTCAAAGTTAGTGAATTTTATTTCCCTATATTAACAAAGCTAGCACAATATAGATGTGTCTCAACACCAAATGATAAACATATATGAACATTAATAGCTGTCCATGACGGCGAAACAGGTGCAATCTATGCAGCATTTGAATAACAAGGCATTCGATAATAGCAATGCAAATCACTAAAACTATAATCTGTAATGAGCTAATTGCATACATTTAGTCAGCATAACAAGATCTCAAATTGCATCGTGCAACAAAAGGAATCCTCATCTAACTTCAAATTAGCATCGGCATGTGGGACTTCATGCAAAAACAATTTAGCAACATAAATTTGGAAAACTTCTAACTAGGGCTCTTATCAAAATCAGCAGTTGGTTACCTAAAAGAAACACAATGCAATTTTACAATTTTCTTTCATATTTACCAATTACGATCAGCATACAAGGAAGTCTTCGTCTCACAGGTACCGTTCTTCGGTCAGCATGGGTACAGTTTCGATCAGCATGGGACGGGGCAAAGGGGCAGGGGTGGACGGGGCAATTGCCTCACGGCGGCAGGGTAAAACTACTACTTCATGCAAAGGGACAAATCAAAGTTAAAGTCTCTAGGGCAAGAATCATTTAAGTCTCTTTCTCTCGATTAGAGAAAGCATCAAAGTCTCTTTCAAAATGGCGTCGCAGCGAAGTGGGCCATAATAGCTGCAAAATGGCGGGTATGGGCGATGTCCAATAATGGCTGCTTTCCTCTCGTGCACCTGGTTTTTATAGACAACAGTTCAAATCCAGTAGGGTCTTCCATTGGAGGGTTCATAGGTTAGCTTCAAATTATCCAATCAAAAACAACAGTTCTCAAGCTTTTACTTAAGCATACATTATCCTTGGAGATGGGTACGCAAGTTGCAACATTTTATACCAATTAACTCACTTTCAGAGCTTCCATTGTCCGCACCTGCAGATTGACCTTGGAGTAAAGAGAGAAATATGCCAGGCTGGCACGAAACCTTAAGATAAGCATGTGAACGATCTCAGTGGAAAAGTACAGCTTCAAGCAAAAATACACGTTTAATAGCACATTGGAAAAATACGAGCATCTAAACCGTGAGACCAGGCCTCTAGGCCGAAGCCTGCACTAAAGTAATGCTAAGCTAAAAAATTTCAAACGAGCAAATCATAGCACACGTTTACGATTATGTTGGATTAGTGCAATTCTAATACACCACGTTATATAAAGCACGCTTATAAATGTTGGCAAACTACTCTGAGGGCACATTTTGTCCCCGTACAATCTTTATTAGTTCGGTTAAAGTCACACATGATTATTTCACACTACGTTCATGCGTTAATAAATGTAAAACCTTCATTTTCTGCTTCATCACCTACTAACACGTTTTTGTAAGTTGTCAATTTCAATGTCAAAGTTATCGTAGTTTGGCTGTAGAAATCCTAAACAACGTTTTCGTGCCAAACTGCAGAAAGGGGCCAGGCATTGTGCAATAGTGCTAACCCCCCTCAACTAGGGGGTTCATCATAGGTCTGCAAAAACTAAATATTAAATAAAACAGTAATTAGAAGGCTATGAAAAGTTGTTTTTGGGTGTCTTGCATACTCACGCAATGACCAGGAAAAAAAGACTCCACACCCCTAATATGAGGATGTGAGGTTCTCTCTCAGAATGTAATGAAGTTCTTCGACCTAGCTCAATGGCATTTGCATACACAGCTGTTTAATCTTCAGTTTTCCACATCCCAGGCTCATATTCACCTGGAATCTTTCTTTGTTAAGCAGTAGGGAAGGCATTCTATGTACTCAGAATTTGGCATCTAAGCAAAATGCTACATTGGAATGTTTAAAAGCAGAGACTGAGAATGTGAACAAGAAAACAAAGAACATCAATGTTAACATCCTTTACATGCACTAGAACTGTTGGGAATACATTAGGCTTGAGGGAACTCAGTCAGTGATTCCATTTAAACATTCAGTTACGTTAACAATATTTTGAATTTGATTTGAAAGTAAAGCATGGGAGTTTAATATTTAATTTTAAATTCACATAGCTCGTATCTCTTTCTATCACACCAGAAGGAGACATTGCCACTAAGATGAAGCTTACGTTAGGTTCCGAGTTATTTCATATAGGTGAAACAACAGAGGAATATTCAAGTGGCCTGGAAAATGTTTGAAAGTGTTAGTGGATAAGGGTATCAGCAAGGCAATTAATGCTTTTTATTATTCTTCACAATAGTCTTACTCTATGTCTTAGAAATGTATGTTTATATTGAGTGTACAGTATTTGTTATGGTTTTATTAACTAAGAAATAAAATGTATTCATTCAATCTCACACCAACAACAAATAAGTGAATCGATGACAAAAGATTGATTTATTTTTAAAATATAGACTGATTAATAGCATTTACTCGTTTGGGAATAGAAACTTTTCTGTGATTTCTTGGAAGAGGCTGACATGAACACACCGATGTTAACTTGCTGTTCAAGCTTCGAGGTAATTCCTACGAGATCACTAGATTATGTGATTTAAACTGTTCTATGCCCAGTTTGAATTCTACTGAAATATGCTGGGCAAGTCGAAGGTTTTTAGACAGTCGTCACACCTCATGCTAATGGGACTGAACTCAAGGAAATTGAAGATCCCATACCTAACGTCAGCTTCTTTTCTATTCCAGATTCTGATACATGTGCTAAATGATGCGGAAAATGTACTCCCTCTTTCAAAGCACTTTAAAAAGGTGGGTACATTTTTATTAATGCACTCCGAATTGTGTCCCTTTTCAAATAAAGAAAATCAGGCACTGAAGAGGAAAACAATACGTCTCGGATCATACATACTCATGGGGCACAGAGTGGGCCAGAACTGGACCTCAAGAAGCTTGCCTACAAATGATTACATTTAACTACAACGACACTAGTGGATGAGATAGGTATGGTACCAGGGAAATGGAAGATCTATGAGAGTGACCTCATATCTCATGCTAAACACAGTATTTTATTTTTTAAATCTTGATAATATGGTGCAAAAGTACACATGCAACGTGCATGATTGTGTTTTGTTTCTGTAAAAATGAGAACAATGCAGGAATCTTTTTAGTCTGTTTTATTATTTGCTCTCTCCCTTTCTCTCTGTCGCTGCTGAGAGACATGGCCTCTTTTTGACAATGTTCGAATGTATTGCTCGTTTCTTCAGATCCCTCCTACATATGCTGCTTCGCTTTAGTTCTTTCGCTAACAAGGAAACCTATGTGTGGCCTCTTAGGTGTCAACCTGTAACAGACATAATACGCTTCTTCTACTTTGAAGTAGATTGAAACAGATTAATAATCTGGGCTGCGATGCCAGAAAAGTGGTCATTATTTAGCTGAAAAAGGAGGATAAAAAGAAGGTCAGACACTGGAAATTAGGGTTACATTTAGTGCTCTCTTTGTAAAAATAAATCTAAATGTAAGGACAAATTAAGGGAGTGTCAATAACAGAGCTGCTTAGTCTTGATTCCAACTCATGCCTTCTTTTTTCCACTACCCTACAATTCATGTCAGTTTATTTTACTGTTTCAGGTTCTTTTTTTCTGATTTAGTATCTTTTTCTTCATTCTTTCTCCGTTTTACTGCATTTCTCTTTCTTGCTCTAGGTCAAAGTTTGATGATGAAAAGCAGGAAGGTGGGATGAAATCTTCGCGCCAGGACAAGACAATCCCTGCAATGGAATGCTCAGAAATGAAAGTAAGACATTTTTACTTTTTTTCTGTGCTCTGCGGGACTCTGGGTAGTGGGTTTACATTCAGTTATTACACAGAGCCATGCACACTTTTTGATGATACTTGTGTAATTTATGTGATTAATGCACATTTGAGATTGCATGAATTACACAAAATGTCTGAAATGAAGCCTGTACGAGAATTCACACTTTTTGCTGCAGTGGACAGGTTTCATGGAACATTTTCCAGTAGAAAATACGTTGCCATAGACAGTTCCCTTGCCGGAATCTCAAATGCTTTGACCGAAAATGATGCTTTGGAAATCCATTGCAGATGCTACGATTTCACGGGTCCTTCCATTGTCAATGTACAAATTAGGCTTGAGCCACTGCAGTTCATGACAGCGCAATTAATGAAGCCCCGCTTTTATCAGTTACAACTAGAACAACATATTTGCTTGTACAAGTGACGTAGATTTTCATCTCGGGCTGGGTTTACACACTTTTCCCAGAATATTCAAGGAAATTAAGAACAGTTGTCAAGTTCCATTAGTACTCTCCTACTGGCTCCTGTTTACTCCTATGAATAGACCAGGTGGAAACATTTATTTTCAGAATTAACCGTGTTTCTCCCTAAGGGCTATATTTTTTCTAGAGTGGAAATTCCTTTACCTATGTCACAAAAATCCTGGGGGTTCCACTACTAAATCATGACCTGCAAATAGTTACTTCTGCTTTTATCAAGTGCACTTTTATGGGAGTTTCTGGGGTGAAAATGACTAGGGGAAAATGTATGTGCCTATTAACAACCATATGAGTTTGTGGCTGTTCCTTGCATTGACCAGGCTGCCCTGACACTTCGTCTTTGCCTCCTCTGACCATTAGTGTTGTGATGATGGATCATGCCTTATGACGCTTAAATTCCCCTTGCCATGATTCGTTGGCTCAATATAAGAATTCATAATTACTAATGCCTTTTTGCACAACTATGTTTTGCTCACATGTGCAAAAACGTTTCTGAATTTTGCACCAACTTATTTGAATACATCATACTTCTTATTTGCTATGTACAAGCCAAAATTATGTAAGGCAATGTGCAGGACCAAATTATGCAATGGAATTATTTCACTGCTTTGTTGATCTTCTTCCTCAGTTACCTCCTCAGTTAGTGCAATTCAACAAGCTATTTCCATTAAATAATTATACACCTAAAAATGACAGCTATTTCACATATGATTAACCTTCATTAACATTACATCTGGACTGACCAGAGTTAAAAATGTTTCCCATCCCCCTTGTCAGAATATATCCGTACAGGAATATTTCTGAACTAAGGCAACCTCTTGCTGGATGTGCTCCTCAGCAAGACAGTAGTGCAGAGACCCTGAACATTACATGGAATGTCTGGGCTCAAGACATAGGACACGTGTGTTCTAAAGGTCCTAAAATATGACCACCACGTAAAATAAATGAGGAAGATGGAATGTCTTCCTCAATCGCACCACTTTTGCTTTGCAATCTACAATGTTTCTTCTAAAGCTGCATAATTGCCCGGATCCACATGTAACATGTAATTATAAGAACATCACTTACAATGCTTTCTTATGCATTGATTACTGTAATTCTGTAAATCTTAATTTGCCAATTTATCAGATTCAGCGATTCAATTATCTAGAATTTTGTTCCCGGATTTGGATCTGAACCTTTTCTTCTAGACATCATATTTTTGGGCCATTACTATACTACAGCAGATCCCCGAGAGGACTTTTCTCAAATCAATATGTTTGAGGCATAAGGCTGTCTATACCCCTCAGTCATCTCCACTGCATCAGAAGTATTGTGCCAATCATCCACTGAGGTCACAAACAACATTTCTCCAGACCATTACCAGATTTCTTTTGGAAAATAATTGGTTGTAAGGCTTTTTCCATTGCTGCAGCTCAATATGGAACTTTAACCCATTAAATAGCGTCGAGTTAAATCCAACAAAGTGTTATACTACTGAAGACTTGGCTGTTTCTATCTAGTTAAGAGGTAGTTTTATATGTTTTCTCTTCTCATAGCAAACTGTGTCTTTCTATTGATATTTCTGTTGGTTGCAAAATTGCCCTAAGCTTTATAAATTCAAATACAAATATCTATCACAAATTATTCAGTTTTCTAAGATCAACAAATGTAATTACTTAAATCAATATGGCTGACAAATTTATATGATAATATAAGATGATCAGGAGGGATTAATCCAAAAAAGAAGGAGGACGGCACAAATGCATATAGATTGCTTGTTAGGTTTTCAGTGGTAACAGAAGTCAATTATTTTCATCACCACATTGCAGTTTTATATATGCTGTGGACAGATGTACCAATCTGTTTGTATGTAAAAGCATTCCTTGAAGGCGCACATGTTGGTACAGGCGTGGAGCACTGAAATAGATTTCGATGGGACATCTGAAGATATGAGTCCATGTGTTGAGAGAGTCCAATGTTCCTGCAGTGGAGCATATGATCTGTTGGTATTTTTTCTGGCTAGGCAGAATATGTTTGCAAAGAGCATTTACTGGCCCTGGAGAGCAAAAGATAGGAAAACAGTAAATTATTATAAACTTTCATTATGATGCAAATAATGGGTTTCTAAGCCTGAATAATCTAAAGATACAACAGACACAGTGGTATTAAAAATAGAGCACATTTTCCAGAAAACAAGCAAGTACTTATATATCAAGTATTTACTTTTATTAAGCGAGATCGTCACCGTTGTGTATTAGAGGGTCACAAAACGTAATGCTTTATACAGTTATTAAACTCAGCAAAACTATATGAGTATCAAAGTGCATAACAGTTACTAAAAAACTTCACAAACCCAGGAGAATTGCATGGAAACCTTTAAGAAAGTTGTTTAGCTTTTAGTTAAAATCCTGAAAGAAAGCCAAATTATACTGGGTGGTCCCTTGGACTCAGCTCAGAAAAAGATGCCTAGGGCATTTATTTAAATACTAAATTTCCAGCAAAAGTGTTGATGCAGTGCTTAATTTGTGCTTGTGGTTTCCGGTGCGGGGCACTGGCACTTATTTTTGTGCCTCAAGAATTTACGGTGAGCAAAAGACACCCAGAGGAAAAAACAGAGGAAGAGAAAGCTGAAAAGGCATCACAATGGGAGAAAGCAGAAAGCTGCAAGAGTGAGCTGAAGGGGCAGGGAGCAGCTGTAAATGGATTGAAGATGCCCGAGATGGCTTCAGGATTACGCTGCCTCAGTATTTCGTGTTCGTACATTTAATTGCAGCAGCCGCATGTTTAAGAGGAGGGATTTGGGCACCAGCACGTTTTTATTTACAAATTAAGCACTGTGTTGATATGCTTTTAGTTCACTAAAGAGTAGCGCACTTATCTTTTCATTTAAAAAGCTGGATGTTTTAAAATCAGCTGCCAAGTAAGTCCAGGTTCTAGGCTGGAGACGAGCCTGCCCTTCAAACCGGGCAGTTGGGCTCTCTGAGGATCGAGGCAGGGGCTGCCTCGCTCCTCCTGCTAGCCTTGGTGCATTGGTGTAAGAGCTGGTGGACTTAGGCAAGGCATCCTGTAGAGCATTGTCAGCATCCACCCTCCATAACACCTGATCCTAACTCGCTGTCCTGAAGTGAAGGAGAAACAAGCATTGCCTAAGCCAACAGAGAGATTAAGGGGCATATTTATACTCTGTTTGCGCCGAATGTGCGTCAACATTTTTGACGCATGTGAGAAAGTAGCCTCTTTCTAGCCTTGTTACCCCCACTTTTGGCCTGTTTGCGAGTGTATGTCAGGGTGTTTTCACTGTCTCACTGGGTTCCTGCTAGCCAGGGCCCAGTGCTCATAGTGAAAACCCTATGTTTTCAGTATGTTTGTTATGTGTCACTGGGACCCTGCTAGTCAGGACCCCAGTGCTCATAAGTGTGGCCTATATGTATGTGTTCCCTGTGTGGTGCCTAACTGTCTTACTGAGGCTCTGCTAACCAGAACCTCAGTGGTTATGCTCTCTCATTTCTTTCAAATTGTCACTAACAGGCTAGTGACCAATTTTACCAATTTACATTGGCTTACTGGAACACCCTTATAATTCCCTAGTATATGGTACTGAGGTACCCAGGGTATTGGGGTTCCAAGAGATCCCTATGGGCTGCAGCATTTCTTTTGCCACCCATAGGGAGCTCTGACAATTCTTACACAGGCCTGCCACTGCAGCCTGAGTGAAATAACGTCCACGTTATTTCACAGCCATTTACCACTGCACTTAAGTAACTTATAAGTCACCTATATGTCTAACCTTTACCTGGTAAAGGTTAGGTGCAAAGTTACTTAGTGTGAGGGCACCCTGGCACTAGCCAAGGTACCCCCACATTGTTCAGGGCAAATTCCCCGGACTTTGTGAGTGCGGGGACACCATTACACGCGTGCACTACATATAGGTCACTACCTATATGTAGCCTCACAATGGTAACTCTGAATATGGCCATGTAACATGTCTATGATCATGGAATTGCCCCCTCTATGCCATCCTGGCATGGTTGGCACAATCCCATGATCCCAGTGGTCTGTAGCACAGACCCTGGTACTGCCAAACTGCCTTTTCTGGGGTTTCACTGCAGCTGCTGCTGCTGCCAACCCCTCAGACAGGTTTCTGCCCTCCTGGGGTCCAGCCAGGCTTGACCCAGGATGGCAGAACAAAGGACTTCCTCTGAGAGAGGGTGTTACACCCTCTCCCTTTGGAAAATGGTGTGAAGGCAGGGGAGGAGTAGCCTCCCCCAGCCTCTGGAAATGCTTTCATGGGCACACATGGTGCCCATTTCTGCATAAGCCAGTCTACACCGGTTCAGGGACCCCTTAGCCCTGCTCTGGCGCGAAACTGGACAAAGGAAAGGGGAGTGACCACTCCCCTGACCTGTACCTCCCCTGGGAGGTGCCCAGAGCTCCTCCAGTGTGCTCCAGACCTCTGCCATCTTGGAAACAGAGGTGCTGCTGGCACACTGGACTGCTCTGAGTGGCCAGTGCCAGCAGGTGACGTCAGAGACTCCTTCTGATAGGCTCCTTCATGTGTTGCTAGCCTATCTTCTCTCCTAAGTAGCCAAACCCTCTTTTCTGGCTATTTAGGGTCTCTGTCTTTGGGGATTCCTTAGATAACGAATGCAAGAGCTCTTCCGAGTTCCTCTGCATCTCTCTCTTCACCTTCTGCCAAGGAATCGACTGCTGACCGCGCTGGAAGCCTGCAAAACTGCAACAAAGTAGCTAAGACGACTACTGCAACTCTGTAACGCTGATCCTGCCGCCTTCTCGACTGTTTTCCTGGTGGTGCATGCTGTGGGGGTAGTCTGCCTCCTCTCTGCACTAGAAGCTCTGAAGAAATCTCCCGTGGGTCAACGGAATCGTCCCCCTGCAACCGCAGGCACCAAAGAACTGCATCACCGGTACCTTGGGCCTCCTCTCAGCACGACGAGTGAGGTCCCTTGAATCCAGCAACTCTGTCCAAGTGACTCCCACAGTCCAGTGACTCTTCAGTCCAAGTTTGGTGGAGGTAAGTCCTTGCCTCCCCACGCCAGACTGCATTGCTGGGAACCGTGACTTTTGCAGCTACTCCGGCCTCCGTGCACTTCCGGCGGAAATCCTTTGTGCACAGTCCAGCCTGGGTCCACGGCACTCTAACCTGCATTGCACGACCTCCTAAGTTGTTCTCCAGCGACGTGGGACTCCTTTGTGCGACTTCGGGTGAGCACCGTTTCATGCATCCTCGTAGTGCCTGTTTCTGGCACTTCTGCGGGTGCTGCCTGCTGCTGAGAGGGCTCTTTGTCTTCCTCGACGCCCCCTCTGTCCCCAGACGCAATTGGCGACATCCTGGTCCCTCCTGGGCTACAGCAGCATCCAAAAACCCTAACTGCATAATTTCCAGCTAGCAAGGCTTGTTGGCGGTCTTTCGGCAGGAAAACACTTCTGCACAACTCTCCACGGCGTGAGGGATCCGTCCTCCAAAGGGGAAGTCTCTAGCCCTTGTCGTTCCTGCAGAAACCTCAGCTTCTACTGTCCAGTAGCAGCTTCTTTGCACCCACAGCTGGCATTTCCTGGGCATCTGCCCATCTCCGACTTGCTTGTGACTTTTGGACTTGGTCCCCTTGTTCCACAGGTACCCTTGACTGGAAATCCATCGTTGTTGCATTGTTGGTTTGTGTCTTTCCTTCAGAATTCCCCTATCACGACTTCTATGTCCTTTGGGGAACTTTAGTGCACTTTGCACTCACTTTTCAGGGTCTTGGGGTGGGCTATTTTCCTAACCCTTACTATTTTCTAATAGTCCCAGCGACCCTCTACAAGGTCACATAGGTTTAGGGTCCATTCGTGGTTCGCATTCCACTTTTGGAGTATATGGTTTGTGTTGCCCCTATCCCTATGTGTCCCCATTGCATCCTATTGTAACTATACATTGTTTGCACTGTTTTCTAATACTATTACTGCATATTTTGGTATTGTGTACATATATCTAGTATATATTTGCTATCCTCATACTGAGGGTACTCACTGAGATACTTTTGGCATATTGTCATAAAAATAAAGTACCTTTATTTTTAGTATATCTGTGTATTGTGTTTTCTTATGATATTGTGCATATGACACTAGTGGTACTGTAGGAGCTTCATTCGTCTCCTAGTTCAGCCTAAGCTGCTCTGCTAAGCTACCATTATCTATCAGCCTATGCTGCTAGACACCCTATACACTAATAAGGGATAACTGGGCCTGGTGCAAGGTGCAAGTACCCCTAGGTACTCACTACAAGCCAGTCCAGCCTCCTACAACGCACATACGGCGCAAACACTGCCCCATATTTATACTTTGACGTCCGACCCCGCGGGCGTCAAAGTTCCACCATGTGCGTCATTTTTTAGAAGGGGGAACCAGCCTTGCGTTAATTATATGCAAGGTAGGCGTTCCCTTCCAAAAAATGACTTTAAGGCCTGTGCCCCATATTTATACTGTGACGTCATTTTGACGCACAGGAGGGGGCAGGCGTTAAAAAACGGAGCCCAGCCTGATGGGCGCCGTTTTTTAACGCCTGGGTCAGGGCAGGCGTTAAGGGACCTGTGGGCTCAGAAGGAGCCCAGAGGTGCCCTCCCATGCCCCCAGGGCCACCCCCTGCCACCCTTGCCCACCCCAGGAGGACACCCAAGGATGGAGGGACCCATCCCAGGGAAGTTAAGGTAAGTTCAGGTAAGTATTTTTTTTTGTATTTTTTTTGTGGCATGGGGGGCCTGATTTGTGCCCCCCTACATGCCACTATGCCCAATGACCATGCCCAGGGGACATATGTCCCCTGGGCATGGCCATTGGGCAAGGGGGCATGACTCCTGTCTTTGCTAAGACAGGAGTCATTTCAATGGGGGTTGGGCGTAAAAGAAAATGGCGCAAATCGGGTTGAGGCCAAAATTTTGCCTCAGACCTGACTTGCCCCATTTTTTGACGCCCAAGCTCCATTTTCCCCTACGCCGGCGCTGCCTGGTGTGAGTAATTTTTTTTTACGCACACCAGTCCGCAGCGCCAGCTAACGTCATCCAATAAATAAGGCGCCCGCATGGCGGTTTGGAATGGCGTTAGCCGGCGTTAAAAATTTTGACGCACAACTGCGTTGGCGCAGTTGTGCGTCAAAAAGTATAAATATGGGCCAAAGTACATTTGTGTAGCACATAACTAACAGCATTATCTGCCTCTACTGGCAAACAGCATTTAACTCTGCAATGTCTACTATATTAAACTTGATCTCAAATTACTCTGGAAGGAAACACTGTAATGAAGTGAGCATATCTATCTATCTATCTATCTATCTATCTATCTATCTATCTATCTATCTATCTATCTATCTATCTATCTATTTATAGGCCTTAAGGTATATAGGGGCACATGAAGGGTGAGTCCCATGGGCAGAATGGGATGCAGGGGCCTATGTTACGAACCTGACACTGGGCCTATTGAAAGGATGATCTTGCTCACTTCATCTTATGTTGACTACCAAAGCCCTCTCATAGGATGATCGAAGTGAAACCACATGCTGGAGGTCAGGTGGCAGGGCTTGTTAAGGGGAACATTGAATTTGGTGTAATGAAAAAAGCTAGCTGTTAATGATGAGATACTCTGTACTAGGCACACCCCTTTCGAATGCAGACTCAATGAGACAAAATGTGGGCACATAACCTAGAATCAAGGGGATCTCAAACTTCCTTTTCACACGATGTTGCAGGAGCACAGTTTTTGGCTTCCATCCTCTTTCACTGCAACCACCTACCACTCAGCACCTATATAATCACTCCTCCTCCTGGAAGCTGTAGAGACAAGCGCAGCACAGTCACAGCAACAGTCCATATCTGGAGTGCTAATCTTCAAATTCCGTCTTACTAGATGGCGCACTGGTGGAATCTTCCTTGTCTTGTAGAGGTTTACTTGCTTACTCTCACCTTGGCCTTATCCTTTTCAGACCTCTCTCTTCCCTCAGGGTTTGTAAAGTCCATTGTCACTGCAACACGTGGTGAAAGAAGTCCCTCAAATAAGGAGAAACGAGCAAGCCTCCTGTGTACTTTCAGACAGAAATATGTGACGGCATTCTAAGACAGCATCCCAAGAAAGTAGAGCAAGACCTCATGGAACACTGCTGGAACCTAGAACCTACATACCTCAGCACACTGACCACTAATCATGGAACAAACACTTCTGTCTTTAAAATAGAATACTTCTTTGAAGAGCCGAACCTAGACTGGATTAAAATGCAAACAGCTAAAATCAATGGGTTTACACCACTATCAGAAGGATATGCAATAGTCTATAGAAGATTAAGGTTGATGAGCGGCAATGTAGAGAGTGCTGTTGGAATATAACATCCATTGGTGGACATAGTTCTTGACCAAACCAGCGGAGGAAATTCTACCACATTTTGAGTTTTGAGCTGGAGGTTCACCATTGTGGTTGCTATCTACATCATAGAAAGAGCCACTTTTATGTTGAAACGTTTGACAGATACATTTTGTCAATAACAGATGGAATTTCTGGCTTTTCATTTGAGTACTGGGGTGTACGTTAAAAATACCCATAAATCTGCTTTCCCATATATGTGCTCAGTGTTCCCAAGCATTAGCAACAATACTTCCTTTCCAATGAATGTCCTCTCTATTCCTGGTTGCCTTTCATGGAGCCAAATATGGTGGCAGACCTGCACTTGTAGATGAAAAGCATAAATGTGACTGTCTTTAGTGGAATTAGCAACACATCATTCTTAGTGGTCCAGATAGCAATGTGAAGATTTCTTCACAAAAAGGTCATCCATAATGGAGGTAAGTAGTATTTCAACCATATGACCGCTGAAGACACATATGGAGGAGCTGCCAATTTCTGGGTGCTCATCCCTTGCTACCCTTCCACAAGTGTGTCTATACATCTACTGTAACTGACCATTTCCACTTCAGACCATGATTCAAAGCTGACAGGGCAGCTAGATGGGAACCAGAGAAGGCAGCCAGAGACAATGGCAATTGGAATAATCTACTCTGAAGATGGTGCTGTTCATTGCGCATCAGGCACCATCTCACCTTGTACCAGTAAAACACACTTGCAAAGAACGAAACTCCCTCTTGCCTCCGATGGAGTATCTTGGGAAGCAACAGAAAGGTAGGACACGTGTAAGGCAGACCTTTGATCCAAATGAAGGGTTGTGCATCCGCTTCATCTGAATAATCACCTCAGAGCGCATGACCTCCTACTAACATTCCGGTATTGTAGATCCGCTGTAAGAGAGGGCATTTCACAGGTTTGACTCGTCCTCTCTGCCTATTGATATGCCGGTCTTATTTTTTCCCTGATCTGTAGCAGGATGTCTAACAGCAGGGCAGAAGTATCTGAGGGAGCCCAGGAACTGCTATCAGTTCCCTCAAAAGAAGAGCCCGTTGTTTCATGGCTTGACTGACCACTCACCTTGTGTAAAGAGAAAGCCCTGGTGTCCCCCCAAAACACGATGAATGGTATTTTTCTTAGCTTGATGGGGAACGGAGGGGTAAAAGCTATACTGTGGCACTATCCACTGAACCCACAAAGAATGGGCTACTAGTGACACAGTCTGGATGATGGGGTGAAGAGGCTGATAGCCGCCCAATAGGAGTGGCACCAAAGGTGGTATATGAATGAATTACCCAAGGTGAAAGGGAATCACATTTCACCATATTCTGAAATCGAGGCAGCAGTAAATACAAATCTCTTCCGCATCCAGGAAGAAGAAATACATGCTCTCTATTTGTTTACATTAAGGTGGTCATTCTGACCCTGGCGGTCTTTGACCGCCAGGGCGGAGGACCGCGGGAGCACCGCCGACAGGCCGGCGGTGCTCCAATGGGGATTCCGACCGCGGCGGTAAAGCCGCGGTCGGACCGGCACCACTGGCGGGGTCCCGCCAGTGTACCGCGGCCCCATTGAATCCTCCGCGGCGGCGCAGCTTGCTGCGCCGCCGCGGGGATTCCGACCCCCCCTACCGCCATCCAGATCCCGGCGGTCGGACCGCCGAGATCCGGATGGCGGTAGGGGGGGTCGCGGGGCCCCTGGGGGCCCCTGCAGTGCCCATGCCACTGGCATGGGCATTGCAGGGGCCCCCGTAAGAGGGCCCCTACATGTATTTCACTGTCTGCTGCGCAGACAGTGAAATACGCGACGGGTGCAACTGCACCCGTCGCACAGCTTCCACTCCGCCGGCTCGATTCCGAGCCGGCTTCATCGTGGAAGCCTCTTTCCCGCTGGGCTGGCTGGCGGTCTGAAGGCGACCGCCCGCCAGCCCAGCGGGAAAGTCAGAATTACCGCCGCGGTCTTTCGACCGCGGAACGGTAACCTGACGGCGGGACTTTGGCGGGCGGCCTCCGCCGCCCGCCAAGGTCAGAATGAGGGCCTAAGTCTCTAATAGAAAACGGCACCAATGTCCTTGCGGGAAGCCACACCCAGTGGAGTTCTAGGACGCACTGGACCAACAAACACCTGGTGAGGTTAAAGATAAACCAGTGTGAAGAAAATGACAACGTTTTAACCGTTCTCCTAAGTATGGATGTGGAATAGTTCCTTCCTCTTGTACATTTTCTACCAGAGGAGCAAACACCGCACATTTTTAAACATCCAGAATCGATTTTCTAATATTTGAACGTTTCTCCGTTCCCTTCGCAGAGTTCTGTACTTGCCAATTCACTGTTGATCCTCTTCGCCTGTAACTTTTATTCCAGGACACACCACATGTCCACTGACATGCAGATCCTTGCTACTGTGAAATCTATGCCCCAATTCTGTGTTTTCATTCTAATTTTAACTGCAGTCTGTATGTGCCCTTCGTGCTCTTCGTTGAATGTAGCGCCACTTTCCCTTCTTCTAAATAATAATCATGTTGCCATTTTTGCATTACACAAAAACACGATGGGGTGCTGTTGTACAAGAGACACCTGTGATGAAACAGAATCTCAAGCAGGCGAAGCGTTGTGCAGTATCTTTGCAAAGCATTGTGACATGCAAACGGAGTCACAAATCAACGTGTCCTGTCGATCTCTGTTGTAAAATTGACAATATTTGTCTCCATGTCTGCTGCAATGTGGACAAACGTTGTTATAGGAGTTCAGCCATCTAGTCATGCCAGGTTATTGACTTCCAGCCAGGGCAACTGTACGGTGAACTGCGGCTTGTTATTAATTGGCGGCGGTAGTTGAAAGAGGGCACTGAAATCACCCTAGCCAGCAATTGTATCTTCTTGTTTTGTAGATTTGCATTCACCCCTTTAACATATAGTATGTTTCATTAAACACGTTTCAATCCTTCAGCTCTGTTGCTACAAAAAAAAAATCCCCATACCTTCTTCTTTTGGGTCTAACCTAGACACAGCTGTAGCCTTTGCCAGACCTCTTCTTCAATACAGTTTAATACATATACCCACCTAGAGAAAGGGGACGTTTGACCAGCCTTCCTTTGTCGTATCTTAGGGCCATATGTACAAACACTTTTTCCCATAGACACAGAATGGGGAAAAACCTTTGCTACATCTGGCCCTTAGTTTGCTGTTAGTTAGGTTGTGAGAGCGTACACTGAGCTTGATAAGGTGTTTGCTGTTTTCATTGGCTTTGTCTGAGTTGCATTTGTATTTGCTGTTTCTTTACTATACTGTGATAAGGCTTTTGAAGTGTCTCGTCTGTTGAGTGATGGCATTTTGCCTGTGCACAAGAATGCAATCTAGCACAAGAATGCAATCTAGCACAAGAATGCAATCTAGTGCATGTCTTCCTTCTTTCCTATTAATGGAGGATCTATTTTTTATCAACATTTTTATGTTGTCATTTTATTGTGTTTTAATTTATTTATTTTAAATGGAGCTTTAGTGTAACTTGTGTTGTGTACTTTAAAGTGTTACGTGTTTTCAATACACGTATAAGAAATCGCTTTGTGTCGGTTTTACATAGAAGTTTTGGTTGCAGTGCTGAAACTTTTCTTTATTTTTGCATTCATGTTGGAGTTGTGATTAAAATGCGTTTATCTGGGCAGGGTGCGAAGCACACATAAAGATAATTGATTTTCCCATATCAATCTATTTTCTTTATTTTGGGCCTGATTCACACAGGGCCTACGCAGTCGGGGCAGAGGCCCTGCAGCCCTGACGGCGGTCTCGCGCACGTGGCGGGGCCTCCGTACTGCATTTACCTATTGCGGAGGTCCCGCTACCAGTGCAGAGGCCCTTGGTGGATCAGCCACCGTGTGTTTTATTCGCGAAGACTAGCATCGGGGTAGGATTGGTTGCATTGTCCATACACACACTGGTAATCGTTTTTTTGTGTGTTATGTCTTATTCGACATCTGTGACATGTTCGGCGTCATAATAGAACAATAAATATTAGAACAAGCGAATTCCCTATTCTACGTGTTTAAATAACATGCTGGATATAGTGTGCAATGTAGGTGCGGCCAGTGTCTGCCAGGAAAACAAATAGCACTGCTTTGTTTGTGTACTTTTCCAATATTTGATGTATAAGCAGCAGATTGGTAAAATATTAGGGCGTATTTGTACAGCCAGCTGCTAATCTGCCGTTACATACAAAAATCATGCTGTTAGTGTGTGGGCTACACTTAGGGCCGTATTTATACTTTTTTTAGCGCCGCATTTGCGCCGCTTTTTGGCGCAAAACGGCGCAAACCTACAAAATACAATGGTATTTTGCAAGTTTGCGCCGTTTTTGCGTCAAAAAACGACGTAAATGCGGCGCAAAAAAAGTATAAATACGGGCCTAGCGGTTGCTTCCTATTTTGTATCCCAAGGTTCTGCATTCACTCTTGCACCTTGTGTTAATTACTTTCAATTCAATTCACCAGATTTATAAAGCACATGGCTACCAGGCACCGGGCTTCTCAGCACTAACAGAGCTAGCTTGAGGGAAATAGGTTGAAAATTAAACATTTAAGGAAAGAGACAAGCATTCAGGGGCATATTTATAGGCCCCTAGCGCCACCTTGTGACACATTAACGTCATTTATTTTGAAATTTATGGCCCAACGAGGCCAAAATCCCCGGGCCGTATTTACAGAGTGGCGCAATTTGCGCTACATTATGCCTATGCCAGGCATAATGTATGCAAAGGGGGTGTTCCTCCGTTAGGGGAGCCGGAAAAATGGCGTAAGGAAATCTATGAGATTACCCTTTGCCATTTTTTATGGCACTTTTAACGCCTGCTCAAGAGCGTGCGTTAAAAGGGACCTTCCATTCTGTATAATGGGGCCCTATGTACTCTGCAGGAGTAGCACCAATATTTTGACACTACTCCTGCAGAGTACATCAATAGCGTCATGAAGGATGACGCTATTGCCCCCTACCCTGCACCATGGTGTGCCTTATTTTAAATGCGGCGCACACTTGGTGGCGGTAGGGGGTGCTAAGGGACGCAGGGAAAGTGGACTGTTAGAGTTTAGTGGCTGACGGCAGACTTTAAAACTGCACATGTTTTTGGTATTTCACTTTTTAAAGCCCTTTTAATCTAAGTTTTACTAGTTTACTTTTTACATTCTTACCAGCATTTCATTTCTGACGCGCTCCTGTAACGTCCGGCGTATTTTTTAGTATTATGGAGACATTTGCCTCCATTTTACCCACTGGCACCAGGTCCCTTTCTGGTCCGGCGTCTTGGGATACAGTCTAGTTGTTGGCCTTATCAAACCCCTACCCCTAAATAGAGGCTCATGCACAGAGCGTGCAGCGGACTATTAGAGTTTATGAAGGTACTGTGAACCTTTTGTCTTCGCTTTTGAGGTGTTTTAAAGTATTTTATCTGCTACACGCTATGCCTGCATAGTCTGTTTTGTAATTAGTCCTGCCAGACGCCCGTGTTTAGTGGCTGACGGCAGTCTTTAAAACTGCACATATTTTTGGTATTTCACTTTTTAAAGCCCTTTTAATCTAAGTTTTACTAGTTTACTTTTTACATTCTTACCAGCATTTACTGGCACCAGGTCCCTTTCTGGTCTGCCATCTTGGGATACGGTCTAGATGTTGGCCTTATCAAACCCCTACCCCTATTTAGAGGCTCAAGCGCCAAGCGCCCAACGGACTTGCGCATCGGGCGTGCCGCGTCTGAGCCCGGTAGAGACCAGTGGCCATCCGGATTGCCCAATTTACTACAAATAGACTAACTTACTCTAGACAAGACCTATTAGCACTTAATAATCCCCCTCCAGGCCCTGCCCACCAGACTATACACCAGGACTCTCCCACAATGACATGTAATGTCTGTACCTGGACCCTTCAAGATACTTGCCCTGTGTTTGTCAGCAACACAGAGGGACAATCCGTTACATTTCTATTACTTAATTGTCAGTCTTTCTCAGCCCACTATATGCAAATCTCTTCACTTTTAGAAGACTATCTTCCTGATGCTCTATTCCTAACAGAAACCTGGCTTAATGAGGGGGCACTTTTAGAGGTGGTTATGGCATTACCACAAGATTACTCTATCCACTGACTAGGCAGGCTCTATACTAAAGGTGGAGGGATTGCCATTATCTACAAGAACTCGATCATGGCTCTGCCTCTTCTCTAGATATTCCTGACTGTGAATGTCTGTCCTTCTCTCTAGCTCTGAATGCCACTTATACTTTATCAGGACTACTTATCTATCGTCCCCCGGGCCCTCATGGGAAATTTTTACAAGCCCTTCCTGATGCAGTAGCAGGCCTGACCTGTAAAACTTCCAACTTTACAATCTTGGGCGACTTTAACATCCAAACAGAAGATGAGGACTGTCCCACAACTAAGTCCCTACTATCTGAACTAGCCTCATTAGATCTTACACAGCTGATTAAAGGCCCTACTCATAGAAAAAGGGCATACTATTGATCTAGTCTTTAGCAACCTCCCTAATTTAGTGTCTCATACCCCTCGTCCACTTATTTGGACTGATCACTATTTGGTGTCTTTTATGTTTCCTGTTCCCCTTCCCTCCTCTCACCATATTCCAAGGAAAGCGTCCCTCCGTCAATGGTCCAAACTCAGTCACACAGACTGGCTAAAGACTTTACATCAGTGGTTCCCAACCTGTGGTCCGGGGACCCCTGGGGGTCCGCGAAGCCACCTCAGGGGGTCTGCGACTGCTTAGAAAATTAAATAATATCAACAGATTAGGTCCCCAGCTTTCAATAATGACTCAATGGGGGGTCCCCGGAATCCAATACAAATTCAGTGGGGGTCCCCAGGCTCCAGTAATGATAAAGTGGGGGTCCATAGAAGTCAAAAGGTTGGGAACCACTGCTTTACATCTTTTACAACCTACCTGTAATGAATCTGGTTCTTGCACAATAGATGAATTTAATAACTGGATCTCGACCGCTTTAGATACCGTATTACCTGTGAAGACAGTCATCAGAAAGGCTAGCCATAAGATCAAATCATGGTTCACCCCCCAATTGCTCCAACAAAAAAAGAAGTGTAAGCAACTTGAAAGAAAGTGGAGAAAGAATTATGATATCCCTTCTAAAACACAATACAGGGAGGCGATTAGGCTATTCCATGGGGAAATCAAATTAGCTCAGGCTGCATTCTACACATCTAGAATTGAGCAGTCTGCCAACTCCCCCAAAGAGATCTTTATGATTCTCAAAGAAATGACTCAGGATCCCTCAGTAGACAATCTTTTGGAGGCCTCTATAGCCCACAGTAATGACTTGGCACTCTTTTTTCAAAAGAAAATTGCAGATATTTATTTAATATTTCCACCTAACCACTCCCAAAATATAGAGTGCCATTCAGATAACAACTTTCAACTACTTAGAGCTACTTTTGCTTCCTTTCAACCTACAACTGAAGCATTAGTCACTAACTATCTGTGTACCATAAAATCTGGATCCCCTTTGGATTCTGCCACCCCCCCCATGTCTTATCCTCCGTCTCAACCACAATCTCACCCATTTTAAATGATATCTTGCCATATCTTAACCTCTGGCCTTGTGCCACAGCCCCTGAAACATGCAGTTGTTAAACCCCTACTAAAAAAACCTAAACTTGATCCTGCTCTCCTCTCCAACTATAGGCCAATTGCCCTCCTTCCTATTGTGTCAAAAATAATGGAAAAACATGTTTGTAGGAGGCTGGACTGGCTTGTAATGAGTACCAAGGGGTACTTGCACCTTGCACCAGGCCCAGTTATCCCTTATTAGTGTATAGGGTGTCTAGCAGCTTAGGCTGATAGATAATGGTAGCTTAGCAGAGCAGCTTAGGCTGAACTAGGAGACGTGTGAAGCTACTACAGTACCACTTAGTGTCATATGCAAAATATCATAAGAAAACACAATACACAGTTATACTAAAAATAAAGGTACTTTATTTTTATGACAATATGCCAAAGTATCTCAGAGTGTACCCTCAGTGAGAGGATAGGAAATATACACAAGATATATATACACAATAGCAAAAATATGCAGTATAGTCTTATAAAACAGTGCAAACAATGTATAGTTACAATAGGATGCAATGGGGAAACATAGGGATAGGGGCAACACAAACCATATACTCCAAAAGTGGAATGCGAACCACGAATGGACCCCAAACCTATGTGACCTTGTAGAGGGTCGCTGGGACTATTAGAAAATAGTGAGAGTTAGAAAAATAACCCTCCCCAAGACCCTGAAAAGTGAGTGCAAAGTGCACTAAAGTTCCCCTAAGGACAAAGAAGTCGTGTTAGAGGAATAATGCAGGAAAGACACAAACCAACAATGCAACAACTGTGGATTTCCAATCTAGGGTACCTGTGGAACAAGGGGACCAAGTCCAAAAGTCACAAGCAAGTCGGAGATGGGCAGATGCCCAGGAAATGCCAGCTGCGGGTGCAAAGAAGCTTCTACTGGACAGAAGAAGCTGAGGTTTCTGCAGGAACGAAAAGGGTTAGAGACTTCCCCTTTGGTGGACGGATCCCACTCGCCGTGGAGAGTCGTGCGAAGTGTTTTCCCGCTGAAAGAACGCCAACAAGCCTTGCTAGCTGCAAATCGTGCGGTTAGCGTTTTTGGACGCTGCTGTAGCCCTGGAGGGACCAGGAGGTCGCAAATTGGACCAGGAGAGAGAGGGGACGTCGAGCAAGACAAGGAGCCCTCTCAGCAGCAGGTAGCACCCGGAGAAGTGCCAGAAACAGGCACTACGAGGATGTGTGAAACGGTGCTCGCCCGAAGTCGCACAAAGGAGTCCCACGTCGCCGGAGACCAACTTAGAACGTCGTGCAATGCAGGTTAGAGTGCCGTGGACCCAGGCTTGGCTGTGCACAAAGGATTTCCGCCGGAAGTGCACAGGGGCCGGAGTAGCTGCAAAAGTCGCGGTTCCAAGCAATGCAGCCCAGCGAGGTGAGGCAAGGACTTACCTCCACCAAACTTGGACTGAAGAGTCACTGGACTGTGGGGGTCACTTGGACAGAGTCGCTGGATTCGAGGGATCTCGCTCGTCGTGCTGAGAGGAGACCCAAGGGACCGGTAATGCAGCTTTTTGGTGCCTGCGGTTGCAGGGGGAAGATTCCGTCGACCCACGGGAGATTTCTTCGGAGCTTCTGGTGCAGAGAGGAGGCAGACTACCCCCACAGCATGCACAAGCAGGAAAACAGTCGAGAAGGCGGCAGGATCAGCGTTACAGAGTTGCAGTAGTCGTCTTTGCTACTATGTTGCAGGTTTGCAGGCTTCCAGCGTGGTCAGCAGTCGATTCCTTGGCAGAAGGTGAAGAGAGAGATGCAGAGGAACTCGGCTGAGCTCTTGCATTCGTTATCTAAAGTTTCCCCAGAGACAGAGACCCTAAATAGCCAGAAAAGAGGGTTTGGCTACCTAGGAGAGAGGATAGGCTAGCAACACCTGAAGGAGCCTATCACAAGGAGTCTCTGACGTCACCTGGTGGCACTGGCCACTCAGAGCAGTCCAGTGTGCCAGCAGCACCTCTGTTTTCAAGATGGCAGAGGTCTGGAGCACACTGGAGGAGCTCTGGACACCTCCCAGGGGAGGTGCAGGTCAGGGGAGTGGTCACTCCCCTTTCCTTTGTCCAGTTTCGCGCAAGAGCAGGGCTAAGGGGTCCCCTGAACCGGTGTAGACTGGCTTATGCAGAATTGGGCACCAAAAGTGCCCATGAAAGCATTTCCAGAGGCTGGGGGAGGCTACTCCTCCCCTGCCTTCACACCATTTTCCAAAGGGAGAGGGTGTAACACCCTCTCTCAGAGGAAGTCCTTTGTTCTGCCATCCTGGGACAAGCCTGGCTTGACCCCAGGGGGGCAGAAACCTGTCTGAGGGGTTGGCAGCAGCAGCAGCTGCAGTGAAACCCCAGGAAAGGCAGTTTGGCAGTACCAGGGTCTGTGCTACAGACCACTGGGATCATGGGATTGTGCCAACTATGCCAGGATAGCATAGAGGGGGCAATTCCATGATCATAGACATGTTACATGGCCATATTCGGAGTTACCATTGTGAAGCTACATATAGGTAGTGACCTATGTGTAGTGCACGCATGTAATGGTATCTCCAGCACTCACAAAGTTGGGGAATTTGCCCTGAACAATGTGGGGGCACCTTGGCTAGTGCCAGGGTGCCCACACACTAAGTAACTTTGCACCTAACCTTTACCAGGTAAAGGTTAGACATATAGGTGACTTATAAGTTACTTAAGTGCAGTGTAAAATGGCTGTGAAATAACGTGGACGTTATTTCACTCAGGCTGCAGTGGCAGGCCTGTGTAAGAATTGTCAGAGCTCCCTATGGGTGGCAAAAGAAATGCTGCAGCCCATAGGGATCTCCTGGAACCCCAATACCCTGGGTACCTCAGTACCATATACTAGGGAATTATAAGGGTGTTCCAGTAAGCCAAAGTAAATTGGTAAAATTGGTCACTAGCCTGTTAGTGACAATTTGAAATAAATGAGAGAGCATAACCACTGAGGTTCTGGTTAGCAGAGCCTCAGTGAGACAGTTAGGCACCACACAGGGAACACATACATATAGGCCACAAACTTATGAGCACTGGGGTCCTGACTAGCAGGGTCCCAGTGACACATAACAAACATACTGAAAACATAGGGTTTTCACTATGAGCACTGGGCCCTGGCTAGCAGGATCCCAGTGAGACAGTGAAAACACCCTGACATACACTCACAAACAGGCCAAAAGTGGGGGTAACAAGGCTAGAAAGAGGCTACTTTCTCACACAACCCCCCCCCCCAAACGAAGGACAATAAGGCTAACCTTGGCCAGTTGAGACTTTATTGTCTAAGTGGTGATAAGTAGAGAGTAGCTCTGCAATAGACTGGTTACTCCCTTTATCATCCACTCTATGGTTACTTCCCTGTGGGGATGTAAACCACCCTGTTTGAAGTTTTTTAGCTAAGCAACAATGTGAAGATGTATTTTCAGAGTTTCTATCAGTAAGTTTTAGTTTAGAGCAGTGGGAATTGTCCACTGAACCTATTTGTAGTGATGGAAATGCCAGACAGGGATGCTGTCTCAGAAAAGCCATAGCTGGGCAAAAACTTTGTCCATATGGCTGGAAGAGAGAACAGGGATGCTGTTTCTCTTGAGTTGGAGCAGGGCAGGGATGCTGTCCTATGAGCTCCACACTAGGGCAGGGATGCTGTCCTAAGTGTTGTGAGGCAGTGCAGGGTTTCTGCACTAAAGTTTCTCTGGGAGGGTTGGAGGGATGCTCCATGTTAACTAAAATGGTGCTCTTTTTGTCACCAATGTTAGTTATCCCACAGAGAGGTACTTCTACCTCAGGGAGTCCAGCTTTGCCAGCTGATGATTCCCTTGGAACAGGTGCCACCCCAGGAGAGGTTTCTCCCACCACAGGAATGGTATCCTGAATGGTAGGGTGGTTAGGGGATACTGTGATACCCTTTTTACCTGTTGATGGAGAGGGATCCTGAGTGTTCAGGCCTTCTCTCCTTTGCTTTTTCATTTCAGTAGAAATGATAGGGAACAATTCCTCAGGGATGCCCAGCATGGCTGCATGGGCATAAAACCCTACATCAGCCCAACCTGAGGCCTCTAGGTCATTACCTAAGAGACAGTCTACAGGTAAGCTAGGTGATACCACCACCTGCTTAGGGCCAGTAACTCCACCCCAACTAAACTGAATTAAAGCTAAGGGAAGAAACTTAGTGGAGTTACGGACATCAATAATCTTATACTGTTGTCCAATGATGTGTTGATCAGGGTGCACTAGGTTTTCAGTCACCAAAGTGATACTGGCACCTGTGTCCCTGTAGGCCAAGGCCTCAACACCATTTATTGAAACTGTCTGCCTGTACTTATCCATTGTAAGGGGACAAGCAGCCAGTGTGGCAAGGCCAATGCCACTAGATGAGACAGAAACTGTCTTGGGACTGACTACCCCAGTTTCTATGATGGACCCATAAGTGAACCCAACTACACCCTTAACTTGACTGTTGCCAGCAGTCCCACCACTAGTACCACTACTGCTAGGGGCACTAGAGCTTGATGTATTAGTGGTGGTAGGCTCAGGGGGTTTACCTGGACAGGACTTATCCCCTGGCCTATGGCCTCTGTTTTTACACACAAAGCACCAAGGCTTTTTAATGTGTGCAGGTTGGGAAGAAGAGGAAGAATTTGTTTTATCCCCACCCTCTGAAGAGTGTTTAAGATTTGAAGTGGGATCTTTGGTTTTACCCTTATCCCCATGCTTATCTTGAGATTTTTCACCATCTTTCGTCTTATTGCCATCTTTGTCACCCCCTGTATGAACTTTTCTGTTCACCCTTGTTCTGACCCATTTGTCTGCCTTCTTTCCCAATTCTTGGGGAGAGGTCAGATCAGAGTCTACCAGGTACTGGTGCAACAAATCAGACACACAATTATTAAGTATATGCTCTCTCAGGATTGTGTTATACAGGCTTTCATAATCAGTAACTTTACTGCCATGTAACCACCCCTCCAAGGCCTTCACTGAATGGTCAATGAAATCAACCCAGTCTTGTGAAGACTCCTTTTTGGTCTCTCTGAACTTTACCCTGTATTGTTCAGTGGTTAAGCCATAACCATCCAGGAGTGCATTCTTAAGAACTGTAAAATTATTGGCATCACTTTCTTTCACAGTAAGGAGCCTATCCCTACCTTTTCCACTAAATGATAGCCATAGGATAGCAGCCCACTGCCTTTGAGGGACATCCTGTACAACACAGGCCCTCTCAAGTGCAGCAAACCACTTGTTAATGTCATCCCCCTCCTTATAAGGGGAACTATCTTGTGCAGATTCCTGGAATCATGCTCTTTTGCAGGATGACTATGGGGAATACTGCTGCTGCCACCATGGGTTTCTAAACCCAACTTCTGTCTTTCCTTCTCTAGTTCAAAAGACTGTCTATCCAAATCCAGCTGTTGCTTCTTAAGCTTCAGTCTGGTTTGTTCCACCCTCAACTTATTGAGTTCCCTCTCTAACCTTCTGTCATCAGGGTTGGTGGGAGGGACATTCCTAGATACAGAGGTATGATGGGAATGAAGAGAAGGAGACCTGTCCCTTACAGAAGCCACCCTAACAGCTTGGCTAACAGAAACATTACTACCAGTATGGTGAGAATAAATGCTTTTGCTATGATGTGAGACAACACTATTTGTATGGTGTGGCTCATCATCATTACCAACTATGCTAGACTGTCTAGTAATGGGCAGGCTAGGAAGTTTCTTTCCTGAATCTTTTCCTGGGGGAGTCCCTGAATCAGATTGGAAACTATTAGGTACTTTTTCAACAGATGGGGCACCTATAGCCTTATCTTGTTCTCTAAGCATGTTAAGTAACAGTTCCAAGGAAGGATTCTTCCCTACACTCAAACCTCTCTCTATGCAGAGACTCCTTGTTCCTTTCCAGCTAAGGTGATCATATGCAAGTTTGGACAGATCAACATTTTGGCCTGTGCCAGACATTTTTAGAGAGAGTTAAAGTGATAGAAAAAGAGAAAAAAGTTTGTCAGAGCTTTTAGAAAGACAGAGAAAAAAACTTTTAAAACTTTTTAGAACTTTTTAGAAAGTTAGAAGTACTTTTCAGCACTTAGAAAAGAGTGAAAAGAGGAAATGCAAAACTTTTTGGCTATGTGTATATACACTGACCTTGTTTTGTATATTTTTCTCTTATGAAAAGTACAATGACAAGAGTGGTAAGTAGTCTCAAAGCACTTATCCCACCGCTGCACAACCAATGTAGGAGGCTGGACTGGCTTGTAGTGAGTACCAAGGGGTACTTGCACCTTGCACCAGGCCCAGTTATCCCTTATTGGTGTATAGGGTGTCTAGCAGCTTAGGCTGATAGATAATGGTAGCTTAGCAGAGCAGCTTAAGCTGAACTAGGAGACGTGTGAAGCTACTACAGTACCACTTAGTGTCATATGCACAATATCATAAGAAAAAACAATACACAGTTATACTAAAAATAAAGGTACTTTATTTTTATGACAATATGCCAAAGTATCTCAGAGTGTACCCTCAGTGAGAGGATAGGAAATATACACAAGATATATATACACAATAGCAAAAATATGCAGTATAGTCTTAGAAAACAGTGCAAACAATGTATAGTTACAATAGGATGCAATGGGGAAACATAGGGATAGGGGCAACACAAACCATATACTCCAAAAGTGGAATGCGAACCACGAATGGACCCCAAACCTATGTGACCTTGTAGAGGGTCGCTGGGACTATTAGAAAATAGTGAGAGTTAGAAAAATAACCCTCCCCAAGACCCTGAAAAGTGAGTGCAAAGTGCACTAAAGTTCCCCTAAGGACAAAGAAGTCGTGTTAGAGGAATAATGCAGGAAAGACACAAACCAACAATGCAACAACTGTGGATTTCCAATCTAGGGTACCTGTGGAACAAGGGGACCAAGTCCAAAAGTCACAAGCAAGTCGGAGATGGGCAGATGCCCAGGAAATGCCAGCTGCGGGTGCAAAGAAGCTTCTACTGGACAGAAGAAGCTGAGGTTTCTGCAGGAACGAAAAGGGCTAGAGACTTCCCCTTTGGTGGACGGATCCCACTCGCCGTGGAGAGTCGTGCGAAGTGTTTTCCCGCTGAAAGAACGCCAACAAGCCTTGCTAGCTGCAAATCGTGCGGTTAGCGTTTTTGGATGCTGCTGTGGCCCTGGAGGGACCAGGAGGTCGCAAATTGGACCAGGAGAGAGAGGGGACGTCGAGCAAGACAAGGAGCCCTCTCAGCAGCTTGTAGCACCCGGAAAAGTGCCAGAAACAGGCACTACGAGGATGTGTGAAACGGTGCTCGCCCGAAGTCGCACAAAGGAGTCCCACGTCGCCGGAGACCAACTTAGAACGCCGTGCAATGCAGGTTAGAGTGCCGTGGACCCAGGCTTGGCTCTGCACAAAGGATTTCCGCCGGAAGTGCACAGGGGCCGGAGTAGCTGCAAAAGTCGCGGTTCCCAGCAATGCAGCCCAGCGAGGTGAGGCAAGGACTTACCTCCACCAAACTTGGACTGAAGAGTCACTGGACTGTGGGGGTCACTTGGACAGAGTCGCTGGATTCGAGGGATCTCGCTCGTCGTGCTGAGAGGAGACCCAAGGGACCGGTAATGCAGCTTTTTGGTGCCTGCGGTTGCAGGGGGAAGATTCCGTCGACCCACGGGAGATTTCTTCGGAGCTTCTGGTGCAGAGAGGAGGCAGACTACCCCCACAGCATGCACAAGCAGGAAAACAGTCGAGAAGGCGGCAGGATCAGCGTTACAGAGTTGCAGTAGTCGTCTTTGCTACTATGTTGCAGGTTTGCAGGCTTCCAGCGCGGTCAGCAGTCGATTCCTTGGCAGAAGGTGAAGAGAGAGATGCAGAGGAACTCGGCTGAGCTCTTGCATTCGTTATCTAAAGTTTCCCCAGAGACAGAGACCCTAAATAGCCAGAAAAGATGGTTTGGCTACCTAGGAGAGAGGATAGGCTAGCAACACCTGAAGGAGCCTATCACAAGGAGTCTCTGACGTCACCTGGTGGCACTGGCCACTCAGAGCAGTCCAGTGTGCCAGCAGCACCTCTGTTTCCAAGATGGCAGAGGTCTGGAGCACACTGGAGGAGCTCTGGACACCTCCCAGGGGAGGTGCAGGTCAGGGGAGTGGTCACTCCCCTTTCCTTTGTCCAGTTTCGCGCCAGAGCAGGGCTAAGGGGTCCCCTGAACCGGTGTAGACTGGCTTATGCAGAATTGGGCACCAAAAGTGCCCATGAAAGCATTTCCAGAGGCTGGGGGAGGCTACTCCTCCCCTGCCTTCACACCATTTTCCAAAGGGAGAGGGTGTAACACCCTCTCTCAGAGGAAGTCCTTTGTTCTGCCATCCTGGGACAAGCCTGGCTTGACCCCAGGGGGGCAGAAACCTGTCTGAGGGGTTGGCAGCAGCAGCAGCTGCAGTGAAACCCCAGGAAAGGCAGTTTGGCAGTACCAGGGTCTGTGCTACAGACCACTGGGATCATGGGATTGTGCCAACTATTCCAGGATAGCATAGAGGGGGCAATTCCATGATCATAGACATGTTACATGGCCATATTCGGAGTTACCATTGTGAAGCTACATATAGGTAGTGACCTATGTGTAGTGCACGCATGTAATGGTATCTCCAGCACTCACAAAGTTGGGGAATTTGCCCTGAACAATGTGGGGGCACCTTGGCTAGTGCCAGGGTGCCCACACACTAAGTAACTTTGCACCTAACCTTTACCAGGTAAAGGTTAGACATATAGGTGACTTATAAGTTACTTAAGTGCAGTGTAAAATGGCTGTGAAATAACGTGGACGTTATTTCACTCAGGCTGCAGTGGCAGGCCTGTGTAAGAATTGTCAGAGTTCCCTATGGGTGGCAAAAGAAATGCTGCAGCCCATAGGGATCTCCTGGAACCCCAATACCCTGGGTACCTCAGTACCATATACTAGGGAATTATAAGGGTGTTCCAGTAAGCCAAAGTAAATTGGTAAAATTGGTCACTAGCCTGTTAGTGACAATTTGAAATAAATGAGAGAGCATAACCACTGAGGTTCTGGTTAGCAGAGCCTCAGTGAGACAGTTAGGCACCACACAGGGAACACATACATATAGGCCACAAACTTATGAGCACTGGGGTCCTGACTAGCAGGGTCCCAGTGACACATAACAAACATACTGAAAACATAGGGTTTTCACTATGAGCACTGGGCCCTGGCTAGCAGGATCCCAGTGAGACAGTGAAAACACCCTGACATACACTCACAAACAGGCCAAAAGTGGGGGTAACAAGGCTAGAAAGAGGCTACTTTCTCACACAACCCCCCCCCAAACGAAGGACAATAAGGCTAACCTTGGCCAGTTGAGACTTTATTGTCTAAGTGGTGATAAGTAGAGAGTAGCTCTGCAATAGACTGGTTACTCCCTTTATCATCCACTCTATGGTTACTTCCCTGTGGGGATGTAAACCACCCTGTTTGAAGTTTTTTAGCTAAGCAACAATGTGAAGATGTATTTTCAGAGTTTCTATCAGTAAGTTTTAGTTTAGAGCAGTGGGAATTGTCCACTGAACCTATTTGTAGTGATGGAAATGCCAGACAGGGATGCTGTCTCAGAAAAGCCATAGCTGGGCAAAAACTTTGTCCATATGGCTGGAAGAGAGAACAGGGATGCTGTTTCTCTTGAGTTGGAGCAGGGCAGGGATGCTGTCCTATGAGCTCCACACTAGGGCAGGGATGCTGTCCTAAGTGTTGTGAGGCAGTGCAGGGTTTCTGCACTAAAGTTTCTCTGGGAGGGTTGGAGGGATGCTCCATGTTAACTAAAATGGTGCTCTTTTTGTCACCAATGTTAGTTATCCCACAGAGAGGTACTTCTACCTCAGGGAGTCCAGCTTTGCCAGCTGATGATTCCCTTGGAACAGGTGCCACCCCAGGAGAGGTTTCTCCCACCACAGGAATGGTATCCTGAATGGTAGGGTGGTTAGGGGATACTGTGATACCCTTTTTACCTGTTGATGGAGAGGGATCCTGAGTGTTCAGGCCTTCTCTCCTTTGCTTTTTCATTTCAGTAGAAATGATAGGGAACAATTCCTCAGGGATGCCCAGCATGGCTGCATGGGCATAAAACTCTACATCAGCCCAACCTGAGGCCTCTAGGTCATTACCTAAGAGACAGTCTACAGGTAAGCTAGGTGATACCACCACCTGCTTAGGGCCAGTAACTCCACCCCAACTAAACTGAATTAAAGCTAAGGGAAGAAACTTAGTGGAGTTATGGACATCAATAATCTTATACTGTTGTCCAATGATGTGTTGATCAGGGTGCACTAGGTTTTCAGTCACCAAAGTGATACTGGCACCTGTGTCCCTGTAGGCCAAGGCCTCAACACCATTTATTGAAACTGTCTGCCTGTACTTATCCATTGTAAGGGGACAAGCAGCCAGTGTGGCAAGGCCAATGCCACTAGGTGAGACAGAAACTGTCTTGGGACTGACTACCCCAGTTTCTATGATGGACCTATAAGTGAACCCAACTACACCCTTAACTTGACTGTTGCCAGCAGTCCCACCACTAGTACCACTACTGCTAGGGGCACTAGAGCTTGATGTATTAGTGGTGGTAGGCTCAGGGGGTTTACCTGGACAGGACTTATCCCCTGGCCTATGGCCTCTGTTTTTACACACAAAGCACCAAGGCTTTTTAATGTGTGCAGGTTGGGAAGAAGAGGAAGAATTTGTTTTATCCCCACCCTCTGAAGAGTGTTTAAGATTTGAAGTGGGATCTTTGGTTTTACCCTTATCCCCATGCTTATCTTGAGATTTTTCACCATCTTTCGTCTTATTGCCATCTTTGTCACCCCCTGTATGAACTTTTCTGTTCACCCTTGTTCTGACCCATTTGTCTGCCTTCTTTCCCAATTCTTGGGGAGAGGTCAGATCAGAGTGTACCAGGTACTGGTGCAACAAATCAGACACACAATTATTAAGTATATGCTCTCTCAGGATTGTGTTATACAGGCTTTCATAATCAGTAACTTTACTGCCATGTAACCACCCCTCCAAGGCCTTCACTGAATGGTCAATGAAATCAACCCAGTCTTGTGAAGACTCCTTTTTGGTCTCTCTGAACTTTATCCTGTATTGTTCAGTGGTTAAGCCATAACCATCCAGGAGTGCATTCTTAAGAACTGTAAAATTATTGGCATCACTTTCTTTCACAGTAAGGAGCCTATCCCTACCTTTTCCACTAAATGATAGCCATAGGATAGCAGCCCACTGCCTTTGAGGGACATCCTGTACAACACAGGCCCTCTCAAGTGCAGCAAACCACTTGTTAATGTCATCCCCCTCCTTATAAGGGGAACTATCTTGTGCAGATTCCTGGAATCATGCTCTTTTGCAGGATGACTATGGGGAATACTGCTGCTGCCACCATGGGTTTCTAAACCCAACTTCTGTCTTTCCTTCTCTAGTTCAAAAGACTGTCTATCCAAATCCAGCTGTTGCTTCTTAAGCTTCAGTCTGGTTTGTTCCACCCTCAACTTATTGAGTTCCCTCTCTAACATTCTGTCATCAGGGTTGGTGGGAGGGACATTCCTAGATACAGAGGTATGATGGGAATGAAGAGAAGGAGACCTGTCCCTTACAGAAGCCACCCTAACAGCTTGGCTAACAGAAACATTACTACCAGTATGGTGAGAATAAATGCTTTTGCTATGATGTGAGACAACACTATTTGTATGGTGTGGCTCATCATCATTACCAACTATGCTAGACTGTCTAGTAATGGGCAGGCTAGGAAGTTTCTTTCCTGAATCTTTTCCTGGGGGAGTCCCTGAATCAGATTGGAAACTATTAGGTACTTTTTCAACAGATGGGGCACCTATAGCCTTATCTTGTTCTCTAAGCATGTTAAGTAACAGTTCCAAGGAAGGATTCTTCCCTACACTCAAACCTCTCTCTATGCAGAGACTCCTTGCTCCTTTCCAGCTAAGGTGATCATATGCAAGTTTGGACAGATCAACATTTTGGCCTGTGCCAGACATTTTTAGAGAGAGTTAAATTGATAGAAAAAGAGAAAAAAGTTTGTCAGAGCTTTTAGAAAGACAGAGAAAAAAACTTTTAAAACTTTTTAGAACTTTTTAGAAAGTTAGAAGTACTTTTCAGCACTTAGAAAAGAGTGAAAAGAGGAAATGCAAAACTTTTTGGCTATGTGTATATACACTGACCTTGTTTTGTATATTTTTCTCTTATGAAAAGTACAATGACAAGAGTGGTAAGTAGTCTCAAAGCACTTATCCCACCGCTGCACAACCAATGTAGGAGGCTGGACTGGCTTGTAGTGAGTACCAAGGGGTACTTGCACCTTGCACCAGGCCCAGTTATCCCTTATTAGTGTATAGGGTGTCTAGCAGCTTAGGCTGATAGATAATGGTAGCTTAGCAGAGCAGCTTAAGCTGAACTAGGAGACGTGTGAAGCTACTACAGTACCACTTAGTGTCATATGCACAATATCATAAGAAAAAACAATACACAGTTATACTAAAAATAAAGGTACTTTATTTTTATGACAATATGCCAAAGTATCTCAGAGTGTACCCTCAGTGAGAGGATAGGAAATATACACAAGATATATATACACAATAGCAAAAATATGCAGTATAGTCTTAGAAAACAGTGCAAACAATGTATAGTTACAATAGGATGCAATGGGGAAACATAGGGATAGGGGCAACACAAACCATATACTCCAAAAGTGGAATGCGAACCACGAATGGACCCCAAACCTATGTGACCTTGTAGAGGGTCGCTGGGACTATTAGAAAATAGTGAGAGTTAGAAAAATAACCCTCCCCAAGACCCTGAAAAGTGAGTGCAAAGTGCACTAAAGTTCCCCTAAGGACAAAGAAGTCGTGTTAGAGGAATAATGCAGGAAAGACACAAACCAACAATGCAACAACTGTGGATTTCCAATCTAGGGTACCTGTGGAACAAGGGGACCAAGTCCAAAAGTCACAAGCAAGTCGGAGATGGGCAAATGCCCAGGAAATGCCAGCTGCGGGTGCAAAGAAGCTTCTACTGGACAGAAGAAGCTGAGGTTTCTGCAGGAACAAAAAGGGCTAGAGACTTCCCCTTTGGTGGACGGATCCCTCTCGCCTTGGAGAGTCGTGCAGAAGTGTTTTCCCGCCGAAAGACCGCCAACAAGCCTTGCTAGCTGCAAATCGTGCAGTTAGCGTTTTTGGACGCTGCTGTGGCCCTGGAGGGACCAGGAGGTCGCAAATTGGACCAGGAGAGAGAGGGGACGTCGAGCAAGACAAGGAGCCCTCTCAGCAGCAGGTAGCACCCGGAGAAGTGCCAGAAACAGGCACTACGAGGATGCGTGAAACGGTGCTCGCCCGAAGTCGCACAAAGGAGTCCCACGTCGCCGGAGACCAACTTAGAACATCGTGCAATGCAGGTTAGAGTGCCGTGGACCCAGGCTTGGCTGTGCACAAAGGATTTCCGCCGGAAGTGCACAGGGGCCGGAGTAGCTGCAAAAGTCGCGGTTCCCAGCAATGCAGCCCAGCGAGGTGAGGCAAGGACTTACCTCCACCAAACTTGGACTGAAGAGTCATTGGACTGTGGGGGTCACTTGGACAGAGTCGCTGGATTCGAGGGACCTCGCTCGTCGTGCTGAGAGGAGACCCAAGGGACCGGTAATGCAGCTTTTTGGTGCCTGCGGTTGCAGGGGGAAGATTCCGTCGACCCCCGGGAGATTTCTTCGGAGCTTCTGGTGCAGAGAGGAGGCAGACTACCCCCACAGCATGCACAAGCAGGAAAACAGTCGAGAAGGCGGCAGGATCAGCGTTACAGAGTTGCAGTAGTCGTCTTTGCTACTATGTTGCAGGTTTGCAGGCTTCCAGCGCGGTCAGCAGTCGATTCCTTGGCAGAAGGTGAAGAGAGAGATGCAGAGGAACTCGGCTGAGCTCTTGCATTCGTTATCTAAAGTTTCCCCAGAGACAGAGACCCTAAATAGCCAGAAAAGAGGGTTTGGCTACCTAGGAGAGAGGATAGGCTAGCAACACCTGAAGGAGCCTATCACAAGGAGTCTCTGACGTCACCTGGTGGCACTGGCCACTCAGAGCAGTCCAGTGTGCCAGCAGCACCTCTGTTTTCAAGATGGCAGAGGTCTGGAGCACACTGGAGGAGCTCTGGACACCTCCCAGGGGAGGTGCAGGTCAGGGGAGTGGTCACTCCCCTTTCCTTTGTCCAGTTTCGCGCCAGAGCAGGGCTAAGGGGTCCCCTGAACCGGTGTAGACTGGCTTATGCAGAATTGGGCACCAAAAGTGCCCATGAAAGCATTTCCAGAGGCTGGGGGAGGCTACTCCTCCCCTGCCTTCACACCATTTTCCAAAGGGAGAGGGTGTAACACCCTCTCTCAGAGGAAGTCCTTTGTTCTGCCATCCTGGGACAAGCCTGGCTTGACCCCAGGGGGGCAGAAACCTGTCTGAGGGGTTGGCAGCAGCAGCAACTGCAGTGAAACCCCAGGAAAGGCAGTTTGGCAGTACCAGGGCCAGTGCTACAGACCACTGGGATCATGGGATTGTGCCAACTATGCCAGGATGGCATAGAGGGGGCAATTCCATGATCATAGACATGTTACATGGCCATATTCGGAGTTACCATTGTGAAGCTACATATAGGTAGTGACCTATGTGTAGTGCACGCATGTAATGGTATCTCCAGCACTCACAAAGTCGGGGAATTTGCCCTGAACAATGTGGGGGCACCTTGGCTAGTGCCAGGGTGCCCACACACTAAGTAACTTTGCACCTAACCTTTACCAGGTAAAGGTTAGACATATAGGTGACTTATAAGTTACTTAAGTGCAGTGTAAAATGGCTGTGAAATAACGTGGACGTTATTTCACTCAGGCTGCAGTGGCAGGCCTGTGTAAGAATTGTCAGAGCTCCCTATGGGTGGCAAAAGAAATGCTGCAGCCCATAGGGATCTCCTGGAACCCCAATACCCTGGGTACCTCAGTACCATATACTAGGGAATTATAAGGGTGTTCCAGTAAGCCAATGTAAATTGGTAAAATTGGTCACTAGCCTGTTAGTGACAATTTGAAATAAATGAGAGAGCATAACCACTGAGGTTCTGGTTAGCAGAGCCTCAGTGAGACAGTTAGGCACCACACAGGGAACACATACATATAGGCCACAAACATATGAGCACTGGGGCCCTGACTAGCAGGGTCCCAGTGACACATAACAAACATACTGAAAACATAGGGTTTTCACTATGAGCACTGGGCCCTGGCTAGCAGGATCCCAGTGAGACAGTGAAAACACCCTGACATACACTCACAAACAGGCCAAAAGTGGGGGTAACAAGGCTAGAAAGAGGCTACTTTCTCACAATGTTAATAAGCAATTATCAAGTTTCCTTGAAGATTATAAGCTTCTCCATCCTTCACAAATGGGATTCCGACCACAACATAGTACAGAGTCAGCTCTGCTAGCAGTTGTGGAAGACACTCGAAAACTACTGGACTCAGGCAGACTTGCAGCCATCATTCTACTTGATCTCAGTGTTGCTTTCTACACGGTGGATCATGATATATTGCTTCAAAGACTCTTGGCTGTAGGAATTGACGGCACTACGTCAAATAGGTTCTCCTCTTTCTTGAAAGGTAGAACTTTCCAAGTTCTGGATCGAACGTACCTCTCCAATACGCTTCCCCTCACTTGCGGGGTCCCTCAGGGCTCCTCGTTGAGTCCCACTCTTGTTAATCGTTACATGCTTCCTTTAGATAAAATTGTCGAGCCCCATGGTCTTTCCTTGGTTTCTTATGCAGACGACACCCAGCTGGTAGTATCTCTCTCTAATACCAGCAACACTTCTCATTCCAATCTATCTTTATGCCTTGTAGATATTGCTAGATGGATGGCTCTTTCTAAGCTTAAATTGAACAATGAGAAATCTGAAATAATGATAGTTGGAAATCCACCTCTTCTCAGGTCTCTCTCTTTGGCCCTTGAAGACCTTAAACATTTCCCTTTATCTAAGGAAAACATAAAAAGCTTGGGTTTTTGGCTAGATTGGCACCTTAGGATGGACTGTCAATCTAAAAAACATGCTACATCCTGTTTCGGCATACTGAGGTCCCTGAGGAAAATTCTTCATATTCTTCCTTTTATTGCCAGAAGGCTTATCATTCAAGCTCTGATCTTGTCTCGCCTAGACTATGGCAACTCTCTTTTCCTCAGCTCCCCTAGCTATGTAATAAAGAGACTGCAGGTTGTGCAGAACACCGCTGCACGCCTGCTCATGAACACACCTAGACAGCTGTCGGCTATACCAGCTTTGGCCCCTCTCCACTGGCTTCCAATTAAGCAACAGAATTAATTTAAAGACTATCTGCATGACACACAAAGCCCTTCATAATAAAGGTCCCATGTTTCTTAGGAAGAATATCAAGCCCTATGTACCTCAGAGGGCACGTAGGTCTTCATCTGCCTTTTTTGGTGACCATACCTCGTTTTAAGAAAGCAACTTGGGGTGGCAGTTCTTTCTTAGTTAAAGCCGCGTATCTCTGGAATTCGCTCCCTCTGGATCTCCGGCAGGAAAAATTGAAATTCCCATTTCGGAAGAAGCTGAAAACATTCTTGTTCACAGCATAGATCTTGCTGAAGTCTAGTTTCCCTCTCTAGCGCTGGGAAGCCTCCGGGTAGCCATGCGCTTTACAAATCCATTAAACTAAACTAAACTAAACTGCACTGGGTCCACTGCCACTTTCCAAAAATCTGCCCCTTAGTTTCTTTCTAAAAATCATGAAATCACCTTCCATTCTTAGGCTAGTAGGCAAAGAATTCCAGAGCCTTGGAGCAAGAAATGTAAAAGATTGACCTCCTTCTCTGGCTTTTTTGACTCTGGGAACAGCAAGGAGGTTGAGACTGTTGGACCTACGAGCCCTCGTAGTGTGATATGGGGTAATCAGCTGTTGGAGAACATGTGGGCCACCTTTGTATTTATCCCGGAGAGTGATGCAGAGTGCTTTGAATTGTACTCTGCAAGTTATTGGTAGCCAATGCAAGGATTTCAGTGCTTCATGACTTTGTTTTGGGAATGCCTAAAGGTATCTGGGCCGTGGCGAGTTTTTTAAAGGCTGACAAAAGAGTGCCCAGATACAATGAGTTGCCGTAGTTGAGGCAGGAAAGGATTAATCCTTGGATCACCGTGACTCTAGACTCCCTCGAGAGCCAGTTCCACGTCTTCCTCAAAGCCCTCGGAATGTTAAACCAACTACCCGCTACCTTATTTACTTGGGATGCCATGAGGAGCTACTTGTCTAAAGTGATCCCTAGGTTCTTGACTTCCGGATTAGGGAATGGACGTTCTCCCAGGGAGGGGGCCCAACTAACCTGTTCCCAGAGTTTGGGGTTGTTGCCGACTACCATAACCTCCGTTTTCTCCCAGTTCAATTTTAAGCAGTTGGCTACCGTCCAATTTGAGACCACTCTAAGCAGCTTTTAATGACTTTTAGACTGTATCAGGTGATAGAGAGACAATCAGGTGGGTACTGTCCATGTAGGATACCATTGTGAACCCAAATGAGGAAATTATATCAGATAATGAGTGAACAAATATATTAAAACGTGTGGAGCTCAGGGAAGCACCCTGAGGTACCCCACACTTTAGCTCATGTCCCACTGAAACAAAAGGCCTCTCACTAACTGAAAAGCTCTGCTTCTCCAAAAATGAGGTGGGCCATGTTAAGGCATTGCCCATGATACCTATTTCTTCCAGCTGACGGCGTAGGATGGGAAGTGATACCATATCAAATGCCACACTTAGTTCAAGGAGAATAAGTGCATTTGAGCCACCCTGATCCAAGACCATTTTAAGATCTTCAGCGGCCTTTAGAAGAGACTTTTCTCGTGCAGGAAGAGCTTCCTGCACTGAAGCCTGTTTGAGTAGGATGAGGGATATTATTGGCTTCCAAATATTTTGCTAGGAGTTTTTTTTTTTTTTATGTTACTGATTCCAGGGAGCAAGGATATAGGTCTGTAATTTTCTACTACCTCTGGATCCAAGGTGTTTTTTTAAGTAAGGGGTGGACAATGGCATGTTTCCATTCATTCCGGACACAGCAGGTAGTCAAGGACAGGTTGCTTATGTCAGTCAAATGCCTATTGGGGCAGGATCAAATGGCAAGCCTAATTTGATTGATTCTGCTATGACAGCGACTACCTGTTTGCCCAGTTGAGGAAATAAGGGCAGTTTCACTGACGTCTTATCCTTCATGGGCCTTTTGTCTATGCTAGCCTTGTAACCCGCTGAGCCTGATAGAGTAGCATAAACATTCTTCACTTTTCCAAGGAAGTGGTTGGAAAGTTGTTAGCAGCGTTCTGCCAAAGGAGGAGGACCTGCTTCTGGTGTACCAGGCTTTAAGAAAGAATTTACAATGTTGTAAATTTCTTTAGAAGAGCTTGAGGATTGCGTGATTCTTTCAGCAAAGCTGTTAATCCGAGCTTTGCGGATGGCATGCTGATATTTTTTCAGGGAAGTTTTATAAAGCTGTTTGCAAGCCTCATCATATAATTGTG
This sequence comes from Pleurodeles waltl, assembly GCF_031143425.1. Classification (NCBI taxonomy): domain Eukaryota; kingdom Metazoa; phylum Chordata; class Amphibia; order Caudata; family Salamandridae; genus Pleurodeles; species Pleurodeles waltl. The sequence continues at coordinate 152,384,758 of NC_090437.1, forward strand.
CACTTTCTTTCACATTTTTTACATTCCCTTTTTAGTTGTTTTAGTTCTTCAGAGAACCACAGCATTTTATCTCGAGATTGCCTATTTTTACTGGTTTTTAAATTATTTAACTCTTCGAAGGTTTTACTAATCCAGTTTTTAAGTCCTAGATAGAACATGGACACCAGTTTATATTCTGTTTGGTTTGGGACTGAGTTCCGTAGCGCCAGTTCCCAGCCAGCTACCTCCAATTTGGACCATTGTCGTGTGGTCTTGTAATACACAACTTTATATATGGAGTCTCTTGTTTTTGGGATGGAGAAAGAAACAATATAGTGGCCTGCTCAGACAGTGCACAGAGGGGAGTCCACTAGCATGTTAGTTATATTAGTAAAAATTGTGTCCAAGGTATGGCCCTTATTGTGCTTTGAAAAGCTGACCATCTGAGATAATTGAATCATTGCTATGTCCTGTAGAATGTTGGCCACCTGGGTACATGCTGGGTCCTCAACATGAATATTTAGGTCACTCAAAAGCATAAAGTTAGCTGTTTGGAAGCTATGCGCTGCTAGTACTTCTGGCGTATTCTTTACAAACTCTGTGGCTGAGCCTGGTGGACAATATGCCAGTAACCCTGAAAATGTATAGGAGTGATAGAGTTTGATGGAAAACAACAGTCTTTTACTGCCTGAGATCACCATTGGCGCAGACTTGCTGCCTAATCCTGTTTTACAATGATGGCTACCCCACCTCCCATCTTGCTGGTGCGATCACACCCAATGTGTGTAGCCTAGTAGCAAAGCTACCTCTGGCCAGCTGTCCTCATTAAGGCAGGTCTCGGTTAGAAAAAGGGCTACCATTTGAGTCTCTTCTAAAAAATAAATAGCTCATTTTAGGCTTGGGGAGGGATCTGCAGTTGATTAGATACATATGTCATCTGTCAGTTGGCTGACTATATGTCAACTGATTCTCACTCTTAGATGTAGAGCAATGTTCTGGTACTGTCTTTGCCAGGACCACCCTTAGTGTGCATAAGCAGAAAGGGCACACTTTTGGTGAAGTGATTGTATCAAGGGAGTGCAGACACACTGGCCCTCATTACGATTCCGGCGGGCGGCGAAGGCCGCCCGCCAGAATTCCGCCCTCCATAATACCGCTCCGCGGTCAGAAGACCGCGGAGGGTATTATGAGTTTTTCCCTGGGCTGGCGGGCGGTCTCCAAAAGACCGCCCGCCAGCCCAGGGAAAAACTCCCTTCCCACGAGGATGCCGGCTCGTAATAGAGCCGGCGGAGTGGGAAGGTGCGATGGGTGCTGTTGCACCCGTCGCGTATTTCACTGTCTGCAAGGCAGACAGTGAAATACATTTTGGGGCCCTCTTACGAGGGCCCCTGCAGTGCCCATGCCGTTGGCATGGGCACTGCAGGGGCCCCCAGGGGCCCGCGACTCCCCCTCCCGCCATCCGGTTCCCGGCGGGAGAACCGCCAGGAACTGGATGGCGGGAGGGGGAGTCGGAATCCCCAAGCCGGCGCAGCAAGCTGCGCCGGCTTGGAGGATTCCTTGGGGGCAGCGGGAAACCGGCGGGAGACCGCCGGTTTCCCTTCTCTGACCGCGGCTAAGCCGCCGCTGTCAGAATGCCCCGCGGGGCACCGCCGGCCTGTCGGCGGTGCCACCGCGTCCCGCGGCCCTGGCGGACGTAATCCGCCAGGGTCGTAATGACCACCACTATCCCTTGGACTCTTATTAAAGTTGGTCTGTTCTGCTGATGAGTGGCTAGTTATCTCCCCTGTAGAATAGGCATGGGTCCCGGTCCCTGGCCATGTACAGACATGGATGGGCGCAGAGGGGTTGCCTTTGGCGTGCTCGCTGTGTGAGCCCACTGCCTGTCTTTGCCCCAGCTGCCATTAAATGGAGTGGCCTTTCAGAAAACTAGATCGCTGCCTGAGAGGGGAACTACCAACAACTTGACAACAGGCTATTGGCACTGAACACGGTCAGATAGTCAGGTTTACAGCCTCCCAGCTGTATGTACATGGTACAAGTGCTGGTGAACTGTAATTATTATTCACTCACTCTCTCTGCTGAATGAGAGAGAGTAAATCATTTATGTTTCCTCCAAGTGTCTGAATAATGTGAGAATCTGAGCAATGCATGCAACAGAAAGAGTTGTCTTCGTATTTCTTATTAAAAAAGTTAATTGCCATTGTTGGCTCTCAAAAATTGTTTTATTTTGTGTGGTTTAATGCTTCTCTTTGTGTTTACACAACACAAATGACTCCTGAAGCAGACATTTACAACATCAGAAGAATCCACTGATTACAATAAAACTGTGTAACATAAAGATAATTCATGCACATATAACACATTGAGGCGTACCCTATATAAATGGTACATGAAAGGGAACATTTTTATTGTGTTTCTTATTTCATCATTTTCTCAATACTGAATCTGAATTATTATATCCCAGTGTCATTGAATACACACACCACTGACCCAATAGTCACAAAAATCAATATCACTATTCATTTGGTGAGGCTACCATCAGGAGGAAAATCCACAAAAAAAACAAAGTCCATGAAGTAATCCTTTGATTCTAGTTTAACATCAAATGTAATCTGGTTTAGAGAGATTGAAGTGGATAATTCATCAACGTTTTGGTCCCTGCATGTCAAACAAGTAGACAAGACTATCTTTAGGACTAGGTACACAAATGACTGACCCGTTCAATAACTAATATAGGAATATATACACATATTTAAGAGCCATATCAGGGATTAGTCTAAAAACTTGTATACACCATCTCTCACAAAAGTATGCGTGTGTAAAAACACCCAAAACCTAATGTAGATAGGTCACTCAGTCCACATGCACAAACCATTTTAAACATGTTTAAACAGTCTGAAACCTGGAAAGGGGGTAAAGGAGAATGCCATAATAGAAGTATTAGGTGGAAAACAGTATGTGAAAAGGCCACCATAAAGCTGAAGAGCCCCTATTTAACCCCTGGGTGCCTTGGATGTAAGGATTACATCCTCGGCTGCACCCGGCCCATGGGCTGCCCACCCCCTCCCCTGGGCAGGGATGGAAGGGGAATCGATTTCCCTTCCACCCCGCCCCATCTAATGATGTCAGCACGATGACATCATTAGAGGCCTCCATCGCCCTGGAAGCCATTTGCTTCCAGCGCAATGAGGGAGAAACAGGTATGTTTCTCCTGCGGCCGGGGGGATTGTTTGTGAAACGGGCATTGGGGGAAAAGAAAGGCCTTCCCTTTCCCTCAGGAATGCCCACTAGTCACCAGGGAGTTCATTTTGGTCGGTTTCATGTGGCGGGGAGCAGCCCCTTGGGCAAGGGTCGCTCCCCTTAGGGGGGCATATTATTTATCGCCATTTATGCCCCCCTTGGGGGCAGATCGGCCTATAGTTTTTAGGCCAATCTGACCCCAAGGGGGGCAGAAGCCACAGTGACACCAGGGATTTTTTTTCTTTGTTTCTTTTGTGGGGGGCGGCCCCTTGGGCAAGGGTCGTCCCACCAAAGGGGGCACAGCACTGTTGGCCAGTTCTGCCCCCCTTGGGGACAGATAGGACTATTTTATTTAGGCTCATCTGCCCCCAATAGGGGCAGAAACCACTTAGGCACCAGGGATCCTGTGTGTGTGCGTTTTGTGTGGGGGATGACCCCTTGGACAAGGGTCGCCCCACCCCCAAAAGCAGTACATTACTGACGGCCATTTCTGCCCCCCTTGTGGGCAGATCGGCCTATTTTTTTAAGACCCATCTATCCCCGGGGGTGGGGGGCAGAAACCACAAAGACACCAGGGATTTGGTTGTTTTTGTGTAGGGGGGCGGCCACTTGGACAAGGGTCGCCCCCCAAGTGTGGCACACAACTGTTGACCATATTTGGGGCAGATCAGCATATCTTATTTAGGCCCATCTGATCTCAAGGGAGGCAGAAGCCACAAAGACACCAGGGATTATTTTGTTTTATGTTTTTTTTTTTTGTTGGTGTTGGGGGTTGCCCTGTGGATAAGGGTCAGCCTCCAAGGGGGGCACTTGACTGTTGGCCATTTCCGCCCCCCTTGGGGGCAGATCCACCTATTAATTATTTGGAGGCCCATCTGCCCTCAAGGGGGGCAGAAGCCACTAAGACACCAGGGATTTTTGTTAGTTTTTTTGTTTTTGTGTGGGGGGCGGCCCCTTGGGCAAGGGTTGACACCCAAAGGAGGCACACAACTCTTAGCCATTTCTGCCCCCCATGGGGGCAGATCAGCCTATTTTATGTTTTTTAGGACCCCAAGGGAGGCAGAATCCATTAAGGCACCAGAGATAGTGCAGCAGCCTGGGGCTGAAAGGTTTCCTGTTGGAAGACCTGAACTCTGGGTTGTCCCAAACATGGAACAGCCAGAGTTGCCTGCCTTTACTGGTCTCCCGGGGTGAAGAGTAAATACGGAAAACTTCTTGTTTATGGACAATGTATTTTTAGAAGAGATTGTTGAGCAGACTAATTTGTATGCGGAGAAGTATTTGAGGGACAACGCTGCCAGACTTAGGCCACACTCTAGAGCTACCAAGTAGAGTCCCACAAATCTGGAAGAGATTAAAAATGTTCTTGGGTTTTGCTTTTGTGATGGGGTTGAAAAGGAAGCAGTCACAGGCTTCTTATTGGTCTACTAGTCTCTTGATGGCAACGGCTATAATTCCTGGAACCATGAAACATAACAGGTATTTGCTTCTTCTTCGGATGCTGCATTTTGGTGACAATCCTTTAGCCTTGCCGCCACGAGATTACCCTGATTCTGACTGTTTTTTTAAGATTAGGCCTGTCTTAGATCATTTTGTTTCAGAGGTCTATGTTCCAAGGAAAGAAATATCTGTAGATGAGACTTTGGAACTGTTCAAGTGACGTTTGTTTTCTTAGGTAGTACATTCCTAGCAAGAGGGCACAGTATGGAATTAAGATGTATATGCTGTCTGAAAGTAGTACAGGATATGTTTATAATTTCTGGGTCTACACTGGTAGGGATTCCAGTATTGATCCCCATGGTTGTCCGCCCCATTTTGGATTAGTGAGAAAATTGTGTGGGACCTTGGTAGACGACTGTTTAACAAAGGTCACCATTTCTACCTAGATAGCCTCTACACTGGAGTGCAGTTGTTCAGGTAATCGAGTGGACACTGTTGCTTGTGGCCCAATCCGCTGTAACCAGAAAGGCTATCCAAGGGAGCTTGTGTGTAAAAAACTTGAGAGGGGACAGTGCAGTACCTTGCGGAATGATGAGCTGCTAGCTGTAAAATTTGCAGACAGGAGGGATGTCTACATGTTAACTACCATCCATGATGAGAGTACTTCCCCTGTGACTGTTTAGGGTCAGGTTGCCGAAGTGCGCAAACCTGCGTGCATTTTGGACTAGAATAAGCACATGGGTGGTGTTGATAGAGTAGATCGGAGGTTTGAACCTTATACTGCTGTTAGTAAGTCTTATGTTTGTTATAGAAAGTTGGCTATACATTTGTTTCATTTAGCAACTTGTAATGCTTTTATTGTGTTCACGGATTGTTTCCCTGAGTCAAGGATGAAATTTGTTAAATTTCAGGAGTTAGTGATAGAGAGCTTTGTTGTAGTGGAACAGGCAAGAGTTCCTAAAGTAGCAGTGGTGGAGGATGTGGCTAGATTGAAAGATTGCTACTTTCCCAATCAGATTCCTCCCACTCCCAAAAAAGACTTTCCTGCTAAGAAATGTAGAGTCTGTGCCCGAAGAATGTATCTGGAGGGAGACTCGTATGTACTGACCCGAATGTCCTGCAAAGCCTGTGTGTGTGGCCGGCTGTTTCAGGAGTTACTACACCCAAAATAATTATTGGGAACTACAGTGAGCGTAAACTGCCTGTTTTATATTTTCATATGTTCATTTTCATGGTTGGCATTACTGTCATGTATTTAGTTAGAGCTTTTGTGTTTGTAGTTTTGTACTCATAATTAGTGTTTTCTTTTTTGTTAAAAAAAAAGTGATGGTGGTGTGCATGGAGTGGTGCTTGGCTGGCAGTGTAAATAGTGACACTGTTAGCCAAATACCAGTCCACAGACTCCGTCAGCTGGTGTGAGCGCTGTGTCAGGCATGTGGGCGTATGGAAGTGATGGGCCCTTGAATGACGCTGTCTGTTGATGCGAGTGTTGTAATGTGCTGAGGCCGCGGCTGGCGCCGGGAAAGGTCTTGTGAATGTCATGTATGAAAGGTGTGTGAATGGACTGTAAAGCGGTTGGTGCCTTGTCGTGGCTTTGCTGCTCACGAGCTGTGAGTCATTGGTTCAGTTTTTTTGGCCTTTCGGTTATTAACAGTGCATTTTATTTTTGTGAAATTTCTTGTTAATAAAATTTGATCTATTGAACTATCACTCACCTTAGTACCAAATCCAACCAGTATGTGTGGTAAAATTAAAAATTAAAAAACCCACTCTGCTGTAATCAGGGGTCGAAGCACAACCATGACATGCTAGGTGTCTCAGGTGGGACCCTGATGATGAATCATGCCACCAACTAGGTTGGTGGGTGAGGGGTCTTTTTAGCATAACCTAAAGACGTTTCTTTTCACAATTTGAATGTTTGGAACATCACAAAAGGATGTGGACACATCAAAATGATCTATTACAAAACTACCTGTGTTTGCAGGGGGGCACCTATGTTTTTGGTCCCGGGTGCGGCGGTCATCAAGGGAAACCTACCAAACCCAGACATGTTTTTAAACTAGACACCCGGTGGAGTCCAGGGAGGTGTAGCTTGTGTGGATCCCCCTACATTTTCTTACCCAGACTCCCTGCCAACCTCAAAATTTGCCTAAAAAAGCATATTTTCCTCACTTTTCTTTGTAGGCTCACCGTGCTGGTACACATTTCCTTCCACCCAATGTTCCCCTCAGTCTACTGATAAAAATGATACCTCACTTGTGCTGGGTGGAAGGAAATTTGTGGCTCCCCTCAGATTCCTGAACTTTCCATCACCGAAATGTGAGGAAAAAGCATTTTTTGTGATATTTTGAGGTTTGCAAATGATTCTGGGTAACAGAGCTCAGTAAGAGCCCCACAAGTCACCCCATTCTGAATTTCCCTAGGTGTCTAGTTTTAAAAAATGTATAGGTTTGTTAAGTTTCCCTAGGTTCTGGCTGAGCTAGAGGCTAAAATCCACAGATAGCCACTTTGCAAAAAAACGTCTGTTTTCTTTGGGAAAATGTGATGTGTGCACGTTGTGTTTTGGGGCATTTCCTGTGGTAGGCACTGGCCCTACCCACACAAGTGAGGTAGCATTTTTATCAGGAGACATGGGGGAATGCTGGGTGGAAGGAAGTTAGTGGCTCCCCTCAGATACCAGAACTTTCCATCACCGAAATGTGAGGAAAAAGTGTTTTGTTTGCCAAATTTTTAGGTGTACAAAGGATTCTGGGTAACAGAACTTAGTGAGAGCCCCACAAGTCACCCCATTCTGAATTTTCGTAGGTGTCTAGTTTTAAAAAATGTACAGGTTTGCTAGGTTTCCCTAGCTGCCGGCTGAGCTAGAGGACAAAATCCACAGATAGGCACTTTGCAAAAAACATGTCAGTTTTCTTTGTGAAAATGTGATGTGTCCACGTTGTGTTTTTGGGGCACTTCCTGCTGCGGGCACTGGGCCTACCCACACAAGTGAGGTACTATTTTTATCGGGAGACTTGGGGGAATGGAAGGAAGTGTGTGGCTCCCCTCAGATTCCAGCACTTTACAGCACTAAAATGTGAGGAAAACTTGTTTTTCAGCCAGATTTTGAGGTTTGCAAAGGATTCTGGGTGTCAGGACTTGGTGAGAGCCCCACAAGTCACCCCACTTTGTGTCCTCTAGGTGTGTAGTTTTCAATAATGTATAGGTTTGCTAGGTTTCCCTAGGTGCCGGCTGAGCTAGACGCCAAAATCCACAGCTAGGCACTTTACAAAAAACAGGTCAATTTTCTTTGGGAAAATGTGATGTGTCTATGTTGCATTTGGGGGTGTTGCCAGTCGCAGGCACTAGGCCTACCCACACAAGTGAGGTACCATTTTTATTGGGAGACATGGGGGAACACAAAATAGAAGAACAAGTGTTACTGCCCATTGTATTCTCTACATTTTCCCCTTCTAAATGTAAGACAGTGTGTAATAATAAAGTGTATTTGAGAAATGCCCTGTAATTCACATGCCATAACGGGGACCCCCAAATTCAGAGATGTGCAAATAACCACTGCTTATTAAACCTTTTCTTGGGCACATTTTGAAAATACTAAAGTTTCCCTGATAACTATTTTTGACTCTTTATATTTTACCAAATGAATTGCTGTGTACCCTGTTTACAATTAATACCCATTGCAAGGTGTATCTCATTTATTGGCTCCGGGTACCTAGGGTTCTTGATGAACCTACAAGCCCTATATATCCCTGTAGGAAGTTGGCTCTGTATGTACTATTTCAAAGTAAGAAATAGCATGCACAGAGTCCAAGGGTTTCCCTTGGAGGTAATATAGTGGCAAAAAGAGATAATTCTATTGCTCTATTTTGTGGTAGTGTGGTCGAGCAGTAGGCTTATCAGAGGGTAGTGTTAAGCATTTGTTGTACACACACAGGCAATAAATGGGGAACACACACTCAATGACAATTCCAGGCCAATAGGTTTTTGTATAGGAAAATATATTTTCTTAGTTTATTTTAAGAACCACAGGTTCAAGATTTACAAGTAATGCTTCAAATGAAAGGTATTTCTCTTAGGTACTTTAGGAACTTTGAATTAGCAAAATAGCATGTACAGTTTTCACAAAAATAGTAATAAGCTATTTTAAAACTAGACAGTGCAATTTTCAACAGTTCCTGGGGGAGGTAAGTGTTTGTTAGTTTTGCAGGTAAGTAAACCACCTACAGGGTTCAAAGTTGGGTCCAAGGTAGCCCACCGTTGGGGGTTCAGGGCAACCCCAAAGTTACCACACCAGCAGCTCAGGGCCGGTCAGGTGCAGAGGTCAAAGTGGTGCCCAAAACGCATAGACTTCAATGGAGAAGGGGTGCCCCGGTTCCAGTCTGCCATCAGGTAGGTACCCGCGACTTCGGAGGGCAGACCAGGGGGGTTTTGTAGGGCACCGGGGGGACACAAGTCAACCCAACAAGTACACCCTCAGCGGCACGGGGGCGGCCGGGTGCAGAGTGCAAACAGGCGTCGGGTTTGCAATAGGTTTCAATGGGAGACCCAGGGGTCTCTTCAGCGAAGCAGGCAGGCAAGGGGGAGCTCCTCGGGGTAGCTTCCACCTGGGCAAGGGAGAGGGCCACCTGGGGGTCGCTTCTGCACTGGAGGTCGGATCCTTTAGGTCCTGGGGGCTGCGGGTGCAGTGTCTTTACCAGGCGTCGGTTTCTTTGAAGCAGGCAGTCGCGGTCAGGCGGAGCCTCTGGATTCCCTCTGCAGGCGTCGCTGGGGGGTGGCTCAACTCTAGCTACTCACAGGGTCGCAGGTGCCGGGGAGTCCTCCCTGTAGTTTTGTTTCTCCGCAGGTCGAGCTGGGGGCGTCGGGTGCAGAGTGCAAAGTCTCACGCTTCCGTCGGGAAACGTGTGGTCTTTAAAATTTGCTTCTTTGTTGCAAAGATGATCCTTCTTTGGAGCAGAGCCGCTGTCCTCAGGAGTTCTTGGTCCTTTTAGATGCAGGATAGTCCTCTGAGCCTTCAGAGGTCGCTGGACCCTGGGGAACGCGTCGCTGTTGAAGTTTTTCTTGAAGTGGGGAGACAGGCCGGTAGGGCTGGGGCCAAAGCAGTTGGTGTCTCCGTCTTCTCTGCAGGGCTTTCAGGTCAGCAGTCCTTCTTCGTCTTAGGTTGCAGGAATCTATCTTGCTAGGTTCTGGGAGCCCCTAAATACTCAATTTAGGGGGGTGTTTAGGTCTGGGGGTTTAGTAGCCAATGGCTACTAGCCCTGAGGGTGGCTACACCCTCTTTGTGCCTCCTCCCTGAGGGGAGGGGGGCACATCCCTAATCCTATTGGGGGAATCCTCCATCTGCAAGATGGAGGATTTCTAAAAGTCAGAGTCACCTCAGCTCAGGACACCTTAGGGGCTGTCCTGACTGGTCAATGACTCCTCTCTGTTTTTCTCATTATCTCCCCTGGACTTGCCGCCAAAAGTGGGGGCTGTGTCCAGGGGGCGGGCATCTCCACTAGCTGGAGTGCCCTGGGGCATTGTAACACGAAGCCTGGGCCTTTGAGGCTCACTGCTAGGTGTTACAATTCCTGCACGGGGGAGGTGTGAAGCACCTCCGCCCAGAGCAGGCTTTTGTTTCTGTCCTCAGAGAGCACAAAGGCCCTCACCACATGGGGTCAGAAACTCGTCTCTCAGCAGCAGGCTGGCACAGACCAGTCAGTCCTGCACTGAACAATTGGGTAAAATACAGGGGGCATCTCTAAGATGCCCTCTGTGTGCATTTTTTTATAAATCCAACACTGGCATCAGTGTGGGTTTATTATTCTGAGAAGTTTGATACCAAACTTCCCAGTATTCAGTGTAGCCATTATGGAGCTGTGGAGTTCGTTTTTGACAGACTCCCAGACCATCTACTCTTATGGCTACCCTGCACTTACAATGTCTAAGGTTTTGCTTAGACACTGTAGGGGCATAGTGCTCATGCACCTATGCCCTCACCTGTGGTATAGTGCACCCTGCCTTAGGGCTGTAAAGCCTGCTAGAGGGGTGACTTACCTATGCCATAGGCAGTGTGAGGTTGGCATGGCACCCTGAGGGGAGTGCCATGTCGACTTAGTCATTTTCTCCCCACCAGCACACACAAGCTGGCAAGCAGTGTGTCTGTGCTGAGTGAGGGGTCCCTAGGGTGGCATAAGACATGCTGCAGCCCTTAGAGACCTTCCCTGGCATCAGGGCCCTTGGTACTAGGGGTACCAGTTACAAGGGACTTACCTGGGGTGCCAGGGTTGTGCCAATTGTGGAGACAATGGTACATTTTAGGTGAAAGAACACTGGTGCTGGGGCCTGGTTAGCAGGGTCCCAGCACACTTCTCAGTCAAGTCAGCATCAGTATCAGGCAAAAAGTGTGGGGTAATTGCAACAGGGAGCCATTTCCTTACAATACCCGCAACCATAAGCATCCAGCAGACGTAACAGTATATTGCTTTAAAAAAATCTGCCATAGCTGGAAAACGTTATAGAAGAAAACATGGACAGAGATGGCTCTTTTTTCACCTCAATTTCATAATTTTTGTTTATTTTAGCTGTTACTTTCTGTAGGAAAACCTTTAAGGATCTACACAAATGACCCTTTGCTGAATTCAGAATTTTGTCTACCTTTCAGAAATGTTTAGCTGTCCGGGATCCAGCATTGGTTTCACACCCATTTCTGTCACTAACTCGAAGGAGGCTGAAAGCACAAAAAGTAGTAAAAATGGGGTATGTCCCAGTAAAATGCCAAAATTGTGTTGAAAAATTGGGTTTTCTGATTCAAGTCTGCCTGTTCCTGAAAGCTGGGAATAAAGTGATTTTATCACCGCAAATCCTTTGTTGATGCCATTTTCAGGGAAAAGCCCAAGCCTTCTTCCGCAGCCCTTATTCCCATTTTTTTGAAAAAAACGAAATGTTCGCTGTATTTTGGCTAATTTCTTGGTCTCCTTCTGGAAAACCCACAAAGTATGGCTACCTCTAGAATCCCTAGGATGTTGGAAAAAAAGCATGCAAATTTGGCGTGGGTAGCTTATGTGGACAAAAGGTTATGAGGGCCTAATCGCGAACTGCCCCCAAATAGCCAAAAAAAGGCTTGGCACCTGAGGGGAAAATGCCTGGCAGCGAAGGGGTTAAAGGAAAGAAAATGTACTACAATGTACCAATTAGTGCTAGTTAGTGTTGTTGGTTTAAACCTTTTTTCACAGTGCCTGCTGCGATATTCATCTAATTTCTTTGATAGTGAGTATCCGAGCCACATCATGTCTTTTTGTTGAGCTGAAAATCACTTCTAACACAAGTCATTTTATTTCAGTTGCACAGTGATTTAATGTTTTGTAATGTGCCACTAACTGTGCATTTTGTACACTACATCGAACATTAATCTGGAATCCAATTTCATGTACAAAATCCACCCTTCAGGAGTCTTTTGTGCTCAAGAAATTCAAAGAGAAGCATAAAACCAGTGGTTGAGTTTCTCCCCGAATTCACAGGGAATTATTGGGTTGCTCTATCAGATGTACTCAATTTTTGTTTAGGCTTTTGCACGTGTCCTTTCTTTTTTCTAAATCTCCAACAGTTCCTTTATTCCCAATATTTACCAGCTATGGTTTGGCAAAAGCCTCCCATTCACCTTAACTGTGTTAGCGCGCCTGGTCCTTAGTAAGTAAACTTACAAGGGGACGCGAATAGGCCGATGAACCTTTTGGATCGCATGGAATATCTTAGTTATGTAGTGACTAATGGTATCAACAATCAGCACAACCAGCTTCTAATATCAAAACCAGAACTATTATAACCATCAATTCATGAATAATCACAACTCCATAAAGCGTTTTAACAATTTTTATTTCCCTATTAGTTACAATACTAAGACATCAATAAGATTAAACTTTATTCAATCTACTCAAAGTTAATTCATCAAATGAACACCAATACATCATCTAATTAGAACTTGAGAAATCATATGCTCAAATGCTTCAACATAAACCAATAAAAATGAATAAAAAGCATCAATAACAAAGTTCAGCAAGTAGTTCATCAGTCATTTGTCACTGTCAAATGTCACCCCTAGAAAAACCTACCTAACCAAGATTAGCATTAGCATGTTGGACTCCATGCAAAATAATTTAGGAAGCATGAATTTGGAAAACATCTTGCTACAAGGAAAACTATAAAAACAGCGTAGTTGGTACCTAGAAGAAAAGGCACAAGTTAGTCAGTCACATTATCATAGCTACCTATTCACGGAATGGATCAGCAACAAAGTCAGTCTTCGACTTCAGGTCATCAATATATGAGCAACGCATCAGGCTCTCAGAGTGTGAGCCCAATGACAGAATCTCGAACAGTGTCTCCTGATGTCACTAATTCTCCCCTCGCATCTGCCTAATTTCTGAATTCTTAGCCCCTTGTCATGACTTTTTATTAGGGTCTCCCAGTCCATCCCCCTAATTTCCAATTGGTCAGACAGTCAGCAGATATGACTTCAACCTATAACATTAATTTACCAAATCTATAAATTTTAATATCAGTCCTTTCGCAAGACGCGGATTGGTCCACTATACAATGTCCTCATCATCCGGCTCTTCAGGTATAGAAAATGTTGCATGTTCCTCTTCAGTCAGTGCTTCCATTGTTCAAGTCCTGGGAAAGTACATTTAGCCTACTCTACACATAATTCTATCAAATTGTCTTCATCATCTCCTGTCCATCGGTACATTGCACAAAATTCTAGCTAAGCAACTTTAACATCGGGTGGTTCATGGTCAGGCTATGCTTCAACTTCTCTACAGCGCGTTAGTATTTCAGCTCTTCTTATCAGGCTTGGAAAAGCTGGCCTGCTTAACCTGAGCTAAGCTTACTTCTATAAATTAATATAAACACAGGTTATACATTTTGATATGACTTATTACTACATCAATCTTTCACATTTTCATTACTTCACACATCTCGTAATTATTTTAGCATATCTTCGCATAAATGGCTGACAATCTCCGTGGTCACAATTTCAAACGTACACATTATTTTCCCTACAGTTGATTTCTCTATGAACTTTCATTAATTAAGCACGTAAACATTCATTAATAATTTCTAATTAGCATATTTGCGCCAACATCTGGCAAAATTGAATCCATAAGTCGTGCTTTAGAGATGTGGCCTAGCGTATGGAGCAGATAACTTTGGACTTAGGGAACCAGGTTGAATCCCTGCCTGGCCTTAACTTTCTGTGGTTCTTGGTAAATTAGTTAATCTCCCATTTCTGGTTCTCATGTAGAGCTCTTTAATGCCCATGGACGAAATTTATGGTATATAAAAATACAGAAGCAAATAAAACTACAAACCTAAAGAACGACTAAAGCTAAAGTATTACGGTTTATATTGTTACCTTTAGTTATTGTTTACTTTTGCTGCACGTTTCCTCTCTCCATCCAGCACACTTACAGCGACTTTATTCCCACTTACCAAGTATGCTCTTTGTAAAGGCCTTTCATTTACCCTTTTAGCTGGCAACATTGAGTGCAAGAAACATGTTTTTAGAGATGTGGCCCTCTGATGGGACTGCTAACCTTGGACCTGCAGAACCAAATATCTATGATTCTGCCAAGCATGACATTCTTCTCATGCTTAACAAAAAGCCAAGGAGCATATTTATAAATAGATCAGCATGGTGCAGCACCACAAATCTTTTTGCTGCGCTGCCCTACGCCAATGTGAGAGGCCAGAAATGCACCATATTTATGAAATACAGTGCATTCATTTTACTCAGCACTGGTGCACAATTTGGTGCCTAGCACCAATGCAGGTACCCTTGCACCAGTGTGCAAGGGTGTCTGCTTTGCATGCAGGATTGTTTTTATGCAGAAAAGGGGTACCATCTTGAATGAAAACAATTCAGAGAGGTGTTTTCTTCTTTCTATGTGTGCTGCACAATGCAGCACACATGGAAGGGGAAAAGACGAGGAGAAATACAAATATTTCTGCTTGTTACCCCTCTCCTGGGGAGAGGTAAAGTTTTAGTGCTGTCCCAGGTTCACGTCATTTAGTAAATCTGGGGCATTGTCAAAATCCACGGGTGTTGCATGGGAAAACTGACTGCAACACCCATGGGGCGACCCCCTTGCACAGAGTAAAGCAACGCAGTGACTTGTCGTGCCTTGCCTTACTCCATATCTCTAAGACCATGCAGAGCAATGCAAAGTGGCTTTGCATGGCCTCATAGATGATTCTGCAGTCTGCACCACCGAAGCATCAGCAACGTGGTGGCGCACAGTGCTTGTAAATATTCCCCCAAATGTGTAACCTGTATTTCTCAGGTAGAGCGGTTGAATGCGGATCACCTTCAAGAATACCTCCACTCCGGACTGGAGCAACCATCACTGCATACACTTTGCCATCACCGCACCCAACAGCCGCCTCCGCGTCCCCAGTGCCCCCCACAGGAAATGGAATGGAATCACCAACGAGCAATTCACCACAACCCTCGCCAAATCACCACCACCGACAATGCCAACGCCGCAGCACGCAACCTCAACACTTGGCTCACCGAATGCGCCAACTTCTTAGCCCCCTCCGATCAACTTCAGTCAAGCGTGTTCCAGAAAAAGCCAGCTGGTTCAACGCTGAACTCCAAAAATCCAAATGCACCTGCAGGCACCTAGAGAAGAAATGGAGAAACAGCAAAACCAGCAAAGACCTCACCTCTTTCAGAGCCGCCATTCCCACCCATCACCAATGAATCAATAACTCCAAAAAAGCTGCACTCCGTGCCCACACAACACGAGAGAACTCTTCACAGTAATCAACAAATTCACCAATCCTCCCTATGAAGCCCCCAATATCCCCCATTGCAAGGCTTCTGTGACAAACTGGCCACTTTCTTCCACTGCAAGATTAGGGACATCTATGACAGCTTCCTCCCGCAGAACCCACCCAGCGTCAGAACCTATGATCCATCCAGCCCCCCAGAACCCATGCCAATCATCCAGAGCTGGTCCACGCTCACCACAGAGGAGACTGAAATCATCATGAACAGCATTCACTCGGGAGCTCCAACAGACAACCACCACATCTACAACAGAGCCAGTGCATCCATCGCACCCGACCTCTGCAAGACCCTAAACTGCTCCATCACAACAGCCACTTTCCCCAAAGATTTGAAACACGCCAAAGTCTGCCCCCTCCTTAAGAAACCCACAGCCGACCCATCAGAGCTTAAGAACTTCTGACCCATCTTGCTGCTACTCTACCAAGTCCTTGAAAAAAACATAAACTTGCAGCTGCAACAATTCCTGGAGGACAACAACTCTCTGGATACCTTTCAGTATGGATTCTGCAGCAACCACAGCAAGGAGACAGCTCTTCTTGCAGCCACCAATGACATCCGCAAACTCCTCGACCACAGACAGACACCGCAGCACTCATACTCCTCGACCTCTCAGCAGCCTTCAACACGGTCTCCCACAGCACCTTATGTACCAGACTCACAACGCAGGAATCCGCAGAAAAGCCTTGCAAGGGATCCACTTCTTCCTCACGGGAAGAACACAGAAAGTCAGGCTCCCACCCTTCATATCCAAACCAACAGAAGTCAGCTGCGGAGTCCCTCAGGGATCCTCCCTGAGCCCAATGCTCTTCAACATATACATGGCCCCGCTGGCAGCCATCATCAGAAACCACAAAATGAGCATTGTGTTGTACGTCGATGACACACAACTCATCATATCCCTCAGTGAAGACCCGGACAAAGCTAAGAGGAACTTTCACACCAGGATGAAAGCCCTCGCCGCCTGGATGAGGGAGAGCTGCCTCAAGCTCAACTCAGACAAGACCAAGCTCATCATCTTCGGAAACTCCACCTCAGCCTGGGACGACTTCTGGTGGCCCACATCTCTCAGCGCACCACCTATTCTGACTGACGAAGCCTGCAACCTAGGAATCATCATCGACTCCTCCCTATCTTTGACCCGACATAAAACGCAGTCACCTCTTCCTGCTGGCACACCCTACGCCAACTCTGCAAAATCTTCAAGTGGATCCCGGTCTACTGCCGCAAAATAATCACTGACGCCCTAGTCACTAGCAAGCTCGACTACGGCAACGCACTCTACGCCTGCACCACAACAAAGAACATCAAGAAACTACTACTCATCCAAAACCCTGCTGCAAGACTCGTCCTGAACCTTCCCCACCAAGAACACATCTCCCAAAACCTAAGGACCCTCCATTGGCTCCCAGTAGAGAAGCGAATTAACTTCAAACTACTCACCCACACCTACAAGGCACTGAACAACATCATTCCGGCCTACCTGAGCCATCACATCTTCCTCCTTAACCCCGCCAGACGCCTCCGCCCAGCATGCGCTATCTACCATCCTGCGCATCTGGAAAACCACCCCCGGAGGAAGCTCTTTCACATACCTCGCAGCTAAGAGCTGGAAAAACCTGCCCACGCACCTCAGACAAAGTCCATCTCTCACCATCTTCAGGAAGAACCTCAAAACATGGCTCTTCGAATGAGGTCCAGACCCACCACCAGCGCCTTGAGACCCTCACAGGTGAGTAGTTGCGCTTTACATAAACTGATTGATTGATTGATTGCATGCTCTTGAATCACATTTCTGCTATATAAAACTACAAAGCTAATGAAGGACTAAGGCAAAAGTATTAATATTTTTCTTGTGATCATAGGTTGTTGTTTACTTTGAATGTGTAAATGTGAAAGCAGACTTCAAAGTAAACAACTTTATTGATGGAAAGGAAATGGCATTCCTGACTGACTTATATTTTCTCCTGTGCATTTATATTTCTTTGAAGAGTAAATAGCACCAGACTGGTAAAGCATCTTGGCAGTAAGTGAGTAGGTGTGTAAATAAATCAGAAAGGCACAAATTAAGACAATTACCTGCCGAATGTACTGGCACATGTATGAAAATGTCCTGATGTAGGAACTATGCTGTTGTGACACATGTACAGGAATGATCTGGGCATTTACTGTGATATTGTACCTATACACTTTATATTCTGTTGATTGCTATGAGTATTTTATACTAGGTGAAAGTGATGTTATTCACAATTAACTGGTAACGTTTCTTAGTTTGCTTTTTACAGGAGATTGTGTAATTAGGCCACCATGCACACATTAAGATACCTGTTTTGAATATTTATTCAGTTTCATTGGTTTAAAATAGTCATGTTTCGTTGTGCACCTCGTTTTGCAGCTTTATATCATATTTTAATGTAAAATACCCTTTTCAGGTTTAACATTTAAGTTGCATACTCGTGTATATAATTTGATTTGGCCAGGCGACGTAAAGGCATTGTGTGCTGTGTCTTTAATTACACTCTAGCGCGGGAGGACGACTGGCAGATGGGCGCCATGGATAGTTTCTGGCGGGGGTGTCATCAGAGGGGTACACTTACGCATATTCTATGGCAGTGTCCACGTTTGGCTGCCTTCTAGGAGAACATACTGGACCCTATCAATAGAATGTATGACACAGCTGTGCACCGTTTCCCTAGCTATGTTTTATTAGGGCTGCCAAACCCACAGACATACTCTCTCAAGGCTCCGAAGGGTAGGGCCATTGCACTTGCGATCAGAGCTGCCGAACAGCTACTTTGAGCTAGATGGGGCTCGGAGATAGTGTTCTCACAGACGGACTGGCTACACAAGCTGTGGGACTTCCTGGGGATGGAAAAATTGACAGCAATGGCCATGGGATCCCTACCCCAGTTTGGTAAGGTATGCGGGCCCTGTGTCTCTTACCTTTCAGATGAGTTCAGGGAGCTGACGTTCCCGCGCTATCTGCAAGTGCTGCGCTTGATGAGCTTAACTAGAGCCCCGGTGAGAGGGACAGTTGCAACATGAGTTGGAATGGGCCAGTGTTAAGGGGGAGAGAGTGAACAGGCAATAATGCAGGATATAGATATGGTACGGGGAGGCATGTTATTTTGTTATACATTTGTATTCAATTTTATCCATCGGCCAGTGGTTGTAGGTGGAAAAGTTGTACATGATAAAATGTCAATAAAACAGATTCAATCCTAAAATCGTACTGAATACTGTGCTCCATGTATGTGTGGCCAGAGTCTGCCTGGTAGGTCCATCAAACTGTTTTTTTCTATGCACTTGTACAATATTGATAACGGAAGGTAGCAACTTGTAGTAATAATGAGTATTCTTTTTTATTAGGACAAATTGTTGCTGGTGTGCCCCGTTAGAATGCTTGTTTTGAAACAGTGTGGTTTATTGTGAAGGGGATGTGGCCTAAAATGTGGCTGACTTTAGAACTAGTGGACCTAGTTCAAAATCTGCTCACTATCCTATTTAATCTGTGCAAACCACATAATTTCCTCGCTAAAATTGTGTGACATTTGGTTCTCATATTGTGTTCTTTATCCCCTCGCCCACGTTTGTGCCCATATAAAAATGTATGGTTTATAAACTTCATGGTACAAGGCAGCATTTCGGGCTAATATTAGCATATTGATTATTTTTTATTAAACCAGGCAACCAAAGTGGTTAATTTACCTACTTTAATAAAGTGTCATTTATGAAAAACACATACTTATAGGCTGCACAATTCTTTAGTGCTCAATCTTCGCCATACTCATCTATAAACGCGCCTGGTCCATGTGTTTTTTCCGTTGGTGGTGTTGCAAGGTAGCCGCTCAGGTCAATATTAGTACACTGATCAATCATAATGAAAACCAGTAGCCAGCCTGCCTCCTTGATATGCTTGAATAATGCTGAGCTTTGCAAACCATACGGTTTTTACTTTGCAGTGTGTGCATGTGGCTGCTGTTTTTTTGCCCTGCACCTTTCACCACTAAAGTAAAATAAATACTAATGGTTTGGACACTTGCAAGCTGTGCCTTTTTATAGTTTTCACTTACAGTTGACTGTGATTTTTTTCATTTTAGCTTCAAATATAAAATAACTTGGTTAGATTTAGTCACTATTAAGAGTCATACCTAAATCTAAAATATTACATGATTTTCAAACGTTTGTGCAAAATATACACGCAAATAAATCAGAAAATAAATAATAAAAAATGTACAAACAAATGTTAGTGCCAAAATGGTATCACTAACTTACAGTATACCTTAAAAGAGCCAAACATATTAGCTTTGCCAATGCTTGTTTATGAATGGTCGAACAAGTGGTAATGGTCAATTCCGATGGCATTTTGCCTCTGTTTGAGGCACAGTGGGATGGGAAAAGGTCTATAGAAAAGGCTTACTGTGGAGGTTGGTGCAGCTTAGGTCACTTCCTGGGCTAGTGACAGTATTTATAGGGCACACTAGTCAAAACAAGCATTGGTAAATGAATTTGATTGCACCTATGTGATTAATAATAAGCAATTTGTTGTTGTAATTTGTAGCTTGGTGAGTAGTTGTGTTATATAATTTACTGAAACTCCGGTAAAGTGGTATGACTTGTTTATAGACAAAAAGGCAACATCTTGTGCTGTTATTAGATATAAAGTGGGAAAGAAGCTATGTAGGAGACGCAAACATCGAGTGATCTGCAAGGGCGGGCGTAAAGGACGAGAATCTGCAAATGCGGGCACCTTTGAATGGATCTAGTATTTTGAGATGCGCTTTACTCCTTTTGTTTTAGTGTCCTATAGACCTTATTGTTAGTTACTGTGTTTTTTAATAAAATTTAATTTGAAAGGGAATTTTTACAAATGGCTAAATAAAGGAAGGCAGCAAATGTTGGCTACAAAGTGCCCTATAAAGTAACTGTGGCCATGAAGGGTACTTGGCACCGACATATAAAGTCTTAAGCATTTGTTGTGCACCATAAAGTCGTAAACAATGATGAAATGACCAGCATTAGAAGCTGGAAGACTTTTCCGTGAATACAGATCTTATCTCATAGATAATCAGTCCGTGAAGTAGTTAGAAGGAGTCGAGATACCCCCAAAATTTAAAAAAATATACTTCTCACAAGCACAGTACAAATGCGTCCTGAGAATGTAAGATTTGAGTGAATAAAATGTTGCTCAAACTAAAGCATGGCCAGGCGAACATTAGTTAAAAGCAGTCGGCTTTACGAAAAAATAAAATCGAAGCGCTATGGTGTGGCCAGCGTTGACCGCATCATAGTGCTTTATTTGTTTACTTTAAGCCATGTTGCACATCAGGCTGTGGCACTGTACAATATGCCTTATAACAGAGCCGGTTGGTCACAAGCAACCCTCTCTTAGGGGAGAGGATGTGGCTTTACAGATGCCCACTGTGGATCTGGGAAACCAGGTTCTAGTCTTGCCATTGGCTCAGCATCCTGTGATTCCTGCGCGGCCTCGTATTGAATTGTATTTTTTAACGTGTAGTGTGCTGTTTTTCCGGAAGGACACAAAGCTGTACTTTTCCAGGAGTTATATGTGTGCAGCCATAGTACATTCTTTCTCATGCGAACCGGTTGCTAAAGGCAATGATCTTGCTAGATGCAACAGTGTAGTTTGTAACAGGTGCAAAGTTAACCGTACTAGGAGAAGACAATGAAGACACTGACTGGTGTGCAAAGTGTAACATTTTCTACCTGACATTCCAACCGTTGAAGACGTCAATAACAAGGACCAATCTGTGATGTGGGAACTGTGAACTGTGGAAAATTCTACCAAGGTGCTTACCAAATTATTGGTCAGAGATAATGATGCGCCAAACTTTATCCAATGAGGAATTAGGGAATAGTTAGACAGTTTTGATTTAACGGCATGACCTGAGGAAAATGGGACCACTTACACTTTAACTTTAACTCTTGCCATTGCCATTTGCCATTTCTTTTGCTATGAGACTTTTGTTAGAGCAACTTTGCTAGTTGATGCATAATAGTTTAGTTGTCCTGTCACTTTAAACTATCCTCTACCCCATTCTTGCCTGATGCTAACTTCTCCTCCATCTGAGGGAAGTAAATCCGTTCCTTAGCTATGCTATCTTGAGACTTTGCCAGTCATATCTCTGCTGATGGTTAATCGACTGATGTCCTGAGGACGAAGACTGACGCTGCTTGCTGATCTGTTGGATTAGTAATTATCTGATGCAAATTGTGATTGTCTGTTTGCCTTTTCTTTCTAGGTACCAACTGCTATTTTGATAGAGGCCTTAGTATAGATGTTTTCCAAATTCGTGTTTACTAAATGTTTTGCATGAAGCCCAACATGCTAATGCTAATTTGAGGTTAGTTAAGGTGGTCACTAATACATTGTGCAAATAGACAAATGATCGAGATCTTGCTTTGTTGATTCATGTACTAATGAGATGCCTCTAAGTTGATTCAGATTAATGATGTGCATAAATATTGAAAGAATATAGCCTATGCACTGATTAAGTTGTGCTTCCTTTTGCATATCGATAGTGTTTTCTGATGAGTTTATTGCTATTGAGACTAATAGACATGATATTAGATTGTAACTAATAGGGAAATAAATATCCTAACACTAAATTAAACTGGTGTGGTTATTCATGACTGAAATGTCATGGTGTGTTAAAATTTTCAATTACTATTGATTGTTCATTGATTAGTGATTGTCATTATTGATTATTTATTGACATGTTTGGTTGATGATTCGTGAGGAAAATCCTTTGTACTGGGAAGTCTCCAAACACGGTGCAAAGGTTTGTCGACCTAGACGCGTCTCCTTGTAAGTTTACTTATTAAGGCTCTGATGCGCTAACAGGGGCACATAGCTCTCATGTTATCATCAGCAATGTCATGTGATACGGACTGTAGTTGTTTGTGAATATGTGCAGTTTGTGTCTGCCTATGCAAATCTCGACCCCCTCGGCTGAGGCAGGCATCCTGCTGCCAGGGTAACCACCAAGATATATGTGTAGGAACCACTGAGCACACAAAAGTGCAGATCGCCAGGACATTTTTAGAAATAGATGTGTAACATGTAAATGAAAAAAATAATTATTTGAGGTGACTATAACAACAGTGCTGATTATTGCTTGATTGTGATGCCTGCTCTTGTCTCTAACAATAATGATGTCTCTCCTATCCTATCACTGTACAGAGGCCTTCTCAGTGCCCTGTCTTTTTGCCTAGACTGCCTGCAATAATACCATACTCAGTTGATGTCTGTTCAGAGTCACGCCGCTGATGCTTGTTCAGTGCCATGACTCCATAGATGCTTGCTCGGTTCCCAGACTCTAGTAGTGCCTGGTTTAAGGCTCCATTCTCCTGGTGCCACTCAGTTCCCTAGGTGCACTGTTCTAATTGTGCCTCTATCATCACATGCCTGTAGGGCTCCTGCTAGGTCTGAATGTTTGATTGGTTCCGCATTCCGTCCATCCAGTTACGCTATCCCACAGCGTTTATATTTTGCTTTGCTTTTGCCGCCCTAAGTGCGCCGGGTATGCCCAGACGTGGGTCCCGGGCTCACTGTGCCACTGGATTCAAGCTAGCCTGGCTGAAGAGGGGTGAAACCCCGAAACCGGTCCCAGGATGCTTGTTTCCGGTCCAGGGAGAACCTGGCCTGGCAGTTCGGGCTGGACTGTTCCCATGTGGAACAGGGTCAAGACTGATTTGCATATGGCTGGGTTCAAACTGGGGTGGCATGGTGAGCAAAATAATGGATGGATTAAACCCAGATCTGTGACTGGGGGTGAATGTTTGATTGGTTCCGCATTCCGTCCATCCAGTTACACTATCCCACAGCGTTTGTATTTTGCTTTGCTTTTGCCGCCCTAAGTGCGCCGGGTATGCCCAGACGTGGGTCCCGGGCTCACTGTGCCACTGGATTCAAGCTAGCCTGGCTGAAGAGGGGTGAAACCCCGAAACCGGTCCCAGGATGCTTGTTTCCGGTCCAGGGAGAACCTGGCCTGGCAGTTCGGGCTGGACTGTTCCCATGTGGAACAGGGTCAAGACTGATTTGCATATGGCTGGGTTCAAACTGGGGTGGCATGGTGAGCAAAATAATGGATGGATTAAACCCAGATCTGTGACTGGGGGTGAATGTTTGATTGGTTCCGCATTCCGTCCATCCAGTTACGCTATCCCACAGCGTTTGTATTTTGCTTTGCTCCTGCTAGGTCTGCCTGGTTCATTTGTTTGTTCTAATGTCTGAGCCAAGAGCCCTGCCTTGGTCCCTGTGTTGCACTATACTGAGCGCTGCCCTGCCGTAGCGCTGTGTCAGATCCACGTGGGTGGCAATGAAGCCCTGATGCTCGTGAACTGCTCTGAGGACTGTCATGATTCTGCAATGTGCACTGTGAACCGCACCACTTCTATGCCTTTGGGACAACTGAGGACATTAATTTCAAGCATGTGAAAGATGCAGGAGCAACAAGGCATATTAGTATCCAATTTACACATCTATAATTGCACAAGATATCTGCATTGATTCCTGCTATCCATTTTCAATACGTTCAGTCAATCAAATCAATCAAATAAATTTCTTAAGCGCACTACTCACCCGGTAGGGTATCAAGGCGGTGGGGGGGGCAGTTACTTCTTGAAAAGCCATGTTTTTAGGTGCTTTCTGAAGGTTAGGAGGTCCTGGGTCTTGCGTAGGTTGGTCGGGAAGGAGTTCCAGGTTTTGGCGGCGAGGTGGGAGAAGGATCTGTCTCCAGAGGTGGTGCGTTGGATGCAGGGGACTGAAGCGAGGACGAGGTCGGCGGAGCGGAGCTGTCGAGTTGGTATGTGGAAGTTGACTCGTTCCTTGAGATCCAGTGTCATGGAGGGCTTTGTGAGCGTGGACAAGGATTTTCAAATGATCCTTTTGTTGATGGGCAGCCAGTGTAGGGATCTGAGGTGGGTGGATATGTGTTCGTGGTGAGGGAGATTGAGGATGAGACATGCGGCTGCGTTCTGGATTCGCTGGAGTTTTCTTTGAAGCTTGGCTGTGGTCCCTGCGTAGAGGGCGTTGCCATAGTCCAGTCTGCTGTTTATGAGGGTGTGGGTGACTGCTCTTCTTGTTTCTAAAGGAATCCATTTGAAAGTCTTGCGTAGCATGCAAAGGGCGTTGAAGCAGGAGGATTATATGATGTTGATTTGCTGGGTCATGGAGAGAAACGAGTCCAGTATGATGCCAAGATTGCGTGCGTTGGTGGTGGGCGTGGTCCGAGGGTGGTGGGCCACCAAGAGTCGTTTCATGCTGCCTTGTTGGGGCCGAAGATGATGATCTCTGTTTTGTCTGAGTTCAAATTGAGGTGGCTTGCTGTCATCCAGTTGGCGATGTTGAGGAGTCCGGCTTGCAGGTTATTCTTGGCAGTAGCTGGGTTCTTAGCGAGGGAGATGATGAGCTGGGTATCGTCAGTGTATGAAATGATGGAGATGCCGTGGGGGCGGAGGATGTTGGCGAGAAGAGCCATGTAGATGTTAAAGAGGGTGGGGCTGAGGGAGGATCCTTGGGGGACCCCACAGATGATCTTGGTGGCTGTAGACCGGAAAGGAGGAAGGCGGACTCTTTGAGTTCTTTCAGCGTGGAAGGAGGTGAGCCAGTCCAGGGCTTTGTGGCAAATTCTGATGTCGAAAAGGCGTGCGCGGAGGGTTTGGTGGCATACAGTGTCAAAAGCTGCAGAGAGGTCTAGGAGGATGAGGGCGACAGTCTCGCCCTTGTCCAATCTGGTCCTGATGTCATCTGTGCAGGTGATGAGGCCGGTCTCTGTGCTGTGGTTCTTGCGGAATCCAGACTGTGAGACATCGAGTTTGTTCTTGTCTTCTAGGAAGCGAGACAGTTGTACGTTGACTATCTTCTCCACGACCTTTGCGGGGAAGGGGAGAAGAGAAATAGGTCGGTAGTTTGTGAGGTCTTCAGGGTCTGCTTTGGATTTTTTGAGAAGAGCGTTGACTTCGGCGTGCTTCCAAATATCTGGCAAGGTTGCGGTGTCGAAGGAGCTGTTGATGACGGTCCGGAGCTGGGGAGCGATGATTTGACTGTCCTTGTTGAAGATGTGGTGGGGGCAAGGGTCTGTTGGGGACCCTTAGTGGATGGAGCGCATGGTTTTGCCGATTTCTTCGTCGTTGGTGGGGGTTGAGAAAATGTACATAAACTTAATCATACACCATAGCTGCTAGGCATCTGTTTATCTTTATTATGTTGCCATGTGCTCGACAAACCTCCTGAACTTCGATGATTGACCTTGTGTTCACAGCCTTGGGCTGCAATCTGCTTATCGCTGTAATTTACTTGTTCTAACCGTAGTTCAGAGAATGTTTGTGCTTAATCAGTAACTGCCAGAACAGGTTCGTACAGGTCGTTGCCACCTCCTGCCAGCTAATCTGTACCTTCTCCCACCACACGTGTATCTCTGAAATATTCTGAAGGCCGCAGAGGACCTTGAATATGCTAGGGGTGGAGTTGTCCTCTGACTAAGTAGTTTTGTGTGTATATAGGGTTGGGTGCCCTTTAGTGAAGGGGCAGCCTCCGTAGGATAGTCATTTGACTGTCCTGGGACTCTGTATTAGCTCGAGCTATAATCCATGTAATAAACTTCTCTTTATTTCTCCAGTTGGTGACTCTGCTTGATTTGTGTACTCTCTGCTAAATGGACCCTGAGGACTAGGGTGTCCCTCCACCGCTGGGAAGGAGACCCCGAGTGGGGATTCTATCTTTACTGGTTCCTCAGTTGGCGCCCGAACAGGGACCCGAGTCAGGCATCCAGGGGACCGACCAGGTGACGGAGGACTCACGATTGGACTTCCAAGGTTCTTCGTTCTCTGTTGTGGACCTGCGGATCTCCACTGTGTGTCTTCCAGCCGGCTCGACTTCTCCTGGCGCTGTCTGAATTCGGGTCTCTGTTTTCCGTGAACTACTGGAGTCCCCAACTGTCGGACTATAACAGAAGTGTCAGGTAAGTACAGGAGTTGAAAGATTCCTGTCTAAAAATAGGTCTGTGAGTATTGTACGGTTTCTATCGCTCTTTGCAAAGATCGACATCAGTGGTAAGACTGACCTCAGTTGTCATTTAGGTATATAGGAAGCAAAGGGCATATTTGCCACTCATTTGGTGTATTCAAACCACTGGTGTAAGAATTGTTTTTTTTTTTAAATACTGGAAGAATGCCAGCGTTCAGTTGTTTTAGGAAATTGTGTTGTTGTCTTTGCAGTACGGACTCCCGCCTGGAGGAAACATGCCCCACTCCTCCGGCCGGGACTCCGAATCATGATATATATGTTAAATATGGCATAGGTCCGATTATCTGGTCTGATATATGGAGAAAAAGAAACAAAGGTAGTTCTGATTTACAATGGCCTACTCATGGGACATTTGATAAAGATAAATTAGACTATTTACAGGAACGTTTGTTTGTGACAAAAAGTAGACCAGGGATGTTTGATTCACTACGGACTTGGCAGAAAGAAGCAGACCAAAGACGTAGGAAGGCAGAGAAAGAATTACAGAGACATAAGACCAGGACGGTGACTGAAAAGTTATATGACTCTGACGTAGCTGAACATCAACAGAAAATTTTAGAACATGACCGAAGGCTTCACTTACAAACTGATAAGTGTTACCCTTCAAGGACAGTAGTGGATAAGTCACAAGAGGAAGACCCCCTTTTAAACAATATGTTAGATAAACCCCCGTTATATACTCCACCAATATATCCTACACTACATCCTCAACCTGCACCAGGTGACCCTCTTGTGCCACCCACGGTTGGATCTCCGGCGAGTGCTCCGCCACCCACCACCACCCCTCCTGTCACCAGACCTATAGAGGATACACCCCGCCCGACTGTACACACCCCTCGACTGGCCCCCGTTTGGCCCACCCCTGACTCCTGTTTAGACACAACACATACCCCCCGTCCCATGACCCCGCAAAAGCGCACCCTCCGCGGACACTTGTTCTCTAATTCACAAGAAGAAGATGTCATTGAAGAAATGACACGGAGGTGGATGACTAATTGGAATGACTATGGAGTCAGGGACATTGTCCACACTATGAAACAATGGGATAGTTTAGTTCAGTTACATGCAGCTACCCTTATGTGCAACATTATAATACAAGAATATGAGGATGATGGATCCTCAGCTCCCGCGGGACTGGTGGACCTCCGAAAACGCGCCTCTACTGGACTGCCTTTTGGTTCTGGTCTACATGATTATGTTGTTACTCTTCTCGTATATAGGGACCGCCTGTGGACATGTAGCCCTTCTATAAGGGCATCCATGTTTCCCATGAGAGAGGTTCCGCCGATTTGGCGAGAGCCGGTGATGGATAACGCTGGCCAAGTTATTACCGCAGGGCATTTTCAACAAATGTGGGTACACACCCCATGGAAAAGATCAGAAACATATACCCTAAAAGCCGCCTTACCTGACCCCCGTAAGAATCCTGCAGGATATTATAAAGAACTGCAACAAATTCTTGAATCCTGAACTATGATGTTGTCTGATATTGACATGTTAATGGCAGCAGTAGTCCCGCAGGAAGTATGGTCAAAAGTACGGAGGCACGACTATGCTGAACTAGGGGGCACGTGGGACCAATTGCAAGCAGCAGAAAGGGACAGGGTTGGGGGAGCGAAACCAGACCCACTTATATTGGCTCTCCCACTGCGTATTTTGGATTTAATGAAGACCATACTTGCACCACACAGGATAAATTGGGATAAATTGGCCGCCTGTAAACAGAAGAAGGACGAGGGTGTTTCAGACTTTTATACAAGGTTTGAGGGTGTCTTTTCTGATTACAGCGGCCAAGACATCACTACTGAAGGGGGGATAAGACTCTTTGTTGGCAAATTCATGGACAATTTATTACCAGACATAAAGGGAAAATTGAAATTGTGTGAAAGTACGTGGCCAGTCTCTACTGCCACTGGAATACTGACAATGGCCCAATATTATGAGAACCCAGAGATAGAAGAACAAGAAAAGAACGAGAAAAAAATGAAGGAGTTGAAAACGAAGGTGTTATTTCAGCAGGCCTACCCTCAGCCCCGTCAACAGCAGTCCAGATCAAGGTCACAAGGACCTCCCAATGACAGAAGGCAGTCCCAACGCCCTCCCCGTTCTTCCCTCTCCTACAATCAGTGCGCCTATTGCAAGCAGGAGGGCCACTGGAAGAATGACTGCCCCAATAAGGACAACTCCACAGGCCGCCCCATGCCCCCACCGCAACAGGGCAACAGACCACGCGGTAGGTCTGGTCCTGCAGACAGACCCCGCCAGCAGGCCCCTTCACGGTCCCACAGTACCCCCCGCCCGAATTATTTTGATGCTTCATCCCAGCGTCAATATTTTAATGACGACTATGATGCGTATGAAGGTGAGGGGTCCTCCTTTGACTAGGACAGCGTTCAACAGAGGGGGGTGGGACCAGTTTGTATTCCTGTTAGGCAGAATGGCCCTCACTTTGAGGTACAGTTAGACTGTACTTCACATGATTTTTTGGTAGATACTGGGGCCACCAAAAGTTCTGTTAAACAGGAAGAGGTCCAAGGGGTCCCTCTGTCTGGCAGTATTAACATCTCTATGGGTTTTTCTGGTGTTCCGGTGGCTAACCCCGTCTCCCAGCCGCTGCATGTTGCTACAGGTCCTTACACCATTAGCTCCCCTCTCATTCTTACTTCGGCCTGTAGTGAGAATTTATTGGGTTTGGACCTATTAAAGAAATTGTATGCCACCATTTATTGCTCTCCGGATGGAGTTCATGTCACTTTAGGTCCAAATATTTCCCCGTCACAATTTTTGTCAAAACCACTTCCACCCGAACTTCGAGATTTGCCAGACATTTTATGGGCCACACATAATGACGATGTTGGATGTCTGGACATACCACCGTATGTCATACGCTTGAAAGCCAATGCCAAATTACCTCGTCTTCCCCAATACAAATTATCCCAACACATTGAACAGCAACTCAAAAATATTGTGACCCAGTTGATTGATTTGGGTGTCATTGAAGAAACGGGTGGTAATGATTGTAACAGTCCTGTTCTTCGTGTTCATAAAAAATTATCTGATGGCACCGCGTCTCCAGGACTCCGATTTGTTATTGATATACGGGCGGTCAATAAGATTGTAATACCCCAGTTCCCTGTTGTTCCTGACATTACGACATTATTAACAATGATACCTGCCTCCGCTACTTGGTTCTCTGTTATCGATCTTAAGAATGCATTCTTTAGCATTCCCATTCATCCAGATAGCAGACACATCTTTGGGTTTTCACTGGGTGGTCGCAGTTTCCGGTTCTGTCACGCTCCACAAGGCTATACTGAATCACCTAGCATTTTTAGCCAGGCCCTCAAGGGTCAATTAGATACCCTTGTTTTTCCTTGCTCCTCGACGCTGGTTCAATATGTGGATGACCTTTTAATAGCATCCACTTCAGAACAAAATTGTATAACAGATACTGTAGCCTTATTGAAACATCTTGCACACCATCACCATAAGGTCTCCCTCTCCAAATTGCAATATTGTAGACAGGAGGTTATATACCTAGGACACCTCCTGTCTAAGGAGGGACGTACGTTGACGGCTGAGAGAATACAAGCTATACGAGACATACCGGTTCTAAGGACACAGAGAGAGGTTAGGGCCTTTATAGGTATTACCTCCTTCTGTCGTCAATGGATTCCTAATTATTCTCTTTTGATAAAACCGTTTTTGCATCTCACCCACAAACATTGTCCTGAAACAATTGAATGGAAGGACGATTTTCAGTTTGGTTTTGATGAATTGAAAAATACACTCTGCACAGCACCTGTACTGGGTACGCCTGATTATCGTAAAGATTTTCAGTTATATGTGACCGAGAGAAATGGATGTTCACTATCAGTGTTAACCCAAGAGCATGGCGGCAAACAACGCCCCTGTGCTTATTTTTCGTCCCTACTGGATCCAGTGGCCCGTGCACTCCCGAGTTGTCTACGGGCAGTAGCCACTGCAGCGGTCGCAGTGCGTCAGTCGGCCGGGATAGTCATGGATTCACCCCTCACCCTGTTGGTCCCACACACTGTTGACGCACTATTAAACAAAACAAAAACACAGCATCTTACTAATGCACGATTAACTACTTATGAACTGACACTTTTAGCTAGTCATATAACATTAAAAAAGGTGCAACACGCTCAATCCTGCCACTTTTTTGCCAATTACTGAAAAAACGGAAGATTCTTATGATGACATACATGACTGCATCCTCCGGACGGAGGATGAAACAAAAGGGAGAGTGGACTTACAGGACACTCCACTGAAAGACCCTGATGGCATATTATACGTAGATGGCTCATGCATCAAGCTACCCGATGGCACTACCTCTGCAGCCTATGCAGTTACAACAGCTACCACTGTAGTTGAAACAGCTAGAATACCACATAACTCTGCTCAGGCCGCAGAATTAATAGCTCTAACACGAGCCTGTGAGTTAAGTAAAGGACTTAATGTGAATGTTTACAATGACAGTCAGTATGCATTTGGCGTAGCACACAAATTTGGTCGCTTGTGGGCAGAACGAGGATTCCTCACCTCACATGGGACACGTATTCAACATGGGATCCTTATAACTAACTTACTTTCTGCCCTGGCATGGCCCAAAACAATGGCTATCATGAAGTGTAGTGCACACAAAAAGGTGACAGATGAAACTGGACGGGGCAACGCCCTAGCCGATCAGACAGCAAAAGATACAGCGTATGCAAAAACAGGACACATGTATGTGGTAGATAGTACAGAGAAGGTTTGTCCCCATTAAATATTTGGGAACACGGTAGAGAGTGTCAGGAAGATACAGGATGAGGCAACTGAACAGGAGAGAAAGGAATGGGAAGAAGGGAAGGCCAAGTTAGATGAAAATACGCTGTGCTGGACAGATCTGTCACAGAGGGAAAGATGGATGTTACCCGATGCATTCGTTCTGCCAGTAGTGACTATGGCCCATGGTCCTGCACACGTTAGTGCAAAAAGCATCTGTAATTTGCTTGATCCGGTTTGGTCTAATAAAAATATCAGAAGAGTAGCTGACCAACTGGTTCAATCCTGCATGATTTGTTTACAATATAACATAGGGAAGGGCGCCTCAGTCCCCGCTGGGCATTTTTCACCACCAATGTATCCCTTTGAAGTACTACAAATGGATTATATTGAGATGGAAAGGTGTAACAACTTGAAATATGTCCTAGTTGTGGTCTGTATGTTTAGTAAGTGGGTAGAAGCTTCCCCTACTAAAGATAATACTGCCCTTACTACTGCAAAGGTACTTCTGAAGGAGTTCTTCCCACGGTTTGGGGTCCCAAGGTGTGTCTGGTCAGATAATGGGAGTCATTTTGTAGGGCAGGTGATGAAAAGGGTGTGTGAAGGGTTGAGCCTCCACCAGAAGTTTCATGCAGCTAACCACCCCCAGTCAGCAGGACTAGTTGAAAAATATAATGGCACACTTAAATTGAAGATGTCAAAGATATGCACAGAACGCGGTATACGGTGGCCGGACGCGTTGCCCCTGGCTTTAATGTCTGTCAGGATGACGTCTCACTCTAGATCAGGGTTGTCACCCCATGAGATAGTGATGGGAAGGCCAGCAAATGTCTGGGGGGTCCCTCGACCTCACAAGTACTCAGAACTAGAACATCCTGTTTTGATGGACTATTTAAATGAACTCACTAATTCTTTGCGTTCTATTCACCAACAGGCGCGTGAAGCACTCCCATCTGTATCCACTGATCCAGGTCACAAGATACTACCTTGCGACTGGGTTCTCACAAAGAATTTCCAGCGGAAAAAGAGTCTCGAACCTCGATGGAAAGGTCCGCGACAGGTCCTTCTTGCTACTCGAACAGCAGGTAAAGTCGAGGGAGCTAAGAATTGGATACATGCATCCCACTGTAAGAAAGTACCCCTACTCGTACCCTCTGATGAAATAAAAAGTGGTGACCACCCGACGACTGAGGACCATTTCAGCAACACTACGCGGAGTGATAAAAAACAGAACAACAGTGTGCTGCCGGGGGTTCCCTCAGATTTAGATCACACTGAACAATTGTTTCCTGACCATACCATACCACAGTCCACAAGATACAATTTCCACCCACGAAAATAAGAAAATGAACAATGAACTGATTGCTTGTCCCCTGTACTAAGTCTGACCATAGCTGCAGGGGCGTGATTTTGTCTGTCGGGGCGGACCAGAGTGTGTCAATAGGACTGCTGGTATCACCCCACAGTGAAGCAACCACCAGTCACAGGCAGCACATAGGTCGGACTGAACTGCTAGTGGGACAAGCAATAAAGAGAAATGGGTGTTATACAAGAAGACAAGAGGAAAAAGAAGAAAATAAGTAATTTAAAAAGGCTATTAGGCCCATGTATCGCTTGTCTCACCATAACAATACTATTTTGGTACTTCTGTCCTGCATTGGGTGGGTAATACATGATTCTGATTCAGAGGTCTCACCAACTACGCCACCACCTTCAGAACACAGCCATGTTTCCTTACCACCCCATGAGGAAGGACGACGTAAGGAATATGAAAACAATACCTTCATATCTATGTTACATCAACATCAGCTGGCTGTAAATAGAACAAATTGTTGGATATGTGGCTTGCTACCGAGTTCCGTGCAAAGAAGGTTGCCATATATTTAATTCCCTTTTTCTTTTGATGGCTCCTGCAGCACCTGGTATGAAATATCAACCATTTGGGCTACCTCAATGGATGCTACTAATTCCGGACTATTGGTCACCCACCTATACCGGTTATGCTGGCCCACTGGAACGAGAGTTTATGGAACAAAGGAAGAAAAGTCAGAATATGCTGACCGACGAAATAGGTCTACTGACATATATTTTTTATCCTTTAATACCACACCCCGGATTGGCCGAAGATTTTTTGTAACACAGGTCAAGGCTCCACTTTGTTTTCAGAAAAGTGGTAATAGAAGTGTAGGTGCCAGTAACTGTAATGCTACAGTAATATTGAATGGAACTAATTGGCCAACCATGATACCATCACGAAACTCGTATTTTGTTTGTGGTAATAATGCCTACACCTCCTTGGTATCCACCTGGACCGGCACGTGTTACATTGCTTGGTTACGACCACCAACTTAAACAGCTGGCCCTCAACACCACAGGACACGGAGAGGGGTAATATCTGCAGAAGATACCTCAGCACAAGAAGCATTGGACTACTTTAAAGGAGTCCTTCCATTTTGGGGCCCTATGATGAACAGTAGGGATATCAGACATCTCACACGAGTCGTGGAAGCAACAATAAATGAAACAGCAGGAGCTCTGAGTAACATCACTGCAGAGCTCGCTGCTGACCGCCTTGTTACTCTTCAAAACAGAATGGTTCTTGACATCATCTTGGCGGACCGTGGTGGAGTTTGTACTTTGATCGGATCGAGCTGCTGCGTTTATATACCAGACAATACCCCTTCAGTGTATAAAGCTATTCAAAGGTTGCATATGATAGCTTCCACAATACACCAAGACGAAGGAACATGGTCCTTGACCGACTGGTTTTGGGGTTTGATTTCCCAATGGGGCTGGAAGATACTAATATTCCTTTTCGTGCTCGCTGCTGTATTCCTCGCCTGTTGTCTTTGTGTACAGTGCCTACCTGCTTTGTGCGGTTGCTGTATGGCATCCCTTGCCCCCTGGCCTGTTCGCCCTCCTCAACACACGGCTATGCTGTCCCTTGAGCAGGAGATAAAAGACCTTATGTCCATTAACATAGACGCTGAATGACGTTCAAACTTGCCTCACAATGGCAAAAGGAGGGATTGAGAAAATGTACATAAACTTAATCATACACCATAGCTGCTAGGCATCTGTTTATCTTTATTATGTTGCCATGTGCTCGACAAACCTCCTGAACTTTGATGATTGACCTTGTGTTCACAGCCTTGGGCTGCAATCTGCTTATCGCTGTAATTTACTTGTTCTAACCGTAGTTCAGAGAATGTTTGTGCTTAATCAGTAACTGCCAGAACAGGTTCGTACAGGTCGTTGCCACCTCCTGCCAGCTGCATCTGTACCTTCTCCCACCACACGTGTATCCCTGAAATATTCTGAAGGCCGCAGAGGACCTTGAATACGCTAGGGGTGGAGTTGTCCTCTGACTAAGCAGTTTTGTGTGTATATAAGGTTGGGTGCCCCAGAGTGAAGGGGCAGCCTCCGTAGGATAGTCACTTGACTGTCCTGGGACTCTGTATTAGCTCGAGCTATAATCCATGTAATAAACTTCTCTTTATTCCTCCAGTTGGTGACTCCGCTTGATTTGTGTACTCTCTGCTAAATGGACCCTGAGGACTAGGGTGTCCCTCCACCGCTGGGAAGGAGACCCCGAGTGGGGATTCTATCTTTCCTGGTTCCTCAGAGTCCAGGTGTTCAGTAGGTTGGTGCGGCAGGGTGTTGTGGTGTTGGTTGTGTCGGTGGTGGTGATGGTGGGTGCTGACGATGTGAAGCTGTTGTGTATGTCTGCGATTTTGCAGTGGAAGTAGTTGGAGAAGGAGTTGCAGAGGTCTTTGGAGTGTGGAGGGTCGATGGTGCAGGATTTGGGTTTGGTGAGTTCTTTGATGATGGCAAAAAGTTCCTTGCTGTTGTGCGTGTTTTTGTCTATGCGTTCTTTGTGGAAGGACCGTTTAGAGGTCCGGATGAGTTGGTGGTGTTTACGCATGGCTGTTTTGAGGGTGGAGAAGTTGCTCATTGAGGGTTCTTGGCGCCAGGCTTTCCCAATTTTTCGGCATTCTCGTTTGGAAGACTGAAGTTCTGTGGTGAACCAAGGAGCGGTCTTAATGGTGCGGCTGTTGTTGTTTGTTTTCAAAGGGGCGAAGGAGTCTGCACAAGTTTCTAGCCATCGTGTGAGGTTGAGGGCGGCAGTGTTGGGGTCGTTGGTGATGGGAGGTGGAGCTTGTGAGAGGTTGGAGATCAGGTGTTCTTTGGAGATCTTGTTCCACACGCAGTAGGGTGTAGGGTGCTGTTGGTGGTGGGTTTCAGGAAGGAGAAGTGGACGCAGTGGTGGTCAGTCCAATGGAGTTTGGTGGTGTGAGTGAAGTTGATGTGGCTGCTGGAGGTGAAAATGGCATCTAGCGTGTGTCCCGCTGAGTGGGTGGGTGAGGTGACCAGTTGCTTGAGTCTGATGTTCGCGAAGTTGTCCAGCAGGGCTGTGGAGTTGCAGTCGTGGGTGCTTTCCAGGTGAAAGTTAAGGTCACCAAGGAGTATGTAGTATGTGGAGGTGAGGGTGTGGGAGCTGATCGTATCGGCGATGGTGTCACGGAAAAGGGGGGTGGGGTCCTGGTGGTTGGTAGATGAGGGTTCCTCTTAGGGTGGTGTTGGTGTTGATGTGTACTTGAATGTGTAGATGTTCTGTGTTGTCTAGGGTGTCGTTGGTGTCGGTGGAAATTGTGTATCATGGCGATACCTCCTCCTGGTTTTTTGCTGCGGTCTCTACGGGTGATTTTCTAACCTTCTGAGATGGCTATGGCGATGTTGGGTTCTGATGAGGAGTTCATCCATGTTTCAGTGAGGAAGGCGGTGTCAGGAGAGATTGTGGTGAGCAGGTGCCAAAGCTCGATGGTGTGCTTGTGGACAGAGCGGGTGTTAAGGAGGATGCAGTTGAGGTGATTGGGGGGTTTGGTGTTGTTGTGGTGCTTGTTGATGTTGCTGGTGTTGGTGTGAGTGCAGGATAAATGACATGAGCGGCATGTGAAAGGTCTGTGTGTGTGTTTGGGGTTAGCCTGGGCGCAGGCGGGGTGCTGGCCTGGGTTGAGAGCAAGGAGTTCTGTGGAGGAGTAGTGGCGATTCGGGGGGCCAGAGGAGCGTGGACTAGGGGGACGGGGTCTGGGCACAGTCCAGGCGTGGACGGGCACAGACAGGCTTCCCTCTGGTGCGCCTCAAGGGGAAGGGGAGGTGGGAGGGAGGAGCAGCTGGGAGGCGGGAGGGAGTGCCCAATGGGGGCGCGAGGGGGCGGGGCTGTAGGTGACGAAGCGGCTGGGTCAGAGAAACCGGCGAGAGCCAGAAAAGATAACGGTCACAAATACAGAGTGCAAATACAAAGCAGAGCACAAAATGGGCACAGTTTAGGGTAAAAACAGTGTGAAAAATGAAAAACCAAAAACAAGAAATGAAATACGAGCTATGGAAAGAAATACCCGGTATACTAGACACGCCTACCACTAGGCACCAGGGATGAGGCGCAGATGGGTTCCTGCGGGTGGTGGAGGGCCTCGAACTTCTTTTTCAGCAAATGGCGGGGTCAGGGGCACAGAGGCAGGCTGGTGGAGCCGAGTGTACTCCTGGCCCAAAGCAGGAAAAAGTTCAGGAAAAAAACAGCTGAAAACTGCACTGAGCCTCATAGCAACCCAGATAAACTGAACTCTTTACACAATGTGTAGTCACGCAAAAGGCAAGCACACATCTTACTTAAAGTGTGTCCTCTGGACGTGTAATGCGTGAACCCAAGTAAAACCTTATTTCCTAGGCAATAGGACACTGTAAATAGCTATATTGGGTGCATCAACAAACTAAGGTCAAGCGTCGTGACTTTTTTAGCCAGCGGTCTTTAAAACAGAATAAAAGTTTTGAAGAGACAAAGAAATGTAAACGTGCGTGCTGCCACCAAAAGAATTGTTCAAATGCATCAGCAAAAGTACACAAAGAAATGCGTGCAGCCACGGAAAGTTAAGTAAAGGCACAATTAAATAATAAAAGTGTCAGAGAAACAAAGAAATGTAGCTGTCTATGCTGCCACTAAAATAATTCTTCAAATGAATCCGTGAAAGTACAAGAACATTAATTAAAAGGAGTCGGATCACAGACTTAACCTAATGAAAAAAGTTCGAGTAATGAAAGCGGATGAGAATGAATAATTGGGCATGGTAAGCTGATTAGAGAAACCTACCCCCCCCCCCCTCCCCGCCCCCCCAAAAAAGGAGATACAATGCTACAACCAATAAAAACGAAAGAAAAGTAAGTGACAAGCACACGGACAAGTAAGAAGTGAAGAGGGGATGTAAGCCCTTTTTAAGATTATTAAATACAATATATTTCAAGCGCTGTTCAGGCAAAACCTGAAAACTGCCTAATCAAACAAGCAAGACGTGTTTTTTTTAAATCCTAGAACGGTGGTTGAAAGTTTTACATTTAGCATAGTGAGTTTCAGAGTTGAGGTGCCTGAACTAAGAAGGTGTTATGAGAGTGTGTTTCAGAATCCTTATCCAAGGCTGATATTTACTACCTACATTTGGAACTGGGTCCTGGAGAATGATTATAAGTTAGCCAGGAGCTTGCTGATGAAGGCATTTGAATGGTATAAAAAGCGTTTTGAAGGTAATGCCATCCTGCACTAGGAGCTAAAGAAGGGATGCTCCTGAAAAGTAGCCTAGGGTGATGGAAGAAGGGGGAATCAACTGTGGTTGCAGCCAAAGAGGCATATGGTTTTGGCCTTAGCTGCAAGGCAGGGTTGTGCTAACTACTAGGAAGGAACTCGTGCCATGCTCTACATTTACCATCATTTTGCACTGTGGTGCACCACTTTTTTGCAAGTCAAGATTTACAAAGCCATGGAAGAGCTGATTTGCATCGCCTTGTGTGGTTTTGTAGGAAAAAGTAACATAATGCAATGCTTTGTGCTGCGTTGCATTACACTGCATCAGGAAGGCGTTACATGGGTGGAACAATGGCCTTTCGATGCAGCCACCCATGTATTTTGACATAAACACAGGTATACTAAAGGCAGTAAACTTGGGTTTGTGTCAAAACTGGAAGCCTACCTGAGCTTCATTTGTCTTCATTACTTCCTCTTTCCATATAAAGAGAAATATACCTCTAAGGGTTGTTGTTGTGCGGGAAGGTATCCCTGTAAACACAGGCACCCTCGCACCATGGCACAAGGGTGCCAGCATTACCACTAGGCTGCTTAAAGTGCACCAGTGCACCAGTGCACAAGAGAGCAGATGTGCATCATATCTCATTAGATATGGCGCATTTCTGGTCTCTTCCTTTCACACAACGCAGCGCAGTAAGTTGCCTTGCTGCATTGTGTTACGTGAAAGGTTAGTAAATTCGGGCCTAACTGCCTGTCAGGTTGGAAACCACACATGAAACCACTGATAACGTGACTGATACGAAATCACATCAGTAATTATAGTTCAAGTGTAATATTCTCCATAAACATAACTGTTGCTCATTTATAACAAACAAATGAAATGCATTATTTAACTCTTTTTGAAAACTCTACTAATGTATGTATCATTTTTCATTCACTACTCACCGCACGTGTCTAAGTAGGTGATGTAATGTAAAGTGTTACTGCCTTATGACCGAGTATCACAACAGGTACAATCACTAAAGAAACTAAACAACAGAGACAGTGCCTGATTTGTGTCGTAGCCACCAGCAGTCAGTTTTGAGAACTGGGTCTTATTTTTTATCTTCAGACATTGAACCAAAGTATGAGAGCGGGACAAGCAGAAAAGAGAGGTCGAAGGGGTGGAAAAAATTAGGAAAACAGTGTCAAAGCGAAAAATAGAGATGAAAAGAACTCGCAAGAGTTAAAGAAAGAGACAGGAAGGGTAGGGTTTGGGTAAAACCAGGCATGTGAAGGAATCAAAAATAAGCAACTTTGATATTGAGCAAAATTGGCTTTTGGAGCTTCCGCGGCAAGCTCCCAAGAACATTTGGGGCGTCTGCTTTTTAGTTTACAAAGTAAGCCCCCAACATAAAATAGGGCACTATTAATACATCCGACTCCGCACAGATATTCACAGCACGTGTACTCACACAGTCCATATAAACTCCCTTTCCTTCCAGAGCACAGAATTGATGATGAGAGCTCTTCACTCTCACGTACTTGTGTGGCATTTTAAAATATTAGACACAGAACCTCTGAATTCCGAGTCCTTCCTGGGTGCCCTTTTGCTGACACATTCTCTTCCTTGCGAAGAGAACAATCTTCTCATTTACTGCTCTAGAAGGAGTTTGAACTAAAACCCTCCCCAGTGACAGTGAAGGTACCTGCAGTAGCTAGTGCTGCACTCAGCGTGGTCCTTGCAGGAGGCACCAAGCGGGCGCAGGGAGATCCACCGCCAGAGCATGGATCTTTTGGAGCGCAGAACAGAAAGAATTTCTTGGACCTTGGTGTTTTGTGCAGAGGCAATCTAAAGAAATAAATCGCACTTTGTTAGGTGATGTTTGTTTCATTTTGCATGTTAAGCTCTAACGTACCACACAATTAATTCATAATTCATAGTCCACCAAAATGACACATGGTCAGGTTTTCACAGAATGTGTTGAATTTCTAGAATGGTTCAGAATGTCACATTAGTCTAAGTAATTCAAATGAGATAAGGACAATTAATCTGGGTCACAATAACAAAAGGTGTCTTAGTTTTACTTCAACCCACTAAGGCCCTAATTTAAGAAAAGTGGTGCTGCACCCAGTGCAGCGCCCCTTTTATTGCGCCCCTTAGCGCCCCCCTAACGCCACCATGTGTACGCCATATCGAATGCACCATGGTCGGTAATAAGGGGAACTAGCGACAACATTTTTGATGCTTGTTTGGAGCTTTGCAGGATTAGTGTAAAAACTGTTGAATCTAATCCTAAGAAGCCCATTGATGCCCATTGAAATAAATGCTGGGCCTTATTTTAAAGCCTGCTTTGAGCAGGTGTTAAAAGTGCCTAAATAAATGACACAAGGAAATCTTTTGAATTTCTTTGCACCATTTTGTTCAGATCCCCTATTGGGGGAACCCCCCTTTGAATACATAATGCCTGGCACAAGCATAATGTGGCACAAAAGGTTACAAAGTGGCACAATGCATGCATTGCAGCACTTTGTAAATTTTGCGCTGCATTTTGTCCGCGTTGGGCCACATTTGTGTAAAAACAAATTATGCCAATGTGGCATAAAGAGGTGCTAGGGGCACTTAAATCAGCCCCTATGTTTTACACTGTACTTCTCCTTCCTTACAAGCTTCATGCTGCTCTCAGAAGGGCACAGGCAGACACCCAAAAAGCACAGCCGTTGGTAATTTTGTGATTAAATCATTGTTTGAAATCTATCTTCCTGGATGTAAAAATATTACTCTGTACCTCGATCAATGAAATGGTC
Source organism: Pleurodeles waltl (assembly GCF_031143425.1). Taxonomy (NCBI): domain Eukaryota; kingdom Metazoa; phylum Chordata; class Amphibia; order Caudata; family Salamandridae; genus Pleurodeles; species Pleurodeles waltl. The sequence continues at coordinate 152,425,447 of NC_090437.1, forward strand.
ATGATGGAATATTTCAGGTATGCTCTAAACGAGGTTCGACAAATCTTTTCTCCCCAGCAGGAGTTAAAAGATATTAACATAACATCAATCAACATACAGTATACAATGTGGCCAATTTGGCCACACAAGGAAGACCCAAATCAGAAATAAAGGTAAATGTTTTTTTTTTTACAAACTTGTACTCAGATTAATATAGACAATTCACAAAAACATGCTGTAGAGCAACGGTACTCAAAGTACGGCCCGCGGGCCGCCAGCGGCCCCACGGACCTAGCTTGGCGGCCCACGAGACGCACACCAAACGCCATATCATAATGGCAGCCGTATGTAAACATAGAAGAGGGCCGCGGGAGCATGCTCCCGCGGCCCTCCTCTATGTTTACATACGGCGGCCATTGTTTATTGCGTTGCCCTGACGATCCTGGAAGCCAAAGCCCCATAAAAGTCAGCGCTTGCAGCTAACTTTTACGGGGCTTTGGTCGTCTGCTTGCTGTCACCGGCTCCACGTCTGCTGCCCGCCTGCCTGCCGTCTGTTCCAGATTTGTGGCATCTTTACAGTGCTTTGAGTCAGGTAAGGCTCTTTGGTTATTTATTAATTTGTTTTTAATGTAGTGTGTGTTACTGGGGTAGGCGTGAGAGCAGATTGCGCTGTGTGTGTGCGCTGTGTGTGTGTGTTACTGGGGTAGGGGTGAGAGCAGATGGCGCTGTGTGTGTGCGCGCTGTGTGTGTTACTGGGGTAGGGGTGAGAGCAGATGGCGCTGTATGTGTGCGCGCTGTGTGTGTTACTGGGGTAGGGGTGAGAGCAGATGGCGCTGTGTGTGTGTGTTACTAGGGTGGGGTGAGAGCAGATGGCGCTGTGTGCAGATGGCGCAGTGTGTGTTACTGGGGTAGGGGTGAGAGCAGATGGTGCTGTGTGTGTTACTGGGGTAGGGGTGGGAGCAGATGGCGCTGTATGCAGATGGCGCTGTGTGTGTTACTGGGGTAGGGGTGAGAGCAGATGGCGCTGTGTGTGTGTGCGCTGTGTGTGTTACTGGGGTAGGGGTGAGAGCAGATGGCGCTGTATGTGTGCGCGCTGTGTGTGTTACTGGGGTAGGGGTGAGAGCATATGGCGCTGTGTGTGTGCGCGCTGTGTGTGTTACTGGGGTGGGGTGAGAGCAGATGGCGCTGTGTGCAGATGGCGCAGTGTGTGTTACTGGGGTAGGGGTGAGAGCAGATGGCGCTGTGTGTGTTACTGGGGTAGGGGTGGGAGCAGATGGTGCTGTATGCAGATGGCGCTGTGTGTGTTACTGGGGTAGGGGTGAGAGCAGATGGCGCTGTGTGTGTGCGCGCTGTGTGTGTTACTGGGGTAGGGGTGAGAGCAGATGGCGCTGTATGTGTGCGCGCTGTGTGTGTTACTGGGGTAGGGGTGAGAGCAGATGGTGCTGTGTGTGTTACTGGGGTAGGGGTGAGAGCAGATGGCGCTGTGTGCAGATGGCGCTGTGTGTGTTACTGGGGTAGGGGTGAGAGCAGATGGCGCTGTGTGTGTTACTGGGGTAGGGGTGGGAGCAGATGGCGCTGTGTGCAGATGGCGCTGTGTGTGTTACTGGGGTAGGGGTGAGAGCAGATGGCGCTGTGTGCAGATGGCGCTGTGTGTGTTACTGGGGTAGGGGTGAGAGCAGATGGCGCTGTGTGTGTTACTGGGGTAGGGGTGAGAGCAGATGGCGCTGTGTGTGTTACTGGGGTAGGGGTGAGAGCAGATGGCGCTGTGTGCAGATGGCGCTGTGTGTGTTACTGGGGTAGGGGTGGGAGCAGAGGGCGCTGTGTGCAGATGGCGCAGTGTGTGTTACTGGGGTAGGGGTGAGAGCAGATGGCGCTGTGTGCAGATGGCGATAGGGGTGAGAGCAGATGGCGCTGTGTGTGATAGACCGGACCCTGCAAGGGTAAGAACTGTGCTGCTGTATCTTTGTCTTGTAATGCTTAGGCACCAAGTTAGACCTTTGTTTGTGCAACCTCTAAACAATAATGCTTACTTTTATAACCCATACCCACCAACCCAGTACAGCCAGAGAGAAACCACCCACCCATGAAAACTACCAAAAATCAGATGACAATCCCAATATAAATCAAACCATTTGTAAAGTGTCCAGTGGGGTACACTTTGTGTGATGGGCAAACACCTTCAGCTTACTCCTCCTCCCAGGGGTGCGGATGATAAATGGCTGCTGCATCTAATTAAATGTCTCTTGTGATTAGGATAGGGATATACTCTGGAACATTCCCATTTGGCTCTTGTGATTAGTGTAGGAATATACTACTAGAGCCAGGGCTGTTGAAAATGTCTTACAATAATACACTTTTTTTTATCTGGCCCCTGGCATTTCGCGCACAGTTGATTTCTATTGCTGTGTGACCCAGCATGCTGAAAAAAAACAGTTTCTAAAAAGAGGCCCGTATACCATTCATTGGCCTCATTATCACTCTAGTATTCCTAGCAGGTTGCAAGCATAATTGCAAAAAATACTTTTTATAACATGGTCCTCTGGGAATCGGCAAAGGCCAGCATGTGTGTTGCCAATTGTTAGATCACGGTATGCTTTGTTTCCTTTTACACATCACTTTATATTACTTTGCTGTTGTGCACAGAGGTCTGTAGCGAGACGCAGTGTTGGTCCATTGGTCGTGAGGCGGTGTCGGTCCATCGGTCGCTCGTGAAGTGTTGTCGCTCGTGAAGTGGTGTCGGTCCTTTGGCTGTGAGGGGAAAATCTGATTCCTGACCCTTGAAAATCATTGCACAAACTTGCTGAGACCAATGGCCTACAGTCCAGTTACCAAGCCTTGCAAATGACCCAGATCCATACAGAGTGAACACAGATCATTCCAGGCAGCATGGGAAGAAGAGTACTTGTTTGTTGAATGGCCAAAGGAGAAAGCTACCTGTTTGCTTTGCAAAGAGAAAGTAAATGTTCTTAAGAGATATAACCTGGAACGGCACTACAAAACTCGACACGCAAGTTATAGTGAGAACTTCCCATTGCACTCACAACTGCGTTCAGCAAAAGTGGCATTGTTAAAGCAAACACTTCTTTCCCAGCAGAAGCTCTTCCTTTGCCAAATGAAGGAATCTGAGGCTGTTACAGAAGCATCATTCAAAATATGCTACCTGCTTGCCAAACATAAGAAGCCATTCACAGAGGCAGAGCTGGTGAAGAAATGTTTCCTTTCAGCAGCTGAAATTTTGTTTGAGAACTATAGCAACAAATCCAGCATTTTAAAAGAAATTGGTGCCTTACAGCTATCGGATTCCACTTGTGCACGCAGAATAGAGGCAATGGGTGAAAATATCCAGGAGCAGGTGATCAAAGCTGTCAGAGAGTCACCGTTCTTCAGCATTGCCATGGATGAGTCCACAGATATAGGCGATGTGGCCCAGTTATTAGTTTGGGTGAGGTATTTGGACCAATCACTTCATCCCAAAGAAGAGCTCCTGTGCCTTCTACCACTGCACGGGCACACAAGAGGAGAAGATATTCTGGACAGTATCTGCAACTACTTCGAAACACATCACATACCACTGGACAGTCTTGTTAGCATCACAACAGATGGCGCGCCTGCTATGGTAGGCCATGACAGAGGCTTTGTATCTTTGCTTAAAAAGAAGCTCACTGGACAGCCTGTAATAGACTACCACTGCATTATTCATCAGGAAGTTCTGTGTGCAAAATTAAAGCATGGAGAACTGAATAACGTCCTAAAACTTGCAGTGAAAATTGTTAATTTTATTCGTGCCAAAGCCCTTAACCATAGACTTTTTAAGGCTATGCTGCAGGATTCTGAAGCTGAATATACAGACCTCTTGATGCACACTGAAGTGCGATGGCTAAGCAAAGGGAAAGTTCTGGAGCGGTTCATTGCTTTGCTTCCTGAAATTGAACACTTTACAAACAGCAGAGGTCAAACATTCCCAGAACTAAAGGATGTGAAATGGCTTTTAATGCTCCATTTTCTTTCAGATCTATTTGCACACTTCAATGCTCTTAATTTGATGCTGCAAGGCAAACAACAGCTTGTGTGGTCCATGATGAATGGTATTTACTCATTTGAAAGTAAGCTTGTGCTATTCAAAGAACAACTGGATGTTGCTGACTTCACCCACTTTCCAAAACTGTTGGCTGTGACTCAGAGGTTTCCAAATGCACAAGAAATGCTGCCAACGCTAAATCTTGGTGCATGTCTTGAGGAAATTTCTGGGGAGATCAAAAGGCGATTTTCTCAATTCAGAACCCTCACCCCCCTATTCAGGCTGGTTGAAAACCCCTGGATGGTGAGTGCACGAAATCTTGATGCTGTTGAACTTATTGGCGTGAAAAGACCGCAAGCACAAATGGAGCTGATAGACATGCAGCATAACTCAGCTCTTGAAGCATCTTTTTTGGGGCAGGCACCAGAAGAATTCTGGAACACTGTGCCTTCTGACAAATTTCCTGTTCTTTTTACAGTGGCCCAGAAAATAATTTGTATGTTCGGGTCAACATATGTTTGCGAAAGTTCGTTTTCCACAATGGGACTTTTGAAGAGTAAATTCAGAAATAAGCTAACAGACTTACATCTGGATCAGCTCTTAAGGCTTGCCGTTTCAGACATAATACCAGATTACAGAACACTAATAAGAGACATGAAGTGCAAAATAAGTTCGTAGTATGTCTTCCTTTGACATACCTATTTTCCAGACTCAGAGAAAACTGTTCTGCATTGGGCCTGTGCTGAATATCCTGTTCACAAGAATTACCATGCCATGCCTCTTAAGATTACTATTGTCTGATAATAAAAATGTTTTTCAAAATGTCCCCTTTGTAGGTTTGTAGTTATACCTGGATTCAAAATACAGCATTGTTTAGCATTGTTTTGAAAAAGGGGGTGGGGTGGTTGTTCCCCCTCTAAGCCCCGCCCCCTCTAAGCCCCGCCCCCCGCTGTCACTTCAGTGCGGCCCTCGGCCGCAAACCATACTGCAATTTTGGCCCCCGAGAAAAAGTTTGTGAGTACCCATGCTGTAGAGGGATAGTAACACCATTTGGAGTCCAAACATCTAAAAGAAATGCAATCTGATTAACATTAAGCAAATTAATGACTGAATAATTGCTTTATAAAACAACAATAACAACACTTGATGCTCATTATATAAGCTTTGCCCAGGTGAGAAAGTAGCCTCTTTCTAGCCTTGTTACCCCCACTTTTGGCCTGTTTGTGAGCATATGTCAGGTGTTTTCACTGTCTCACTGGGATCCTGCTTGCCAGGGCCCAGTGCTCATAGTGAAAACCCTATGTTTTCAGTATGTTTGTTATGTGTCACTGGGACCCTGCTAGCCAGGACCCCAGTGCTCATAAGTTTGTGACCTAGATGTATGTGTTCCCTGTGTGATGCCTAACTGTCTCACTGAGGCTCTGCTAACCAGAACCTCAGTGGTTATGCTCTCTCTTTACAAATTGTCACTAACAGGCTAGTGACCAATTTCACCAATTCAGATTGGCATACTGGAACACCCTTATAATTCCCTAGTATATGGTACTGAGGTACCCAGGGTATTGGGGTTCCAGGAGATCCCTAGGGGCTGCAGCATTTCTTGTGCCACCCATAGGGAGATCTGACAATTCTTACACAGGCCTGCCAGTGCAGCCTGAGTGAAATAACGTCCACGTTATTTCACAGCCATTTTACACTGCACTTAAGTAACTTATAAGTCACCTATATGTCTAACCTTTACCTGGTAAAGGTTGGGTGCTAAGTTACTTAGTGTGTGGGCACCCTGGCACTAGCCAAGGTGCCCCCACATTGTTCAGGGCAAATTCCCCGGACTTTGTGAGTGCGGGGACACCATTACACGTGTGCACTATACATAGGTCACTACCTATGTATAGCTTCACAATGGTAACTCCGAATATGGCCATGTAACATGTCTAAGATCATGGAATTGCCCCCCCAATGTCATCCTGGCATTGGTGAGACAATCCCATGATTCCCCGGGTCTCTAGCACAGACCCGGGTACTGCCAAACCACCTTTTCCGGGGTTTCACTGCAGCTGCTGCCAACCCCCCAGACAGGTTTCTGCCCTCCTGGGGTCCAGCCAGGCTTGGCCCAGGAAGGCAGAACAAAGGACTTCCTCAGAGAGAGGGTGTTACACCCTCTCCCTTTGGAATAAGGTGTCAGGGCTGGGGAGGAGTAGCCTCCCCCAGCCTCTGGAAATGCTTTGATGGGCACAGATGGTGCCCATCTCTGCATAAGCCAGTCTACACCGGTTCAGGGATCCCTCAGCCCTGCTCTGGCGCGAAACTGGACAAAGGAAAGGGGAGTGACCACTCCCCTGACCTGCACCTCCCCTGGGAGGTGCCCAGAGCTCCTCCAGTGTGCTCCAGACCTCTGCCATCTTGGAAACAGAGGTGCTGCTGGCACACTGGACTGCTCTGAGTGGCCAGGGCCAGCAGGTGACGTCAGAGACTCCTTCTGATAGGCTCCTTCAGGTGTTGCTAGCCTATCCTCTCTCCTAGGTAGCCAAACCTCTTTTTCTGGCTATTTAGGGTCTCTGCTTTGGGGTATTCCTTAGATAACGAATGCAAGAGCTCATCAGAGTTCCTCTGCATCTCTCTCTTCACCTTCTGCCAAGGAATCGACTGCTGACCGCGCTGGAAGCCTGCAAAACTGCAACAAAGTAGCAACGACGACTACTGCGACACTGTAACGCTGATCCTGCCGCCTTATCGACTGTTTTCCTGGTGGTGCATGCTGTGGGGGTAGTCTGCCTCCTCTCTGCACTAGAAGCTCCGAAGAAATCTCCCGTGGGTCGACGGAATCTTCCCCCTGCAACCGCAGGCACCAAAGAACTGCATCACCGGTCCTCTGGGTCTCCTCTCAGCACGACGAGCGAGGTCCCTTGAACTCAGCAACTCTGTCCAAGTGACTACCACAGTCCAGTGACTCTTCAGTCCAAGTTTGGTGGAGGTAAGTCCTTGCCTTCCCACGCCAGACTGCATTGCTCGGAACCACGTGTTTTGCAGCTACTCCGGCTCCTGTGCACTCACCGAGGATTTCCTTTGTGCACAGCCAAGCCTGGGTCCCCAGCACTCTAACCTGTATTGCACAACCTCCTGAGTTGTCCTCCGGCGGCGTGGGACTCTCTTGTGCAACTTCGGGTGAGCAGCGATTCACTCCACTTCGTAGTGCCTGTTCTGGCACTTCTGCAGGAGCTGCTTGCTTCTGAGTGGGCTCCTTCTCTTGCTGGGTGCCCCCTCTGTCTCCTCACGCAGTTGGCGACATCCTGGTCCCTCCTGGGCCACAGCAGCATCCAAAAACCCTAACCGCGACCCTTGCAGCTAGCAAGGCTTGTTTGCGGTCTTTCTGCGGGAAAACACTTCTGCACGACTCTTCACGACGTGGGACATCCATCCTCCAAAGGGGAAGTTTCTAGCCCTTGTCGTTCGTGCAGAATCCTCAGCTTCTACCATCCGGTGGCAGCTTCTTTGCATCCACAGCTGGCATTTCCTGGGCATCTGCCCACTCCCGACTTGATCGTGACTTTTGGACTTGGTCCCCTTGTTCCACAGGTACTCTCGTCTGGAAATCCATCGTTGTTGCATTGCTGGTGTTGGTCTTTCCTGCAGAATTCTCCTATCACGACTTCTGTGCTCTTTGGGGAACTTAGGTGCACTTTGCACCCACTTTTCAGGGTCTTGGGGTGGGCTATTTTTCTAACCCTCACTGTTTTCTTACAGTCCCAGCGACCCTCTACGAGTTCACATAGGTTTGGGGTCCATTCGTGGTTCGCATTCCACTTCTAGAGTATATGGTTTGTGTTGCCCCTATCCCTATGTGCCCCCATTGCATTCTATTGTGACTATACATTGTTTGCACTGTTTTCTATTGCTAATACTGCATATTTTGGTATTGTGTACATATATCTTGTGTATATTTTCTATCCTCATACTGAGGGTACTCACTGAGATACTTTGGCATATTGTCATAAAAATAAAGTACCTTTATTTTTAGTACATCTGTGTATTGTGTTTTCTTATGATATTGTGCATATGACACTAGTGGTACTGTAGGAGCTTCACTCGTCTCCTAGTTCAGCCTAAGCTGCTCTGCTAAGCTACCTTTTCTATCAGCCTAAGCTGCTAGACACCCCTATACACTAATAAGGGATACCTGAGCCTAGTGCAAGGTGCAAGTACCCCTTGGTACTCACTACAAGCCAGTCCAGCCTCCTACATTGGTTGTGCAGCGGTGGGATAAGTACTTTGCAACTACTTACCACTTTTGTAATTGTACTTTTCATAAGAGAAAAATATACAAAACAAGTTCAGTGTATGTACACCTAATCAAAAAGTTTTGCTTTTCTTCTCTCACTTCTTTTCTAAGTGCTGAAAAGTACCTCTAAACTTTCAAAAAGTTCTTAAAAAGTTTTAAAAGTTTTTTTCCTGTTCTTTAAAAAGTTCTAAAAACTTTTTCTTTCTTTTTCTATCCCTTAAACACTTTCTATAATGTCTGGCACAGGCCAAACTGTTGACCTGTCCAAGACTGCTTATGATCACCTTAGCTGGAAGGCAGCAAGGAGTCTCTGTGTAGAAAGAGGTTTAGGGGTAGGGAAGAATCCCTCTAGAGAACTATTAGTTAACATGCTAGTTGAACAAGACAAGACTTTTGTTGGTACTTCTGGTGAGAAATTAGCTGATGGTTCCCACTCTGATTCTGGGGCACCCCTAGCAAAAGATTTGGTAGGGAATCTTTCCAACCTGCCCCTTAGCAAGCCACCTAGCATAGCTGGTACTGATGTGAATTCACATCACAGTAAGAGTGTTGCCTCACATCACAGTAATAGTGTTGTTTCTCATCACAGTAGAAGTATCACTTCTGTAGGCCAGAATGTTAGTGTGACATCTGTTAGGGCCAGGTCTCCTTCTGTTCATTCTCATCATTCCTCTGTTTCAAGACATGCCCTACCCACCCACCCTGATGACAGAGTGTTAGAAAGGGAGCTCAATAGATTGAGAGTGGAACAATCCAGGCTGAAGCTCAAGAAGCAACAGCTGGATTTAGATAGGCAGTCCTTGGAAATAGAAAGAGAAAGACAGAAATTGGGTTTAGAAACCCATGGTGGCAGCAGCAGTATTCCAAATAGTCATCCTGCAAAAGAGCATGATTCTAGGAATCTGCACAAGATAGTTCCCCCTTACAAGGAGGGGGATGACATTAACAAGTGGTTTGCTGCACTTGAGAGGGCCTGTGTTGTACAGGAGGTCCCTCAGAAGCAGTGGGCTGCTATCCTATGGCTATCTTTCAGTGAAAAGGGTAGGGATAGGCTCCTTACTGTAAAAGAAAGTGAGGCCAATGATTTCAAAGTTCTTAACAATGCACTCCTAGATGGTTATGGCTTAACCACTGAACAGTACAGGATGAAGTTCAGAGAAACCAAAAAGGAGTCTTCACAAGACTGGGTAGACTTTGTTGACCATTCAGTGAAGGCCTTGGAGGGGTGGTTACATGGCAGTAAAGTTGCTGACTATGAAAGCCTGTATAACTTAATCCTGAGAGAGCATATTCTTAATAATTGTGTGTCTGATTTGTTACACCAGTACCTGGTGGACTCTGATCTGACCTCTCCCCAAGAATTGGGAAAGAAGGCAGACAAATGGGTCAGAACAAGGGTGAACAGAAAAGTTCAAACGGGGTGACAAGGATGGCAAGAAGAAAGATGGTGAGAAATCTCAAGATAAGCATGGGGATAAGGGTAAAACCAAAGATCCCACTTCAAATCTTAAACACTCTTCAGGGGGTGGGGATAAAATAAATTCTTCCTCTTCTTCTCAACCTACACAAATTAAAAAGCCTTGGTGCTTTGTGTGTAAAAACAGAGGCCATAGGTCAGGGGATAAGTCCTGTCCAGGTAAACCCCCTGAGCCTACCACCACTAATACATCAAGCTCTAGTGCCTCTATCAGTAGTGGTACTAGTGGTGGGACTGCTGGCAACAGTCAAGTTAAGGGTGTAGTTGGGTTCACTTATGGGTCTATAATAGAAACTGGGGTAGTCAGTCCCAAGACAGTTTCTGTCACACCTAGTGGCATTGGCCTTGCCACATTGGCTGCTTGTCCCCTTACAATGGATAAGTACAGGCAGACAGTTTCAATAAATGGTGTTGAGGCCTTGGCCTACAGGGACACAGGTGCCAGTATCACTTTGGTGACTGAAAACCTAGTGCATCCTGAACAACACATCATTGGACAACAGTATAAGATTATTGATGTCCATAACTCCACTAAGTTTCTTCCCTTAGCTATAATTCAGTTTAGTTGGGGTGGAGTTACTGGCCCTAAGCAGGTGGTAGTATCACCTAGCTTACCTGTAGACTGTCTCTTAGGTAATGACCTAGAGGCCTCAGGTTGGGCTGATGTAGAGTTTTATGCCCCTGCAGCCATGCTGGGCATCCCAGAGGAATTGTTCCCTCTCATTTCTACTGAAATGAAAAAGCAAAGGAGAGAAGGCCTGAAAACTCAGGATCCCTCTCCAACAACAGGTAAAAAGGGTATCACAGTATCCCCTAACCACCCTGCCATTCAGGATACCATTCCTGTGGTGGGAGAAACCTCTCCTGGGGTGGCACCTGTTCCAATGGAATCAACAGCTGGCATAGCTGTACTCCCTGAGGTGGAAGTACCTCTCTGTGGGATAACTAACGTTGGTGAGAAAAAGAGCACCATTTTAGTTAACATGGAGCATACCTCCAACCCTCCCAGAGAAACTTTAGTGCAGAAACCCTGCACTGCCTCACAACACTTAGGACAGCATCCCTGCCCTAGTGTGGAGCTCATAGGACAGCATCCCTGCCCTGCTCCAACTAAAGAGAAACAGCATCCCTGTTCTCTCTTCCAGCCATATGGACAACGTTTTTGCCCAGCTATGGCTTTTCTGAGACAGCATCCCTGTCTGGCATTCTCATCACTAGAAATAGGTTCAGTGGATAATTTCCACTGCTCTAAACTAAAACTTACTGATAGAAACTCTGAAAATATATCTTCACATTGTTGCTTAGCTAAAAAACTACAAACAGGGTGGTTTACATCCCCACAGGGAAGTAACCATATAGTGGATGATAAAGGGAATAACCAGTCTATTGCAGAGCTACTCTCTACTTATCACCACTTAGACAATAAAGTCTCAACTGGCCAAGGTTAGCCTTATTGTCCTTCGTTTGGGGGGGGTTGTGTGAGAAAGTAGCCTCTTTCTAGCCTTCTTACCCCCACTTTTGGCCTGTTTGTGAGCATATGTCAGGTGTTTTCACTGTCTCACTGGGATCCTGCTAGCCAGGGCCCAGTGCTCATAGTGAAAACCCTATGTTTTCAGTATGTTTGTTATGTGTCACTGGGACCCTGCTAGCCAGGACCCCAGTGCTCATAAGTTTGTGACCTAGATGTATGTGTTCCCTGTGTGATGCCTAACTGTCTCACTGAGGCTCTGCTAACCAGAACCTCAGTGGTTATGCTCTCTCTTTACAAATTGTCACTAACAGGCTAGTGACCAATTTCACCAATTCAGATTGGCATACTGGAACATCCTTATAATTCCCTAGTATATGGTACTGAGGTACCCAGGGTATTGGGGTTCCAGGAGATCCCTAGGGGCTGCAGCATTTCTTGTGCCACCCATAGGGAGATCTGACAATTCTTACACAGGTCTGCCAGTGCAGCCTGAGTGAAATAACGTCCACGTTATTTCACAGCCATTTTACACTGCACTTAAGGAACTTATAAGTCACCTATATGTCTAACCTTTACCTGGTAAAGGTTGGGTGCTAAGTTACTTAGTGTGTGGGCACCCTGGCACTAGCCAAGGTGCCCCCACATTGTTCAGGGCAAATTCCCCAGACTTTGTGAGTGTGGGGACACCATTACACGCGTGCATAGGTCAATACCTATGTGTAGCTTCACAATGGTAACTCCGAATATGGCCATGTAACATGTCTAAGATCATGGAATTGCCCCCCCCAATGCCATCCTGGCATTGGTGAGACAATCCCATGATTCCCCGGGTCTCTAGCACAGACCCGGGTACTGCCAAACCACCTTTCCCCGGGTTTCACTGCAGCTGCTGCTGCCAACCCCTCAGACAGGTTTCTGCCCTCCTGGGGTCCAGCCAGGCTTGGCCCAGGAAGGCAGAACAAAGGACTTCCTCAGAGAGAGGGTGTTACACCCTCTCCCTTTGGAATAAGGTGTCATGGCTGGGGAGGAGGAGCTTCCCCCAGCCTCTGGAAATGCTTTGATGGGCACAGATGGTGCCCATCTCTGCATAAGCCAGTCTACACCGGTTCAGGGATCCCTCAGCCCTGCTCTGGCACGAAACTGGACAAAGGAGAGGGGAGTGACCACTCCCCTGACCTGCACCTCCCCTGGGAGGTGCCCAGAGCTCCTCCAGTGTGCTCCAGACCTCTGCCATCTTGGAAACAGAGGTGCTGCTGGCACACTGGACTGCTCTGAGTGGCCAGGGCCAGCAGGTGACGTCAGAGACTCCTTCTGTGGTTCTAAAAATTCTGGACCCATGTAATTTACTTTGCCACAGCAGTACGATTTTAGTATCAAAAGACCGATAATGACTAGTACACTAAGCATGAGCATTTTCGCTCAATTCCAGCAGCGTTTTCACCTCGAAATCGCCATTTCCGTCCTGCACTCGTGGCTCCCATTTTATACAAGGCAGCCATTTTTAAAAGTTGCCCTCACATAGGCTTATAATACAGTCAGATTTGATTCCAAGGACACATACACCTTGATTGACTTTTCTCTGACCTGGGCAAGCTGGAACCATTGCCTCAGGCCAAACCTGTTTGGTCAGTCCCTCTCCCAGTGGCCGAATCAGATAGCATCAAGGCACACCATGCCATAAAACCCTTATTATCGCTCACACACCCTGCTTAATCTTGCTCACACCTGCACCTGCTCTTTTCTTCTTCTTACTTTACGAGGGGGAGGTGCCCGTTTTTATTAGGGGTCCACACTTATCTGATGTAAAATACTAGGCCTTGCCGGGTAATTTATTATGGGTTGGATGACATGAAATATGAGGTTTCATCATGACACTGTTTTTTCCTTTGTAATGAAAACATGTGAATGACCAACCAAAATGTCAAGAATGTTTGCCTGAAGCTTAAAAAACTGTATATAAGGAAACCTGACTTTGCATTGAAACACAGTCTCCTGAGAACATACAAACCGTGCTGTTGTACTTCTAGGACGCTTGTTACTTGGTTGCAGCCAATAAATTCGATCTTTGACTTCACCTAGAAGACTCTGAGTTTCTGTGGTATGAATCAGGAAAGTACCCGAGGTCTTTGGGTGTACCCTGGCACCACTGGGTTACCGGATCAGTACCGGTTCTGAAAAACCCAGTACCTCAGTTGGCGCCCAACGTGGGGCGATACCAGCGGTACCGGTCCAAGCCTGAGGTCCGTGAGGAGCTTCGTGTGAAAATTCTGGAGGAAGGCCGCCACTTCATCGACCCCTGCATGTCGACGTGGTCCGAAAGTCTTTGCTGCGAGGTTCCCCGCTTCCCGACGGCTACGAAGGACTGCTGCCCTGGCTATCGCCTTGATTTGGACCCTTGATGTTTGGTAGAGCGAAACAATAAGACGAGTCTTCTGGTGACGTCATCGATATTTTCAGTTAAGTATAAGTGGAGCGTCTCCCAGTCCTTAGTTGGACACTTGGTTTGGTCCTTAGTTGGACATTTGGTTTGGTATCCCTTCGGGATCACTTTGATTTGGAACTTGCAAGTACCAAAGCCGAAGGACTCGTGTATTCACGAGACTATCGTAAACGATAATCCTTTGAAGTTTGAAGCTAGACTAGTGAGCGAAGATGCCTGGTCTTAGCAGACTTGGAAATTTGTTTTGTCTTGGGTGTAAAAGGGACTCCCGGTTAGAGGACTCATGTCCGGTTCCTCCGATTGGAACTCCAACCTATGAACTATATGTGAAGCACGGAGTAGGCCCCATCACATATAATGAAGTATGGATCCGTTACACCAGAAAAGATGGTGTTTTAAAATGGCCCCAAAATGGTAGCTTTGACATAGAAATCTTAGATAACCTCGAAGTTAGACTTTTTAAGAAGAAAGCCCGGCCGGCAATGTTTGATTCTTTCCGCTTATGGCGTAAGGAAGCCAAGCAAAAGGAAATTAAATTAGCTAAGAAAAATAAGAGAGAAAAAGGTATTTTGATTATGCAAGCTGCTATACAGTTTAAAGATAACGAAGTAGAACAGTTGAATGAGCAGTTGCATAGGCGACATAAAATGACAGTAGATAAATGCTATCCAGTTTTGCCGCCTCTTCAGCAAGATGCAGCAAAAGACTCTGAAAAAGATCCCCTAATGTCGCATTTGCTAAGTTCGCCACCACCCTATGCGCAGAATGCCACGGCACCTCCGCAACCTCTAGTTGCACAACCAGTGGTTGCATTGCCTCCTGCTCCTCCACAGCACCCACCAGCTATTCTTCAGTTGGTTCCTATTCCTCCAGTGCAGCCTCCTCATGGGCCACCGGCTTTGACATCTGCTCTGCCTTTACTTCCTACAACTTTGACTACTATAGCGACTACCACTCCTGGTATTGTTTCTGACACTGCTTCTGTCTCTGCCTTGTCTCATTCTGTTTTTCCTCCTGTTCATTTGTCAACCTCTCCCTCTATCCGTCAGAGAATGACAAACACTGTGACTAGTCTTTTATCCCCTCTCTTTGGGTCATTAGCTACGACCCCAGTTTCAGAGCGTAAACAATTGCGTAGCCAATTGCCTGATGGTAGGGAGAAAGAGACACTGAATTATTTGGCGCATAAATGGGTTACTGAACCAGCAAGATATGAACTAGAGTCTGTTATGGATGTCTTCCATCAGTGGGAAGAACCGAAACAGAAATACGTTTTTGAGAAAATGTGTACTTTTCTTTCTGAGGATTTAGAGGAAAATGGTTTGGAGCCCAATCCGCCTAAGTTGTGTCGTGTACGGTTCGATTTTGCAACAGGTTTGATTGTGGGTTCAGATGTCGAGAAAGCAGTTGCGATGTTATTGTCGTTTAGGACTGAAGGTGTTTCCAGGTTATTGTTTAAATATGATTCTTCTGCTAAAAAGAAAGGGAAACAGTACCCCATGAGAGAAGTTCCACCACAATGGAGGGAAGGGGACCCAAATGCTAATCCACCTGTCCTGCCTCATTTCCAGCGTGTATGGGTACACGTTCCATGGAAGCGAGCTGAAGTTTTAGCCCTTAAGCAGACATTGCCTGATCCCCGTAAGAATCCTACAGGGTATTACAAGGAATTGTCACAGACTGCGGGGTCTTGCATTATGAATTTAGCTGACATAGACATGTTGTTTGGGAATGTTGTTCCACAGCCT
The DNA here is from genome assembly GCF_031143425.1 of Pleurodeles waltl. Classification (NCBI taxonomy): domain Eukaryota; kingdom Metazoa; phylum Chordata; class Amphibia; order Caudata; family Salamandridae; genus Pleurodeles; species Pleurodeles waltl. The sequence continues at coordinate 152,440,859 of NC_090437.1, forward strand.
TTATGGGGAAAGATTCGCCATACAGACCATGCTCAAGAGTTAGGTGACACATGGGCTAATATTGCTGCTGCAGATGCCCGACAAATTGGTGGTGCTAAACCTGAGCCTTTAGTGACAGAGCTTCCTGGTAGGATTATTGATTACATGAAAACTATAATGCCTGCGATGCGTGTAAACTGGGATAAATTGTCTGCATGTAAGCAAAAGAAAGAAGAAACGGTATCAGATTTCTTCACCAGGTTTGAAGAAACGTTTGTGGACCACAGTGGTCAAGATATGAGCACAGAAGGTGGTCAACGTTTGTTCGTCGATAAATTTGTGCATAATCTGCTTCCTGAGTTGTGTAAAAAGTTAAAAGATTCAGAAAGTTCTTGGGCAGTTTCCTCTTCAGCGCAGATATTGGCTACTGCACAGTACTACGAAAATAGAGATAAAGATGAGAGAGATAGAGTAGAGAAGAAAACTAAAGAATTGAAAACGAAGGTTCTGTTACAACAAGCGTACCCGCCACGTGGTGGTCAAAATAGTGGTGCACAGAACAACTATCAGAATAACTATCAGCCCCAACCGTTTCAGAGAAACTCGCAAAGAGCCGAGTATGCTCAACCATGTATCCCAGTAGGTCCCAATCAGTGTTCATATTGCAAGGAAGAGGGTCATTTCAAGTATAGTTGCCCTGCTTTGCTACAGCGCGCAAATGGTACTTCTGGTTTAAGAGGTCGAGGTGTTCCACAAGCACCTAGAGGAAGAGGACGTGGATATGTTCCCCAGAGCGCGCGCCCATTCCTCCCTCAAAACTCAATGAACAGATTTGATCAACAGGTTAATGCATCTGGTAGGACGGCTCAGTACTATACTGATGATTACTATACAGAGGATGAGCATTTGGACAGTAATGATTGCTAGGATAGCCATAGACAAAGAGAGGGAGTTGTTTCAGTTCCAGTAGATCAGAGTGGGCCTTATGTTAAGGTGATTGCATCAGGTGTGTCAGAACCTTTTCTGTTGGATACTGGTGCTACCAAGAGTTCTATTATGCACTCAAAACTCCCTGGCGCACCTTTGTCTGGCGAAACAAATGTATCAGTAGGGTTTTCCGGCGCCCCAGTTAGAAATCCGATTTCTAACCCTATATCTCTTTCTGTTGGACCTTGTAAATTTGAAACACCCCTTATTTTGACGACAGGTTGTGGCGAGAACTTGTTAGGATTAGATCTGTTAAAGAGATTGTATGCGACATTGTATTGCTCTCCTTCTGGAGTGCAACTCACATTGGGTAAGAAAGTGGTTTCACCAATGTATTTGTCAAAGGACAGATTTCCACCAGAATTTTCGTCTCTTCCTAATACTCTTTGGGCTACTGGACCTAATGATGTAGGTCTTTTGGAAATTCAGCCATATGTGATAACATTAAAAGCCAATGTTAAAATGCCACGTATTCCCCAATACAAGATCTCTAGTGAAGGGGAAAAAGCGTTGTTAGCAATTATTTGTGATCTGATTGAGAAGGATGTAATTGAAGAGACAAGAGGCAGCGTTTGCAATAGTCCTGTTTTGCCTGCCTTGAAGCATACTGACCCTACTCAGCCACATGTTTATAGGTTTGTAATTGATCTTAGAGAGGTGAACAAAATAGTTGTGCCACAGTTTCCAGTCGTCCCCGATATCACTGCATTATTGACAATGATTCCAGCTTCAGCCACTTGGTTTTCAGTGATAGACCTGAAAAATGCTTTCTTCAGCATCCCTATTGCAGAAGAGAGCAGGGACATTTTTGGCTTCAATTTGGGAGGACGAAGCTTCAGATTTAAGAGAGCTCCTCAAGGCTATTGTGAAAGTCCATCTATCTATAGTCAGGCTTTGAAAGCACAACTTGACACTCTTATGTTACCTGATGGCGCCACTCTCATTCAATATGTCGATGATTTGCTAGTTGCTGCAGATACTAAGGAGATCTGCAAAGAAGCAACATTGTCATTATTGCGTCTGATTTACACCACAAAGTGTCCCTTTCAAAGTTACAGTATTGTCAAAAAGAAGTGACCTATTTAGGTCATCTCTTTTCGAAGGGGGGAAGGCAACTGACCCCAGAGAGAATCAGGGCTATTGCAGCAATGAGTGTGCCAAGAACACAGAGAGAAGTGCGTGCTTTCTTGGGTATTACATCATATTGCAGACAATGGATACCTAATTTTTCGTTAATAGCCAAACCCTTGGTGGCATTAACTTGTAAAGATACACCAAATCCCGTCCCATGGTCTGAAGATTGTCAGAAAAGTTTTGTCGAATTACGTGATGCATTATGTTCAGCTCCTGTGTTGGGTACCCCCAACTACAGGAAGCCTTTTACATTGTATGTCCATGAGAAAGAAGGTTGTGCGTTAGCAGTTTTGACACAACAGTTTGGAGACAGGGAGCGTCCATGCGCCTATTTCTCTTCAACCTTAGACCCAGTAGCTAAGGCACTACCAAGCTGCTTAAGAGCGGCAGCGGCAACTGCTGTTTCTATCCGACAGTCTGCTGGTTTAGTGATGAATAACACATTAATCGTAATGGTTCCACATGCAGTGGACACGTTGTTAAACAGAACCAAGACACAGCATTTAACTAGTGCTCGATTGTCAGGTTACGAGTTGACATTGTTAGCAAGCCATGTACATATAAGAAGATGCACTACACTTAACCCAGCTACGTTATTGCCAATTGTGACGGAGTTAGATACTTCTGAACAACATGATTGTCTCCATAGAACAGAATAAGAAACGAAAGGGAGAATAGACCTTCTGGACACTCCCCTTGCAAAGAGTGATGGTACTTTGTGGGTGGATGGTTCATGCTTTAAGCTCACGAATGGTGACACGACTGCGGCGTATGCTGTGACAACTTTGTGTACGATTGTTGAAGCTGCACGTATCCCACACAATTCAGCCCAAGCAGCTGAGTTAATAGCCCTAACAAGAGCATGTACAGTATCAAAAGGAATGAAAGTGACTATCTATACCGATAGCCAATATGCGTTTGGTGTGGCCCATAGTTTTGGGCGTTTGTGGAAGGAACGTGGGTTCCTGACCTCGCATGGAACTAAAATACAACATGGTCAGTTGGTAAATGAGCTCCTTGATTCACTTACTTTACCGTTGCAAGTTGCGATTGTGAAGTGTAGCGCACATAAAAAGGTGACTGATGATGTTGGTCGTGGGAATGCATTTGCTGACGAGGTCGCAAAAGAAACGGCAAGGAATGTGATGAGCCGAATGTATGTCGCGGGCCCTGCAAGATGGATTGGTGATGTTGGAATGTGTGAAGACACGATAGAAAGCGTGAAATCGATTCAAGCTGAAGCCACAGAGAGAGAATTGAGTGTGTGGAGAGAAAGTACGGGTAAATTGGATGCGAATGGTTGTTGGGTCAAGTTGTCAGAACATCAAAGATGGTTGCTACCCGATGCGTATGTGCTTGCAGTAGTTACAATGGCTCATGGAATGGCTCACATCAGTGTGAAAGGGATTTGTAAGTTGTTGGCCCCAGTATGGCAAAATGCAGGAATTCCCAAGTGCGCAGAAAATGTGGTTAAAAATTGCATGGTATGCCTGAAACACAACCCTGGTAGAGGAACCCCAAGTCCAGCTGGTCATTTTGCACCTCCTACGTATCCGTTTGAGGTTTTGCAGCTAGGTTTCATCCACATGGAGAGGTGCAACAACTTAAAATACGTACTCGTTGTTGTTTGTGCCTTTTCAAGATGGGTGGAAGCCTATCCCCTAAAAGACAATACTGCGCTATCCACAGCCAAAGCCCTTGTGAAAGAGTTCTTCCCTAGATTCGGAATGCCGAGAATGATCTGGAGTGACAATGGAAGTGAATTTGTGGGTCAAGTGATGAAGAAAGTATGCGAAGGGCTAGGCATAAACCAAAAGTTTCACGCTGCAAATCACCCCCAATCAGCTGGATTAGTGGAGTGCTATAATGGCACTCTAAAGCTAAAATTGGCCAAGATACAAGCGAGCTCTGGTCTTAAATGGCCTGACGCTCTACCCTTAGCACTCCTATCAACCAGAATGACTGTGCATTCACGAGTGAAACTTAGTCCTTATGAAATAGTCTTTGGCTGCCCGGCCAATATATGGGGAGTGCCCAGGCCCAAGAAGTTTAGCGAGATAGAGCATCCTTTTTTGCTTGACTATCTGTATGAATTGACGGCTAAATTGCGTGTTTTACATCAACAGGTCCACGACACCCTGCCTCCGGTCTCTGAATCTCCAGGTCATCCCATTGAGCCTGGATCCTGGGTTTTAATAAAGAACTTTCAGAGAACCATAAACGAGCAGCCCAGGTGGACCGGACCGCACCTCGTTCTTCTCTCCACAAGATCAGCTGTTCGAGTAGAAGGGAAGAAACACTGGATCCATGGGACCCATTGCAAAAGGGTACCCCTACCTCTGCCATATGACCGGTGGGTCCAGGAAGGTGTCGCCGACTCAGAGACTGAAACCGTGCCACGTTTTCTGCCTTTCAGCGATGCACGAATAAAAGGAACACTCACTGAGAAAGAAAGTGATGACATTTTACAATCAGCAGTATCACCGTCAGTTCGATTGAACACTACAGAACCTGAACTCCTTTTTCAGGACCACACGATACCTGGGACTAACCGTTATAATCTACGACCAAGAATAAAGGACAAATAAAGCAGTTTACTTTTCTTCCCTTTAGCAAAGTTCTCCAATATGGAAAATTATTTTTGAATGACTTTTTGCTTTTTTGTGTTTTTTGAACCTCCATCCGGGTTCAGCTGTAGGATCGTGGCTGAAAAGACTTAGGGGGGTAGCCTGTGGACACAAGGTCTACAGGTCTGGTTTGTTCTAGGGCGGCCTGGAACATTCAGAACACTCCTAAGTGAAGTAAACCAACCACCACGAACGGCAACGGTTAGAGGATGGAATCTTTCCAAAATGGAGAACATGTTGAAAGACTGAGTTTCAAGAAGAGAATATGTGAAACGATAACCAGGAAACGGTTTTTGCTGCTGTGCATTTTTATGTTATTTAGTATACTTATGTTTTTTATAGGATATGTTTTATTCTGTTTTAACGTGATATTGGCACCCACTACCTCGTCTACACCTCCTCCTTCCACTGTTTCCCCACATTCTTTTCAACTCCTCCCTAAACATGAATCTGCTAGGAGACTAGAGTTCATTAATAACTCCTTCATCCAGCTTTTGCACCAACACCAACTAGTGATAAATACAACTAACTGTTGGGTGTGTGGCCTTATGCCTCACACAGCAGATAAAGGTATCCCTTATCTGATCCTGCCTTTCAGCCACAATGGTTCCGTGTGGGCATTCAGAACGATATTCATCTATGCACACTACCCCCTACGTTTTGCGGAAGACAACCCTAAGAAAAATGCTTTAGTTAAAGGTATCATAGACATGATGAAGGACAATATCTTCTACGAGACTATCCCCAGAGATGAGACAATGGCATATATAGGATGGAACATGACCGGATATGAAGCCACAATGAGTGAGAAACAGCAAGCTAAGATATCTTCCCTGATTTGGGTTGTACCCCATCAGGGTCACCTGTGTCTGCAAGGTACTGGCAAGAATCCCAGAGCTCAGCTAGGGGAAAGCGTCTGCACTGAGACATATGTCTTCGCATCTCAAACCTCCCCTCCGCTCTTGGCAGCTAAGGGTACCTATTTCATCTGCCATGATAGAGCCTTTACATGGTTGCCCCCTGACTTTTCGGGCACATGCTTCGTTTCGTTCCTGTTGCCCCCTACCTACACAGCAGCGGCAGATTACCACAAGACAAGGATAGTTAGAGGCGTCTTCAGTGAAGAAGACACTGCAGGACAAGAATTTGGGGACTTCGTAAAGGGTTTTCTGCCGTTCTGGGGACAGCAGGAGCATAAGGCAATTGATAAGAGTGGTTGAATCCACCGTGGCTGAAACCGCTGGTGCCCATGGTAACTTGACTGCTGAGCTCCAGTCGGATCGTCTTATGACCCTTCAGAACAGGGTCGCATTAGATGTCATACTTGCAGACCGGGGTGGAGTATGTACATTGATCCAATCGAGTTGCTGTGTTTTTGTCCCAGATTACGCTCCAACAGTATACCAGGCCATCTCCAAACTGCATAGAATTTCCGAATCTATTCATTTAGATAGAGGAGATTGGTCATTAATGGGATGATTCTGGGAACTGATATCAGCATGGGGATGGAAGATACTGATGGTCATTGGGATGATCTTGGCCATTCTTTTCCTGTTCTGTCTATGCGTGCAGTGTGCTCCTGCGATATGTGGCCTCTGTGTTACATCATGCATAAGGAAACCTGCACCAAGAGACGAGCTAAATACTAGGATGATGTTACAGCAACATCTCAACGACTTTAGAAACATAGACCTGGACTCAGATTAGCATGAGAATAGGTTTATTGCCTATGTAAGGGCAAAAGGAGGGTTTGTGGTTCTAAAAATTCTGGACCCATATAATTTACTTTGCCACAGCAGTATGATTTTAGTATCAAAAGACCGATAATGACTAGTACACTAAGCATGAGCATTTTCGCTCAATTCCAGCAGCGTTTTCACCTCGAAATCGCCATTTTCGTCCTGCACTCGTGGTTCCCATTTTATACACGGCAGCCATTTTTTAAAGTTGCCCTCACATAGGCTTATAATACAGTCAGATTTGATTCCAAGGACACGTACACCTTGATTGACTTTTCTCTGACCTGGGCAAGCTGGAACCATTGCCTCAGGCCAAACCTGTTTGGTCAGTCCCTCTCCCAGTGGCCGAATCAGATAGCATCAAGGCACACCATGCCATAAAACCCTTATTATCGCTCACACACCCTGCTTAATCTTGCTCCCACCTGCACCTGCTCTTTTCTTCTTCTTACTTTACGAGGGGGAGGTGCCCGTTTTAATTGGGGGTCCACACTTATCTGATGTAAAATACTAGGCCTTGCCGGGTAATTTATTATGGGTTGGATGACATGAAATATGAGGTTTCATCATGACACTGTTTTTTCCTTTGTAATGAAAACATGTGAATGACCAACCAAAATGTCAAGAATGTTTGCCTGAAGCTTAAAAAACTGTATATAAGGAAACCTGACTTTGCATTGAAACACAGTCTCCTCAGAACATACAAACCGTGCTGTTGTACTTCTAGGACGCTTGTTACTTGGTTGCAGCCAATAAATTCGATCTTTGACTTCACCTAGAAGACTCTGAGTTTCTGTGGTCTGAATCAGGAAAGTACCCGAGGTCTTTGGGTGTACCCTGGCACCACTGGGTTACCGGATCAGTACCGGTTCTGAAAAACCCAGTATCTCACTTCTGATAGGCTCCTTCAGGTGTTGCTAGCCTATCCTCTCTCCTAGGTAGCCAAACCTCCTTTTCTGGCTATTTAGGGTCTCTGCTTTGGGGAATTCCTTAGATAACGAATGCAAGAGCTCATCAGAGTTCCTCTGCATCTCTCTCTTCACCTTCTGCCAAGGAATCGACTGCTGACCGCGCTGGAAGCCTGCAAAACTGCAACAAAGTAGCAACGACGACTACTGCGACACTGTAACGCTGATCCTGCCGCCTTCTCAACTGTTTTCCTGGTGGTGCATGCTGTGGGGGTAGTCTGCCTCCTCTCTGCACTAGAAGCTCCGAAGAAATCTCCCGTGGGTCGACGGAATCTTCCTCCTGCAACCGCAGGCACCAAAGAACTGCATCACCGGTCCTCTGGGTCTCCTCTCAGCACGACGAGCGAGGTCCCTTGAACTCAGCAACTCTGTCCAAGTGACTCCCACAGTCCAGTGACTCTTCAGTCCAAGTTTGGTGGAGGTAAGTCCTTGCCTCCCCACGCCAGACTGCATTGCTGGGAACCACGTGTTTTGCAGCTACTCCGGCTCCTGTGCACTCACCGAGGATTTCCTTCGTGCACAGCCAAGCCTGGGTCTCCGGCACTGGATTGCACAACCTCCTGAGTTGTCCTCCGGCGGCGTGGGACTCTTTTGTGCAACTTTGGGTGAGCACTGATTCACTCCACTTCGTAGTGCCTGTTCCGGCACTTCTGCGGGTGCTGCTTGCTTCTGAGTGGGCTCCTTCTCTTGCTAGGTGCCCCCTCTGTCTCCTCACGCAGTTGGCGACATCCTGGTCCCTCCTGGGCCACAGCAGCATCCAAAAACCCTAACCGCGACCCTTGCAGCTAGCAAGGCTTGTTTGCTGTCTTTCTGCGGGAAAACACTTCTGCACGACTCTTCACGACGTGGGACATCTATCCTCCAAAGGGGAAGTTTCTAGCCCTTGTCGTTCGTGCAGAATCCTCAGCTTCTACCATCCGGTGGCAGCTTCTTTGCATCCACAGCTGGCATTTCCTGGGCACCTGCCCACTCCCGACTTGATTGTGACTTTTGGACTTGGTCCCCTTGTTCCACAGGTACTCTCGTCTGGAAATCCATTGTTGTTGCATTGCTGGTGTTGGTCTTTCCTGCAGAATTCCCCTATCACGACTTCTGTGCTCTTTGGGGAACTTAGGTGCACTTTGCACCCACTTTTCAGGGTCTTGGGGTGGGCTATTTTTCTAACCCTCACTGTTTTCTTACAGTCCCAGCGACCCTCTACGAGGTCATATAGGTTTGGGGTCCATTCGTGGTTCGCATTCCACTTCTAGAGTATATGGTTTGTGTTGCCCCTATCCCTATGTGCCCCCATTGCATTCTATTGTGACTATACATTGTTTGCACTGTTTTCTATTGCTAATACTGCATATTTTAGTATTGTGTACATATATCTTGTGTATATTTGCTATCTTCATACTGAGGGTGCTCACTGAGATACTTTGGCATATTGTCATAAAAATAAAGTACCTTTATTTTTAGTATATCTGTGTATTGTGTTTTCTTATGATATTGTGCATATGACACTAGTGGTACTGTAGGAGCTTTACTCGTCTCCTAGTTCAGCCTAAGCTGCTCTGCTAAGCTACCTTTTCTATCAGCCTAAGCTGCTAGACACCCCTATACACTAATAAGGGATACCTGGGCCTGGTGCAAGGTGCAAGTACCCCTTGGTACTCACTACAAGCCAGTCCAGCCTCCTACACCTAGCCCATCTGTGTGCAAACTGAAGTCATCTAAGTAGTGAGCTAAGTAATGGGAGTCCCTCAAAATCAGCGAGTCACTAATTGACATGTGCTGGGCTACAAAACATGGGGACAAAAAAATAAAAATAAAATAAAGGACAAAAAGAAGTTGGAAAAATGCCATCTGGGGCAAAATGAAGCCAACTTAAGTAGGCAAAAGATAGGTGAAAAAGGAAGGTGTCAGCATCTCAGATGCTCGGTCAAAAGTCTTCTCATGGGTCAAAGTAATCCTATGTTCTCTCAGCAAGCATCTAGGAAAAGTGCAGGGCAAGGGAAAAGAGATCTTTTACTCTCAAAGTCCAAGGGATCCTTACTCTCAGCTAACTGAAATCGTTTAATTAAAGTCCATAGTAAACAGTGATTTGTCCATTGGTAACGCCTATGGATCTGAAGATTTAATTGTCCAAAGCTCTCACATCAAACGACAGATATCTGCAACATCCAGGCAAGTTCCCAGGACCATCATGGTAAGGTATCCATCCTTGCTCTCCTGTACAACTTTTGAGCACATCTGTTTCTAAACTAACATTTCATATGAATGAAATTTGAAAGAAATGACACGTTAGCAAAGAAGAAAAACAGTTTTGCCAAATTCTATGAAACTGGAGCCTAGCAGGCTTTGCAGGCTAAACTAAAGCAGAATTAAAATGGCATACTTTATTCAGATTAATCAGAACAAAATAACTTTTCAAATATAAAACTGTCAGTAATGATAAAATACAAGTCAAAATAACATGTTAATGCATGTCAGCAAATATGATGGGGAACTACATTTTCCAGCATTAGCCTATGACATTTAGGCCCTCATTACAACCCTGGCGGTTGGTATTAAAGCGGCGGTAATACCGCCAACAGGCCAGCAGTAACAAAAATGGGATTTGGACCCTGGCCGTTACCGCCATCCAACACCACCACTTTAACACACCGCCCGCCTGGGTGGTAACAGCCGCTGGGCTGGAGACTTCAGCCTCTAGCCCTGCAGCCATCACATTCCCACCCTCGGGATTACGACCCGGCCTACCGCCTTGGTTTTTGTGGGTTTTGTACTGGAATTCCGTCCCTGGCACCGATAGGGGTCTCCCCCACCGCCACCCCCTCCCCAGAATCTTCCCCCACCCTCCCGCACCCGTTCCTGCTCCCCGCACATCTATACACCCACACGCGTACCCATATACACACATGCACACACGCATACCCACCTCCACCCACGCATGCACACATACATACCCACACACCAGGACATACACCAACATACCTTGTCACACACATGCATCCACAACACACAACACTCACAATCACTCATTCACGCATGCACCCAACGCGACTCACACCCGCATGCACGCATCCCAGAACATACACACGCCCCCCATACACACAACACCCCCCACCCTCTCTCTGGTCAGAGAACCCGACTTACTTGCTTGCAGGGGTACCTCCGGCAGGAGACGGTCCATGGGGCTGCTGTCAGCAGCAGCGTCCGCCAGCAAAACACCGCCAGGCCGTATCATTGCTCATGATACGGTCGGCGGTGTTTTGCTGGCATAGCGGTGCTGCTGTCAGCAGCGCTGCCTTACTGCCGTCCACCGCCATGACTGTTGGTGGTGTTCCACCAGATTTCTGGTGGAATACCGTCAGCGGTCATGGTACGCATTGCCGGCTGGTAGCCACGGCGGCGGTATGTTTACGGCCGTCGCCGTGGCAGTAGGTGGTCAATACTGCCAATGTTGTAATGAGGGCCTTAGTGTACAACCGTTATGAAAATCATTATTGTTTTAAGTGTAACTGTTTTCTAATATCATAAGGAAACATGAAATCAAATAAATGATTATATTCCAATTAATATGGTTATACCACACATTTAAATTATACACTACAGTGAATACACCTCGAAATAGACTTTTAGTGAACCACCTTAAAATTAGCTTGTTATCAATCCACACAATATAATGTCAATATGGTCACATATAGATCAACATTGTGCCGTCGAAGGTAACAGCCAAATCTCAGATGCACCAGTCAATAGTGTTTTCTTGCTTGTACCCCAGTATATCATTATCAATGCCAATCTCAGAAAATACTCCGAACACCTTATTCAGCACAAAACTCTACTCTAGGGATGTGTTGCTTCTACAGTACTCAAAGCTGTCAATGGCCTCATACAAGTGAATAACGCAATCTTCCATGCCAAGTGCCAGCAGTGGAATTTCTAGGTCTGATTACACCTTAGTGTAAGTTTACCATTTTATGCTAATCATGAACTATATTTATGAGTAGTATCTTTATGACTGTGAGTCTCTGCACTCATGGCAGAGACTCCACACATAAAAAGTAGGCAGTCGTAAAGATACTACTCATAAAACTTGTTTGTGAATTGCAAAAAACTGTGAAGTTCAGTAAATTGTAAGTTTACCTTTGTGAATCAGGTCCTCTCTGTGTCATTCATGCACATGTCGTGTAGAGGATGCATACCTTTTTCAACTTATATATGAGAATTCTGGCCTATATACATGATGACAAGTGCAATCAGAGCACAGATGACATATGTCTCATTCCAAAGGAGCCCCTGGCAGCCTTGCGATGTCATTAGAATCTATAGCCCTCTGCTTGACTCAAACTGCCTCCTGGAGTGGAACTAGGGCTCGGATTTACATAGGTTTTGTGTCAGGTTTGTGTTACTTGCAAACCCAATGCAAAATCCTGTGTAAGATTTACAAACAAACACAAATGACAATTTATGTTGGATTGGTATAAAAAGAAGCACAATACAACACATTATGCTATCCTACATTAATTACTCTGCGTCAGGGCGGCATTCCATGAATGGTGCATGAGCAATCCTGTGCAACCATACATGGATTTTGATGCAAATCCATTTCTATAAGTCCTTGCAGACATGGATGTATGCCAAAACCTTAAACTTACCTAAGACTGCTGTAACAAGAAGCAAGGTTTTCATTTCTCTAGTTTTTTCCCTCTTTGCATTTTGCAGCACTCACGCAAAGAGGACACTGCCTTTCAGCATAGTATTAGTGCTTGGAGGGAATCCTTCCTGCACTAAAAGTATGCTGACCATAGCAAAGACACCCTAGAACAATGGTGCAAGTGTGTCTGCATTGACACATGGCAACAAAAAGTGCATGAGGGCTAGGGAAAGAAGGAACAGTGCAACATCTTTTAAGATATGGTGCTATTCTGCTTTTTCTATGTTCACGCAGTGCAGTGCAGCAACTTCACTTGTTGCACTGTGTGTGTTATTTATCTGTAAATCTGAGCCTAATTTTCTGTTAGACATTGGTCTCCAGTTGGCAGAAGTATGCACCCCGTCCAAGTAGCAACCACAGTCATAGTCATGGTAAGTCAGATACACACCCTAAAATAACCTGTGCTCAACCTTTGGTAGCTTGGCACAGTGCAGTCAGGCTTAACTTAAGAGGCAATGTTTAAAGTATTTGTGCAACACTTAAATTACAGTAACACAGTGAAAACACCACAAAAAACTCCACACCAGTTTAGAAAAATAGAGAATATTTATCTGTGTAAAACACAACCAAAACGACAAAAATCCAATAAGTAGTGCTCAAGATATGAATTTTTAAAGTATATACAACAATACAATATTTAGAAATCAATAACACTAAAAGGTTACTAGAGGTCACGCTAGACCGGAATGAGTCCAAAGTTCAGCCGACCACAATGGAGAGCAAGCTGGGTACAGGACCCATGCGGTGCCCACTGAAAAGTACCCTAGATGGATGGCTGCTTTGATGTCGAGGAGGCGATGCCTCAGTTTCAATCTGGGGAGATGTATTGTCATCGAGCCATGCCGCCATTGAAGCTTGGTCCTAAAAGTGTGGCATCAAACCCGCTGCGATTGAGTCGATGTGTCATTGATGAGCCACACAGTGAAGGCAATGCACTGGAGTTCATGGTGATCCGTCGATCCGCGATGTGAAGTCCTTGATCTTAGCGTCAGTGGCCATGCTTAGGCATCCAGGGAGGATGTGGCAATTCTCATTGACTCAATGCTGTTGCTGTGTTGGTTTTTGCAGGAAAAACAGCTGCAGTTCCCCTTTCAAGAACCAGGACTTGATTGGCACCTCTTGGGTGGCAGAGTCCAGTAGCTGAACCAGTGTTGGAGGAAGTCCTTGATGGCCATGAGACTTCAGAACAGGAGGCAAGCCAACAAGCCCTTGGTTCTTATGAGGATGCAGAGAGTAATGTCCAGTCCTTCACACTCCCAGGTCAGAGGCAGCAGACCAACTCAGCAATGCAGTTCAGCAGAGTGGCAGTCCCTTCTGTCAGCACATCAGTCCTTCCTGGCAGAATGTCCTCAGATCCAGAAGTGTATTGTTTTGGGTTCCAATACTTATAACCCAAATGAGCCTTTGAAGTGGGGAAGACTTCAAAGGGAGGCCTTGGAAGTGCACAAGCTCCCTGGTCTTCCTTCCCTGGCTTCTGACACTCTGCAGAGGGTTATGCAGCTCTTTGTGTGGAGACAGGCACAGCCCTATTCAGGTGTGTCACCAGCTCCTTTCCATCTAGTCTAGGAAGGCCCATCAGTTAGGTGATGAGCCATCAGGGTGTAAATGTTACACCTCAGCTCCCTTTGTGTGTGACTGTCTGAAAGGAATGCACACAGCCTACCTGTCACCCACCCCAGATTTGTTCAGAGGCAGGCAGAGACACAGAATGGTAAAAGTAAGAGAATACCAACTTTCTAAAAGTGTCATTTTCAGACTTACAATTTAAAAGCCAACTTCACCATAAGTTGTGATGTTAAATTATGAGTCCAGACACACCAAACTCCAAATTTCTATCTTTTCCCAATTGGAACTTACACTTGAAGGCTGCATCATGGTAATCCCAATGTTAACCTATGGAGAGATAGGCCGTGCATTACTGAAAAACAAATGTATTAGTTTTTCTCTACCAAGACATGTTAAACGTAAAAGTACATGTCTAACTTTATAAGTACACTACACCTTGAAGCTATCTAAGGCCTGTTTTAGAGGTGATGTCTATATTTAATAAAAAAGAAGGTTTGAGCTTGGCAAGTGGGTGCACTTGCCAGGTAAAAATGGCAGCTTGAAACTGCACCGACAGGCTCTACTGTGGCAGGGCGAAGACATGTTTAGGATCAAATCTGTTTATTGTATTTAAGAAAAGGAAAATAAAACATACAAACATAGCTCATCGTAGGACATAAATGCACATATCAGCACAATAGTAGTCTCAGATCTTCCCGCAATAGTCTCTATCGTAATCAGAGGATCACACCCTGTGGAACCACCCAGCCAGTCTTCTCTTTGCAGAATCGTGTATCCACCGGAAAAGCCCCATATCCTCCAAAGTACCAGCCCCACAGATGAAAACACATAAACTTACAAACATGAACACTTCAACAATGCCTCCCTCCAAAAAATCATGTCAGCTTCCTATTTCTCCTCACCTCGACCCTTTGCATCATCCAAGCTCATCTCCCTCATCCAACCTCCCCCCAGCACTCCAACCAAAATTCAAATCAGCCTCAACACTCTCAGGTATAACGGGCATGTCAGCTCGGGGAATTCTGCAGAGAGAATCCGAAGGAACGGCCTCCACAACTCGCCCAAATCTCCAACCCGCGGCTGGGAGGCTAGCGTAATTTTCTCCATGGCCAAGATAAACCACAATTTCTGGAACCATGAGATACACGTCGGAACTCTATCTGTACCCCAGAGAGCTAGGATCAGTTGCAGCACTGTGTTAAGTGCTAAGGCTATCTGTCTCCCTTTTAGAGACCGTAACGGGAAGGTAAGGGGATTAGGCAACCCCAATAAAATTTACGATGGGAATCTCGGGATCTTAACTTGGAACACTGCATCAATATCATCGATTATGCTTTCTCAATACCGATGCAGCTTAGGGAAGTGCCAAAGCAAATGTGTGAGCGTACCCGTAGCTCCACACCCCCTCCAGCAAAGATCCGACTTATCATGATTCCATGCATGCACCAGTGCTGGAGTATAATACCAGTATGAAGCTACTTTATATGATGTCTCTGTCCCAGCTGCATTATATGCTGTGTGGTGTGTTCTATAGAATATACTATCCCATTCTTCATCTGAGAGTTCTCTCTCCAGCTCCTTCTCCCATTGCAACTGCCCTTTTGACTTAGGCAGGCGGCTCTCCCCTTGCAAGAGCCGGTAGAGTGTCGAGATGAGTCTCTTATCATCCTTCTTTAGGAACAGCCATTTCTCAAATGGTGTAAGAGGCCTGTCTACCAGAGCTCTATTCGCCGGCAAGAGAGCCCAGTGTCGAACCTGATAATACATCAATCTATCTGCCTCCACTAGGCCATATGCCTCTCGCATCTGGTCGAAGGACAACACCCCTTGTTCGTCAAAAAGACTCCCTACTCTCCTGAAACCCCGTTCATACCAGCGTCTCAGGCTCTCTAAACGCAGTCCAGGCTCAAAGTCAGGGTTCGCGCCTATGGGGGTCATAGGGGACGGAAAGGAAGTCAGCCCTAACCGGCTAGCAACCGCATCCCATACTCATAACGTTGTTCCAGTAATCGAGGAAGAGTAAAGGCCTCCCGCCCAGTGCCGGCGCCGGAGCCAAGGCTCCTTCCATATATGAGAACCCACCACCGCTTGGTCCATAAAACACCAATGTTTCTCCATGAGAGCGCGACTCCACTCCACCAGAGAGCGCAGCTGTGTAGCCTGAAAATATCTCAGAAGACATGGTATCGCCAAACCCCCGCTGCTCTTGGGACGATATAAAACCTGCCGCGGGAGACGCGCCGGGCGACCCTCCCATATAAATCTCAAGACTGCCGACTGCAGGGTGGCAATCATCCGAGGAGGTGGTGCTAGCAGGAGAGCCTGAAACATATACAGTATCCACAGCAAGATTGTCATCTTGACCGCTGCCACCCTGCCCAACCAAGACAATTTTGGCTCCCCCACAACTCCAGGTCCCGTCGCACATCGCGAACCAGCTTCGCGTAGTTCACACTTGCCGTTTTAAAGGCAGATGTCGCCAACTCAATCCAGAGATAGGAAAGGCGTGAGGGCGACCAAATAAAGGGATACCGAGCCCTCAGATCCTTCTCATGATCAGCACTCAGTGACAAACCAAGGACCTGCGATTTCTGCATATTCACTCTAAATCCCGATACCTGGCTAAATTCAACTAGTATCTCCATAAGCGCAGGCAGAGAGGTCGCAGGCTCCACGAGTGTAAAGATAACATCGTCAGCATATAAAGTAATAAGATGGTGATCCCCGCCAAATTTCACCCCAGAAACCAAGGGACTATCCCTCAAGCGCTGAGCCAGGGGCTCCATATATAGCGCAAACAAAAGAGGGGAAAGCGGGCACCCCTGACTGGTCCTGCGCTCCACCAGGAACGGCCTAAAAAGCACACCATTAACTCTGACCGCAGGTCTAGGGGACCAATAAGCACACTGGATCCAAGATCTAAAGCCCGGACCCAGACCGAAACGCTCCAGGAACCGGAATAAATATGGCCAATGAACTCTATCAAACGCCTTTTCGATGCCGACAGAGAAAAAAAGCGCCTCTCTACGGGATCTCTCAATCTTATCTAATAAATGCAGAAGGCGCTTCGTATTGTCGCCACATTGTCGATTCGGAATAAACCCAGACTGATCCGGATCAATGAGACCCGGCATATAAGGATTAAGGCGGTAAGCAAGGATCCCCGTAAATAACTTAGCGTCAATATTCAGAAGTGAGATCGGCCTATATGAAGCGCACTCCTCTGGGTCTTTGCCCGGTTTATGTATAACAGTAATGGTAGTGTCTAGCATACTCGGCGTCAGGATTCCCGTCGTCCGAAAGGAGTTAAAAAGCCTCACCAGAAGGGGGGTGAGCTCAACACAAAAGGTTTTATAAAACAGTCCAGTGAACCCATCAGGTCCAGGGGATTTCCCACTCTTTAAGCGGGAGATAGCTGATATAACCTCCTTCGGTCTTATCTGTTGGTCTGCAGAGACGCCTCCCGCTCCCCAAGAGGAGTAATTGCTATGCCCTCTAAGTAAGAATCCAGGGCCGCATCATCCCGTTCATCTGCTGCATACAACCCCGGTAGAATCCTGCAAATGCCTCTGCAATCTGATCGCTCGTGCAAACCTCTTCGCCCGAAGAAGACCAGATCAGCTTGACCGCTGACGCCTCACGCAGCGCTCGTAACCAATGCGGCAATAGCTTCCCACATCTATTGCTCCTGATATAGTATTTGTGCTTAAGTTGTGCTACTGCATACTCCGCCCTATCCCAGTCCAGTCGCTTCCGCTGCTGTCGTATCTTCTCTAATTTGCGCCAAATCCTATGCGTCTCAGTGGATTTATGGGAACGCTCCAGGACAGCGACCCTGTGCTCAAGCCTCTCCCTCACCTTCCTCCTCGCTTTATTATCCCTCGCCGATAATGCCATCGCCCGCACTACCGCTTTTAGCGCATCCCACACAGTCTCCACAGAAATACTGCTCTCATCATTAAACTGATATACTCCCTAATCGCACAACGAAGCGAGTCCACCGCTATCTCGCTCTGGAGCAGGGAGTCCCTAAAGCGCCAGCTCAGAGTGCCAACGCAACCTATCTCCATGGCCAGTTGAACCGTGATAGGGGCATGATCTGTCAGAGCCCTAGGCTCAATCGTAGCCTCCCAAACCTGGGACATAAACTCATGCGAGGCCAAAAAAAGATCAAGCCGTGCATATGTCTTGGTCGCAGCTGAGAAAAAGGAATAATTCCAGAGTGTGGGATGCAATTTCCTCCATACGTCCTCCAACCCACACTCCGCCAGCCACTGACGCCCCATCTCTGACAAAGCTCCAGTCTGCCCAAAGCGCTGAACCGAGCGGTCAAGCTCGTTATCCATCACCAGATTAAAATCTCCCCCTACCAAGATGGCACTATCCGGCGAACTGAGTATAGGAGAAACTGACTGTCTCAGGAATTTCTCCTGCTGGGCATTCGGAGCATAGAAGGAAGCAATAGTAAAAGAAAAGGCCCCAAGCCTAATTCTAATAGCCAGGAACCTACCTGGGACTTCATGTACCTTCCCCACTATCTCCCCAGCAAATGATCTTGAGAGCAGTATTGCCACCCCTGCATGTTTCGTAGTTGCTGAGGACCAGAGCTGCCTAGGGAACCATCTGGATCGCATACGGAACCTATCTCTATATAACAAGTGGGTCTCTTGTAGTAGACAGATATGGCTCCCCGATTTCTCCAGAGCGGACAGTATCGCTAACCGCTTAGTTGGGTTGTTAAGCCCACAGACATTCAAACTTAAGCACTTAATTGTCATACCATCAAGGGGAGAAAATCACTCAGAAGGGGAGAGAAACCACTATGGGGCCGAAACTCAGAACAGTATTTCCACCACTCCAAGTAACATGACCAACCAGATAGAGCCCATGATGACCTATCCCACAGGGAGGCATATAAACATATATCTAAAATGCACAATAGGTGCTCATAACAAAAAAGTCCTCTCGCACCCATCCCAGAGAGGAAAGTCTCCATAGGGCCGTAGAACCACACCAGATCGCCCATTGAGTCCACCGCCTCCGCTACCCAGGCCCTCCCACAAGGGCGCGAGCCCGCTATAAGCGACTCCTTGCTGAGCAATGGGCCCCGCCTTCTACCCCTAGGCACTTGTCCCAGCCGCTACACTGCTCAATGCCGACTGACGTTCCAGTATCCGCTCCGACTCTGTGGGGCGCTGCTGCTTCCTCCTTCTCTCCTTCCTCCTCCAGCGCGGGCGATCTCCTCCCATCGGACCTAGGCTCGTGTCTGAGCCCCTAGTGTCTCCCTCCAGGCCCAGGATCCGGCAAGCCTCCGATACCGTCTTCACCTGACAAAGCTGGTCCTCCCAGCGGAAAACAAGGCGGAACGGGTGACCCCATGAATAGGACACAGCCTGCGCCCGTAAGTGCTCTGTGATGGACTTAAACTCTCGCCGCCGCTGTAAGGTCCGAATCGACAGGTCCTGGTATAACTGCAATTGATAACCTCTAAAATGGACCTGCGGGATATTGCGTGTCCGCTGCAAAATGTTTTCTTTCAGTCCATAGTTATGGACACATGCCAGGATATCTCGCGGGCGATCCCCACCTCCCCCAGCGCAGCCCACACGATGTACTCTGTCCAGGACAATCTCCAGAGACGCCTCTAGGTCCAGCACTGAATGAAACAACGCCACCACAAAGTCTCTAATGTCATCCTTCTCCGCTCCAATCGGCACTCCTCTAATGCGGATATTGTGTCTTCGCGAGCGGTTCTCCAGGTCCTCCACTGTCATCTGGAGAAGGTCCTGCTGCTCCCGCAGACGCAGAACCTCCTGCTGCAGGACCACAACCTCCTCGCCACGGGCCATCTCTCCATCCTCAACCCGGGTTAACCTCTCAACCAGGGACGTGAGCTCCACCCGCAACTCCTTCACCTCCTGCGATATGTCTTTACGGAGCTCCTGCAGGTCCCAGCGGATCGATTCAAACAGGGAGGTGAGGAAGCCTTTCGTAACCGGGGCCGCGTCCTCCTCCGATGAATCCTTCCTTGCTTCAGGGGACCTTGTGGCTGGCGGGTCTTCAGGGCCCCCCCCCCAGCACCGGGCGTCCCCCCGTCAGCATGTCTCGTACCGTCCGGTCTCGTTTAGGTTTGGAGGTCGCCATACCTGTGACTTCTAACAGCCGCTGCTCAGGAGTTCAGTCAAACCTCTGCGCTCCAACACCGGACTCCGTTCCCCCAAGCTGGGCCCCTCACCAGCAGCCATCGGCCTCTGCTCCACGGTGCGCTCCCCGGGGCCACTCCCAAATGCAACTCGCTTCTGTGCCCGGTGAGGTCACCACAGGCTGTCCACACCTCCAGCCAACGTCCGGGCCCCCAGGGTCACCACTGTCCCTATGCAAAGTCACTTAAAGGGGTCCTCGCCCCACCGTTGTCCTCTCTTAAGGGCCAGTTCTCCAGGCCCAACCAGCGGGCCCCGCCGTTTCCCCTCTCTGGCACCACCCACCAGAGAGGTCCCGCCTCCTGCCCGTCGTTCAGGGGAACTTACACCCTCCTGAGGGCCCCGCCGAGGGCCGAGTGGTACATCCACTGCCTACTGGCACACCTCCCAGTTCTGGGCCCACCGCCCTGCAAGGGCAGCGGGCCGCCGCCACTGTCAGCCGCCAGCTCTGCCCCAGGAAACGCGCCCCCACACGCGCCACCAGCGATCACAGGGCGCCTTCAATGTGTGGGCCCGGGCGCCACGCTTCCTGCCGGGACCCCCCCGGGCCTCTCCACACGGGGTCGGACTGCTAAATCAGGGCCTAGGCGGCGGAGCACGGACCAACCCGTCCACTCACGCCACCATCTTGGCCACGCTCTTGAAGACATGTTTAGTGTGCTACTGTAGTGGGTGCCACAATCAGTGCTGCAGGCCTTCCAGTAGTATTTAATTTACAGGCCCGGGCATATATAGTACACTTCACTGGGGACTTACAAGTAAATTAAATGTGCCAGCTGTGGAGAAATCAATGTCACCATGTTTTAGAATACACAGTACCTGAACTTTAGCACTGGTTACAAGTGGTAAAGTGCACAGAATCCTAAAGCCAGAAAAAATGAAGTCAGAAAAACAGGATGTCAGAAGGCAAAACATCAGGGGAAACCACACCAAGGATGCCGGTCTAACATTTTCTAAAGTTCAATTCGTAAAAATGAACCAATAAGCCATCTGTACTAGGTCTCTTAACCTTTGATTTGGACAGGATGGAGGCAGCAGTTAATGAATGGCTTATGTCTATTACCCATAACTTGGTTGCTGAATGTAGGAATTTTTTCTCGAAGAAGCCTAGGAATGTTTTAACTTTTTTCACTGTGGAATTGTAATTGCAGATATGTGCACCTACAAAACTTGACTATTGAAACTCAATTAATGTAAAATATTTATTGGAAATGACCTGGAATCACCAACTTTTATGACCTTTGCCGCTCATGTCGTGCAAGATTTTCTCACTTCTGGTGTATAGCCACTACCGGATGAGTTCTGAACAGGTACTTCTGACCTTCCATTTCAGATTCAAGGTGGCAATGATGCCCTTGCATTCAGTGTTTTGAAAGGTAGGAAGCTTTGTGAGTTGCAGTCTCTCTTTTTAAATTATTTCATTCAAAGTCAATGCAAGAACACAAACTAGCATTTGAAGAATATGGAGACAGAGGGCCTAATTCACAAAGGTAAACTTAAACCAAAAGTCTAAGTTTAGACCAAAAATGTAAACTTAGACCAAAAGTTCAACTTTACACATAGTAAAATTAGACTTTTGGTCTAAGTTTATACTTTTTGGTCTAAACTTAGACCAAAAGTGTCAACTTAAAGTAAAACTTTACTATGAGTCAATATAGACTTTTGTTAAAAGTTTACACTTTTAGTCTAAACTTAGACCAAAAGTGTTAATTTAGACCAAAAGTCTAACTTTACTACGAATAATGTTAGACTTTAGCTCTGAACTTAGACTTTGATCTAAACATAGACATTTGGTCTAAGTTTACCTTTATGAATTGGGCCCAAAGTCCTCTTTCATAGGTCAATGTAACATTAAAGCAAACATGTTTGTGTGTATGCACCACCTAGTAGAGGTAACGCCCAGCCTGCATAACCTGTACATTTCCTCTGTACACTTAATTACATTTTGCCTAGTTTTGCAGGGAGAAATTTAATTAGGTTTTTTGCATCTTTTGGCACAATGCTGATCTTCTCTGCATTCACAACTACCACGACCACACAGACAAAATGACTTGAAAGTCTTGGAAATACACATTTATTTGTATTACAATCAAACAGTTATTTGCTGGAACTCTTTCTTTGAGGCATACGGTGTTCCAGCTACATAACGACATGAATAACCAAATCAACGCAAATACAAGGGAAACTAAAATCTATTTTCTATTAGGCCCTAGTCCTACCATACATTTCAAGTAACGCATGATGCTTTTTATTTGACAGCATGAACACTGCACCATATTCGATACTACACCATGCATTTATCTTTAACATTTCACATACATATATGCAGTTTAATTTCTATTTTTGAGATTATTTGTCAAATCATATCACAACATATTATTATTATTCACGAACAATAATTTACAGCGAAAGGAGAACGATGTTTAAAACATGTAAAATTACATACTCTGAGGAAGAACAGGAGTTAATTTAGTATTTATAAAAATTCAAAAGGTAAACGCTAAGATTACGGCAATGAAGGAGTGAATTGTACCTTTATTGGCGGCAAGGGTATTTGACAAAGGGGTTGTAGTCAATGTGTTGAACTTTAAACAGCAAACTTAAAATCTTGGCTGCCCAAATCACCCCAATTTTATAAACCATACTAAAACATAAAATAGAATGGAGGTACAGTTGGGTATAGTGGGCTTGCCTCCCCGCCCCCAAGAAAATTTGGAAAGAAATGGTAAAAACTGTGTATTCCACAACACGTTTTCCATTGTATATTCAATTGTATTAGTTCTTGAAAACATTGTAAAGGATGACCTTACAGAGCACCAGGATACGTAATCTTTTTCAGGGCACTTCAATAATTCCCTAACCATCACCCTCAAACAGTGCCTCTCATCTTCCGTAGGCACCTCAATTGTATGTATTTCATTTGTTTTGTAGCACCTCTCGTACCAGCATAGGATGTTGGTGCACCTTACATCACATAGACAATGAGTCATACATGTGTAAGTCAGTGTATAATTGATTTTGATATAAGACAAAGAGGACTACAAGGTGTAGGATTTACGTGTCATCCACACTGGTAGGCATTTCTTAAGAGTGCTTGGTATGGGAAAGCATAAACTTGAGATTCAGAAGGTACTACAGTGGTCAGGGTTGACTTTACTAAAAAAAAATTATTTATACCCCAAAAAAACCTTTTTAGCAAAATTAGAATAATCAAACTCTGGGAAATAAACATAACGTTCTAACCTGTGCCATGCAGTTTGTACAAAGCTCTTTGTACATATATATATATATATATATATATATATATATATATATATATATATATATGTACACATACACACTCATTTATGTATATACACACACGTTGCCACCCACCCACAAACCATACCCACCCTAAGCCCTGATTAATTTCCTTACCACCCTCAATCCCATACCAATCTAAAACCTAAAAATGCCCTTTCCACCCCAAAACCCATACCCACCCTAAACCCATAAAATGCCCTTACTAACCTAAAATCCATACCCACCCTAAACCCATTACTTGCCCTTACCAACCTAAAACTCATACCCACCCTAAAACCTAAAAATGCCCTTATCACCCCAAAACTCATACCAACCGTAAAAACTAAAAATACCCTTACCATCCTAAATTCCATACCCACCCTAAAACCTAAAATGCCCTTACCACACCAACACCAATTCCCACCCTAACACCTAAAAATGCCCTTACCACCGCAATCCCATACCCACTCTAAAACCTAAAAATGCCCTTACCACCCCAAACCCCATACCCACCCTAAAAACAAAAAATGCCCTTACCACCCCAAACCCATACCCACTCTAAAACCTAAAAATGCCCTTACCACACCAAAACCCATACCCATCCTAAAACCTAAAATTGCCCTTACTACCCCAAAACCCATACCTACCCTAAAAGCAAAAATGCCCTTGCAACCCCAAATTCCATACCCACCCTAAAACATAAAAATGCCCGTCACCCCAAAACTCATACCAACCCTAAAACCTAAAAATACCCTTACCATCCTAAATTCCATACTCACCCTAAAACCTAAAAATGCCCTTACCACCTCAAAACCAATTCCACCCTAAAACCTAAAAATGCCCTTACCACCACAAAACCCATACCCACCCTAAAAATGCCCTAACCACCCCAAAGCCCATACCCATCCTAAAAGCTTAAAATGTCCTTACCACCCCAAACCCATACCCACCCTAAAACCTAAAAATGCCCTTACCACCATAAAACCCTTAACCAACCTAAAACCAAAAATGCCTTTACCACCCCAAAACCCATACCCAACCTAAACCCTAAAAATACCATTACCACCCCAAAACCCATACCCACCTAAAACCTAAAAATACCCTTACCACCCTAAATCCAATACCCACCCTAAAACCTAAAAATTACCTTACCACCCCAAAACCCAGACCCCCTCGAAACCTAAAAATGCCCTTACCACCCCAAAACCTGTATCCAACCTAAGAACCCAATATATGTATATAAATAAAAAAAAGAATACTTAACTTTTTAACCTCTACCACGCATATACATTTACCATTCTTGCCTTTAGAATGAAATTTGTTGTAAAGGCATGCGTATTAAAGGTATATTCGTAGTAAAGGCATGCGCGGTAAAGGCTTGCGTGGTAAAGGCATAGTCGTGGTAATGGCATCGTTGTAAATGCATTTTGCGGTAAATATATTGTTGTAAATGATGTTTCGCGAATGGAGTAACTTAGAGTGCAGAAGTGGAATACAGTGTCGTACTGTGTGGGAGAGTAGGGTATAGTAAACTGGAGTGGAGCAGCATAGAGGGAGCTGTGTAGAGTGGAGAAGGTTGTTGTAAAGTGGTATAGAGTAAAATATAGTGCTGTGCCCTGGCAATGACACAAGTACATTGTTGTACAGTGTACGGCTACAGAGGGGGGTATAGTGTGATAGAGTGGAGGGGCGTAGCCTGTTGTTGCATTAAGTATAGTGTTGTTGAGCGAGTACAGTGGAGTGGCGTGGAGTGAAGTCAGGTAGAGTGGATGACCTAGACTGTAATAGCATACAATGGAGTGGAGTAGTGTAGCGTGCAGTGCTAGAGATTACAGTGGAGTGGGGTACAGTGGCATGGCATAAAGTGAAAAAGCTTAGCGTGGACTGAAATAGAGTAGAGTTATGTACAGTGGAATAGCATGAAGTAGAATGCATAGGGTGAAGTGGCGTACAGCAGAGTGTCTTTGACAGGAGTGGCATAGAGTGCATAGAGTGCAGTGACGTACAGTGGAACAGCATACAGTGGATTGTTGTAAACTGGAGTGCTGCAACGTGGAGTAGGGTAGAATGGAATGGTATACATTGGAATGGTATGCAGTAGACTAGTGTACAAGGGAGTTGCATAGGTTGGAGTGGCATAGAGTGGAGTGGGGTAGTACGGAGTGGAGTACAGTGGAACAGCGTACAGTGGAGTGGCATACAGGGTAGTGGCATAGAGTGAAATAGCGTACAGTAGGGTAAGATACACTGAAATAGCATAGAGTGAAGTGACATATAGTGGCGTGGTGTACACTGGAGTCGCGTATAGTGGAGTGGTGTACAGTGGAGTAGCATACAGTGTAGTGGCATAGAGTGCAGTGGAGTGTGGTACAGTGGAGTCGCATACAGCAGAATAGCATACAGTGGCATAGTGAAGAGTGGACTGTGGTAGAGTGCAGTGGCATAGAGTTGAACAGCATATAGTGGAGTTGCATAGAGTGGAGTGTGGTGCATTGGAGTGGCATAGAGTGGAGTGATGTAAAGTGAAGTGACCTAGGGTGGACTAGTGAGTGCACAGTAGAGTGTTGTAGAGTGAAGTGTTGTAGAGTGGAGTAGTGTGGAGTGGTGTACAGTGGAGTGATGTACAGTGGAGTGTTGTACAATGGAGCAGAGTATAGTGGAATAGCGTACAGTGTAGTGGAGTAGAATGGAGTGGCATAGAGTCAAATAGCATATAGTGGAGTTGCGTAGAGTGGAGTGGGGTGCAATGGAGTAGTGTAAAGTGGAGTGGAGTAGAGTGGTGTACAGTGGGGTAGCACACAGTGGAGTGTTGTAGAGTGGAGTGGCACAAAGTAGAATAGCGTACAGTGGAGTTGCATAGAGGGAAGTGTGGTAGAGTGTAATAGCATACAGCGAAGTTGCAAAGAGTGGAGGAGTGTGGTAGAGTGCAGTAGCATACAGTGGAGTGGTGTAATCTGAAGTGCGATAGAGTGGCGTGGCATACAGTGGAGTAGCATAAAGTGGGATAGCGCACAGTAGAGGAACATACACTGAAATAGCGTACAGTGGAGTAGCAGAGAGTGGAGTAGCACAGAGTGAAGTGGCATATAGTGGAATAGCACAGAGCAGAGTGGCGTAGAGTGCACTGTATACAGGGGAGTGACGTACAATGGAGAGTGGTACAGTGGAGTAGCATACAGTAAAATAACATACAGAGTGGAGTGGTCTACAGTGGAGTGACATACAGTTGAGTGGAGTGGAATATAGTTGACTAGCGCAGAGTTAAGTGATGTAGAGTGCAGCAGCATACAGTGGAGTACGATACAATGGAGTGGTATACAGTGGAATAGCATAGAGTGGAGTGACGTAAGGTAGAGTGGCATTGAGTGGAGTGGCATAGAGTAGAATAGCATAGAGTGGCTTTCAGTGGAATAGTGTATAGTGGGGTAGCTTAGAGAGGAGTGACACAGAGTGGAGTGGTGTAGAGTGGAATAGTATACAGTGGCATTGTGTAAAGGGGAGTAGCATAGAGTAAAGTAGCATACAGTGGAGCGTGATGGACTGGAAGTGGTGCAGAGTGTAGTCGGGTAGAGTAGAGTGGCGTAGAGTGGAGTGGTATAGACAGGGGCATAGCTTCAGGGTGGGTGTTTGGGGTGCTACACCCCTCTAATAAATGTATTTTGTGATAAATAGTTGGACATAGATGCTTTTAGTTGGGTACGGTGCGGTGTCTGTTGGATTTCACCAGGAATTTTTACAGACACAGACAAAAAGACACACCAACTCTCTCTGTTTGGAAAGGCTTAACAAATGTTGGTTATTTCACAAAAGCATGTTTCTCTCATTTCGTACCTACCAGGTCGCATTCTTCTCCCTTTTCACTGCCCCTTAAATCCCTCTCATGTGCTTCGCTTGTCGTATAATGTATTTTAACATTATGTGCCACCATGACTGTTGGAGATCCTGAAGCTCAAACCGCCTCAATTTTGCTGACCAAGGTACGCTCCTGGTAGCTGGGTGGAATATTGTAGAGTGGATTGTTGTAGAGGGGAGTGGGGTATGGTGTAGTGGAGTAGACTGTAGTGCTGTACAGTGTAATAGCATACAGTGCGGTGGCATACTGAGCAGTGGCATAGAGTGGAGTGGTGCAGAGTAGAATAGCATGGAGTGCAGTGCCGTTAAGTGGAGTGGCGTAGAGTGGAGTGACATATAGTGTAGTGTCATACAGTGCGGTGATGTAGAGTAGAATGCCATATAGTGGAATAGTGTGAAGTGGAGTGGCATAGAGTGCACTGTTGTACAGTGGAATAGCGTTGAGTGTAGTAGCATAGAGTGGAGTACTGAGGAGTGGAGTGGTGTAAAATGGAGTGGCATATAGTGAAGTGGCTTACAGTAGAGTGGAGTTGCATACAGTGGAGGTGCATAGAATGAACAGCATAGAGTGTAGCATCGTAGAGTGTAGTTGCGTACAGTGAAATAACATTAAGTGGAGTACCGTAGAGTGGAGGGACATAAAGTTGAGTGGCATAGACTGGAGTGTTGTAGAATGGAATTGCAGAGAATGCAATAGTGTACAGTGGTGTGGTGTAGAGTGGAGAGGCACACAGCTGATTAGTGTAGAGTAGACTGGAATATACTTGACTGACCTAGAAAGGGGTGGCATACAGTGGAGTGTGGTACTTGAAACAGATGTAGCATGAAAGAGGATGGACAGATTTAGATTTAATGTGGCAGACATGTATGAGTAAAATAGCTGTTAAAATACTTAGGGGCAGATTTAAGAGCCCCTAGCACTTCCCTGCACCATATTAGCGTCATTTCTTTTTGTTGTACACTAATGTGGCCCAATGAGGCCGAAATCGCTGTCTCAAATTTACAAAGTGGGGCAATGCATGCATTGTGCCACTTTGTATCCATTTGTGCTACATTATGCCTGCACCAGAGTGGAGAGGCATAGACTGAAGTGTTGCAGAGTTGAGGGAAGTACAGTGGAGTGGGATAGAGTGGAGTGGAACAGAGTGAAGTGCCATAGAGTGCAGTAGGATATAGGGGAGTGGAGTACAGTGGAGTGATGTAGCATGCAGTGGAGTAAATCTATGTAGTGCAGTGGTGTTTTGTATAATAGAGAAGTGCCCTAGAGTGGACAGGCATAGCGTAGAGTCGAGTAAAGTGTTATAAACTGGAGTAGCGTCTTGTACAGTGCAGTTGAGTGGTGTGCTGTAGAGTGTTTAAATGGGTCATAGAGTGGAGTAGATTGTTGTATGGTGTAGGTTAGGGGCATACAGTACAGTCCAGTATTGTATAGTTGCACACAATGTAGTAGAGTCCTGTAATAGGGATTTGCATAGAGTGAAATTGTGTGTGGTACAGTGCGTGGTGTAGAATGGAATGTTGTATAGTGCCATAGAGTGGGGTAAAGCACCATGCAGTGGAGTACAGTAGAGAGGAGTCCAGTGGAAGGGAATAGCTTAGACTGGACTAGAATGTTCTGCAGTAGAGTTGTGTGGAGTCAAGTAGAGTGGAATGGCGTAATATACAGTGGAGTATAGTGTTGTAAAGCCGAGTGGTGTGTAGTACAGTGGAGTGGAGTGGTGTGTTGTTGAGTGGCAGAAAATGTCATGAAGTGGAGTAGAGTAGAATATCACAGAGTAGATGAAAGTGTAGTACAGTTGAGTGGTGGTAATAGAGTGGGATAAAGTATGGTAGTGTGGAGTTGGATAGACTGTCGTACAGTAGAGTAGTGTACAGTGGAGTGGCATAGAATGCAGTAGCAAAGTACAGTGGAGTGAAGTGGAGAAGTGAGGTGGCGCCGACTGCAGAGGTATAGAGTGGAGTGGCATACAGAGGAATGGCAGACAGTGGCGTGCTGTAGAGTGGAGTGGTGTACAGTAGAACAGAGTACAGAGGAGTGGCAAAGAGTTTAGTGGCGTAGAATGGAGTGTGGTAGAGTGTAATAGCATACTTAAGAGTAGCATAGATTGAAGTGGCATAGAGTGGCGCAGCGTACAGTTGAGTGAGGTACAGTGTAGTGGCATATGGTAAAATAGGGCAGAGTGGATTGAGGCACAGTGAGTGGCATACAGTAGAATAGGGTAGAGTGGACTGCCATACAATGGAGTGGTGTAGAGTGGAATATCATAGAGTGGAGTGGCGTAGAGTAAAGTGTTATACAGTGGAATTGTGTAAAATGGAGTGGCAAGAGTGGAGTTGCGTACAGTTGAGGAGTGTAGACTGGAGTAGCATAGACTATAGTAGCATACTTGGGAATTGCGTGGAGTGGGGTGACGTTGAGTGGAGTGGCCTAGAGTGGAGTGGCATTGAGTGGACTGGTGTAGAGTGGAATGGGGTACAAACAGATAGCATACAGTTCAGTGGCATTCAGTGGAGTGGTGTAAATTGGTGTGGCATAGAGTGGAGTTGCGTACAGTTGAGGAGTGTAGACTGGAGTAGCATAGACTATAGTAGCATACTTGGGAATTGCGTGGAGTGGGGTGACGTTGAGTGGAGTGGCCTAGAGTGGAGTGGCATTGAGTGGACTGGTGTAGAGTGGAATGTGGTACAAACAGATAGCATACAGTTCAGTGGCATAAATTGGTGTGGCATAGAGTGGGATAAGCAGGTTCTCAGGCCCAACTTTCCCCTCCACTTACTTCAGACTGGTCTTCTGACCAGTCCAGGCACTTCCAGACTCATCCTTTGTACCTCGAGAACCCTGCCTTGTTCTTCCTGCAGCATCTTCTCTCCTCTCTCTCCATCTAATTTGCCTCTTCTGGGCCTTCAATCCTCCCTCTCAAACTCTCTGTTTGCCTGTGCCTTTTTGGACTTCTGTATTCTCACTATTCGTTCTCTTTGTGCCCTCTCATGCTACCTTGTGTGTGTTTTGTGCTCTTTTTGTACTCTCTTGTGCTCTTTCTGTGCCCTCTTGTGCTCCTTGGCCACTTCTCCACTTTTCCACTCTCGTACTCTGGTACTCTTACAACTCTCCTGCAATGTGCTCACTCTCCACTTCTCCCTCTTGTGCCCTCTTGCACTGCTCTTGTCCATCAGGCACCTCCACCACCCCCACGTTTTTTCCTCCTCTGGTGCTTACCTGCTTATTCTTTTTCTTCCCTTCCCAGCCCCATCTACCTTCCCCCTGTGGTCCTCCCCCTTTCTATGATATACTTAATGGCAGATGCTGTGCAGCTCCTCTGCGGACACATAATGAATGCCAAAGGAGGGCCAAAGACAAGTATGTATGCGCCTGCCTGTGCTTGGACTATGCCTAGCACCATGAACCCAAGTTCGAGCGGCCCCCACAACTACACTGCTGACACCCTCCACTCTCTTGACCTGAAACGCAACCACAACCGCTGCTCCCTTGCCGCACTACACACCAGGGTAGGACCTTTCACCTGCACTCACCTCACTCCCACCAGCACTCCCACATGCACCACCCCCACACAGTGCTTCTCATGACCGGCTCACTCAGCAGACATTGACCATCCCCGCACAGTATACACCACACCCAGACCACCACAACAACTTGTATGCATGCTTCTCATGACTGGCTCACTTAGCAGACACGCTACCAAGGTCTTGGACCTCATCGACCCTCATGTACCCGACATGCTTTTCCTCACTTAAACCTAGCTCAACCCAAGAACAGCACCCGACATTGCCACAGCCATCCCAACAGGGCACAAATCGCACACTAAGACAGACTGCACAAACAAGGAGGAGGTCTTGCCATCATCCACAAGGATATCATCAAATGCAATGCCTCTGCAGACACCAACACACTGTTCATGGAACTCATGCACTTCAAACTGCAAACAGACAGAAAAACCTCCACCAAAGGAACCCTTCAATATTGACTGGCCGGACCATGGAGCAACTTCAGCAACCGCATCGCAGACTTCATAGCACCTCTTGCCATCAACCCCAAGTGCTTTATCCTTCTTGGTGACCTCAACTTCCCCCTGGATGACCCCACAAATCCCAATTCCAAAGCCCTGCTTGAAAGCCTCAACAACATTGGACTCTTCCATCTCATCCAGGGCCCAATGCTCACAGCAAGAGACAATCAGGACCCAATATTCCCCTCCAGCAACAAAGTCAATTTTAGCCACGTCACCCTGGATGGACCACTCCATTGTTTACTTTCATGCCAGCACGATGCAAGAAAGCACACCGAAAATCCTCAGTGCACCCAGACGTAGCTAGGACAGAATAAAAAAGCAGACTGGCTCATCGTCCTCAGAGTCAATCAACCTGACACCACCAACAACGTAGATAATAACATAAGAAAATTAAACGAATGGATCTCAGGCCGCGCCAATACCTTCGAATCCATCAACAGCACCAAACAAAGAAGAACAAACATGCAAGCCTGCTGGTACACCAACGACCTCAGGGAATCCAAACACTACTGCAAGCAACTAGAGAGGAAATGGAGACCCAGCTAGGAAGCCACTTCCAGAAACACCAAAAAGGAGACATTCAGGCAGCACCACCAATAACTGAGGGAAACAAAGAAAAGGGCCCTGGCATTAAGAATTGAAATCAACTCCAATAACAGCAAAGAACTGCAATTGTGAGAGAATTTTCCAAAACCGCAGCTGCAGCCAACTCCATTATACCCTCACAAGAATTCTGCAATAAACTCTCTGTCTACTGCAAATTAGATCCCCAGCCCAACATCGAAACAGTCCTCATCCCATCCACAGATGACATCCAGGCCATCCTCAACCAAGGGCAAACCACAGCACTCATCCTACTTGACCTTACCGCAGCTTTCAATACCATTTCTCACCACACACTCATTACAAGACTACATCACACAGGAATACAAGGTCCAGCACTGAAGTGAATAACCTCATTCCTCGCAGGCAGAACCCAGAGTGTCGAACTCCCACCATACACGTCATAACCGAAGAAACCTATCTGCGGAGACCTGCAAGGACCGTCACCTAGCCCACACCTCTTCAACATATGTATGACACCACTTGCAAATACCATCAGGTCACACAGGAGCAACATTGCCTCCTACGCCAACAATATGCAGCTCATCTTATCCCTCACTGTTGACACTGGTACTACCAGGAAGAACTTCACAAGTGGCAAGACTAATGTGGCAAACTGGATGACAGAGAACACCATCATGATGGTAGTGCTGGTTTTTGGAAACAAGGGCTCACCATGGGGTCCTCCTGTTGGCTTATGGAACTAGGTCCAACACCTAGTCCAATGGACCATTCCAGAAACCTTGGACTCATCCTGGACAACAAACTCACCATGGCATCACAGGTCAACACTGTTACCTCTTTCTGCTTCCACATCCTATTAATGCTGCGTAAGGTCTTCAAGTGGCGCCCCCAGAACTCCTGATGCACCATTACACAAGCCCTCAGAATCAGCAGACTGGACTATGGCAATTCACTGTATGTCGGAATTGCTACCAATGTCCTCCACAGACTTTAGAATGTCCAGTGCAGCTGCCAGACTCATCCTCGACCTCTCATGCCACAGCTCACCTCAGGGTGATATACTGGCTCCCATCCAGAAACACTGCCACTTCAAACTTCTCACCTAAGCATTCAAGCCACTGCACAACACTGGACCCAACTTCCTCAGCCACCACCTACATTGCTCCCAACCCACCAGACAACTAAACTCAGCTTCATTCTTATTCGTACCCCCCACATCAGCAGAAGCAGAATTAGTGGTCGTTTGATTTCCTACATTGCTGCTCAGACTTGGAACCACCTCTCCCAACACATCAAGGCCTCCTCCACTCTGCTTGAATTCCACAAAAAGCTGAGGATATCACTCAACCCTGGATCACAAGCAGTCACAGCGTTTAATCACATGCCTCTCACATGCCTCGGGCCTGAAAACCCTCTCGGTGACAATTGTGCGCTCTACATATTCACATAATATAACATAGCATAGAGTGGAGTATATTATAGTGGAGTTGCCTTCAGTGGAATAGTGTAGAAGGGCTTGGCGTACAGTGTAGTAATGTATAGTGGAGTGGCGTAGACTGGAATGTTGTACATTGGAGTGGCATACAGTGGA
Organism: Pleurodeles waltl; assembly: GCF_031143425.1. NCBI lineage: Eukaryota > Metazoa > Chordata > Amphibia > Caudata > Salamandridae > Pleurodeles > Pleurodeles waltl. The sequence goes on from NC_090437.1 coordinate 152,474,081, forward strand.
ATACCGTACAGTGCAGTAGCATACAATGGAGTGTGGTGGAGGACTGGTGTACAGTGGAATATCGTAGAATGGAGTGGCATTGAGTGGCCTTGCATAGGGTGGAGTGGTGTAGAGTGGTCTGGTGTGCAGTAGAGTGAGGTACAATATAGTGGCACACAGTGAAACAGCTTACAGCGGAATGGCATATGGTGGAGTGCAATACAGCAAAGGGGCATACAGTAGAATAGCATACACTGGAGTGGGGTAGAGTTGAGTAGTGCGGAGTGAAGAAGCAGAGAGTAAGATATTGTAGAGTGGAGTGGCATAGAGCAGAGTGAGGTACAATGTAGTGGCGCACAGCAAAATACTTTAGACTGGAGTGGCATAGAGTGGAATGGCATGCAGTGTAGTGGCATAGAGTGGAGTGTTGTAGAGTGGAATACAATAGAGTGGAGTGCTATAGAGTGGAGTGGGATAGAGTGTAATCAGGTAGATTGTAGTGACGCACAGAGTAATAACACACTGTGAGTGGTGTAGAGTGGCGTGTTCTATAGTGGAGTGGCATACAGTCGAATAGTATACAGCACTGATTCCCAACCCATGGTTTGGGACCCCTGGGGGTCTGCAAAGCCTACTCAGGCGGTCCGCGACTGCTTAGAAAATTAATTAATATTAACAGATTAATAAAATGTATATAATAAATTGGCTAAATGTACAATTGAAAATATTAAAGAGTACTATAACCGTCAAGGAATTTGAAGTTGGAGGCTTAAATTAGTGTCCTCAGATTGATCTTGGGAGCAGAGCAGTTTCATTAAACAGAATATAGTATGGACGATGTTTTAATTTTATTTTATTTATATTTGTTTGAAAATAATTAAATAAAATGTGTTATCATTTGTGTATGTGTTTGATGAATCCTTGTTTCTGTATTTTTGAGTATTGTTTTGCATTTCAACTCATCGACAAGGTTTAGGCCAGGGTCCCTGGCTTGCAGTAATTACTCAGTGGGGTGTTTCCGGATTCCAATAATGATTCAGCAGGGGTCCATGGGATCCAGTAATGATAAAGTGGGGATCCACTGAAGTTATAAGGTTGGGAACCACTGGTGTACTGTGTAGCGGCATAGAATGGAGTGGCATATAATGAAGTGGCATACAGTGGAGTAGTGTACAGTGAATTGGTGTAGAATTGAATAATGTTAAGTTTAGTAGTGTACAGTGTAGTGGCAGAGTAGAGTGGCATATAGTGGAATAGCATAGAGTAGAATGGTGTAGAGTTAGTGTCATGCAGTGAAATACAGTATATTATAGTCGCGCAGAGTAGAGTGGCATAGAATGGAGTAGCATAGAGTGGATTGACATGGAATTGAGTGGTGTATGGTGTAATACCATACAATGGACTGTTGCTGAGTCAAGTGGCATATAGTGAAGTGAAGTACAGTGGAGTGGAGTACAGTGAAATAGCGTACAGTTTAGTAGAGTAGCCTAGGGTGGAATAGCTTTAATTGGAGTCTTGTAAAATGCAGTAGTGTACAGTGGAATGGTGTACAGTAGAATAGCATACAGTGAAATTATGATGATAGTAGTGGCATAGAAGAGTGTGTGATAGAGTATAACAGAGTACAGTGGAGAGGCATACAGTGCAGTGGCATAGAGTGGAGCAGTGTTCAGTGGAGTGAGGTTCAATGTAGTCTCATTCAGTTGAAATCCAAAGAGTGGAGTGTCATAGAGTGTAGTGCCATAGAGTAAAATAGCGCATAGTGGAGGGGCATAATGTGGAGTGGCATACAGTGGAGTGGGGTACAGTGGATTAACTTAGAAAGGAGTGGTGTAAAGTGGAATAACTTATAATGGAGTGATGTAAACTGGATTAGTGTAGAATGGAATGGTAACAGTAGAGTTGCGTACAGTGAAATGGCATAGGTTTGAGTGACATTGAGTGGAATGGTGTAGAGTGCAATGGTGTATAGTGGAGTGAGGTAGAGCAGAGTGGCTTGAATTGGAGTAGTGTACAGTGGAGTGGCATACAAAGGAATCGCATATAGTTGAGTTGCGTACAGTGGAGTGGTGTAGAGTGGCATGGAGTAGCATAGAGTGGAGTGTCATAACGTGAGTTATGTACAGTAGAATAGAGTAGAATGGATTGACGTAGTGTAATGCTGTGCACTGAAGTGATGTAGACTGGGGTGTCCTACAGTAGAGAGGCATACAGTGGAATGGTGTAGACTGGAGTGATGTACAGAGCAGTGGCATACAGTGGAGTGTGGTAGAGTGGACTGCTGTGCAATGGAATAGTGTAGAGTGGAGTTGCATAAAGTGGAGTGGCATAGAATGAAGTGGCGTATAATTAAGGCTCCCAGTTTTCCATTTTTACTGATTTGTACAGATAAATACAGACAGAATAAAATGTGCTTAATGTCTGTATTTATTTTTAAATGTGGAAAACAAAAAATTCATTTTGTAAGAGACTCTCCATGGTGTCCTTCATGAATTCCAAGTCGGCCGCTGAGCAGATAGATAGCATGAGGAGTTACAAAACAGGATGAGATTTCCTTAATTATAGGCATTTGTTACATATATTTGCCTACAATTCTATTATTTCTCTGTGGGTGTAGTGTTTTGTTATATTTGCTGCTTAATTTGCTAAAATGCAACAGGCATCATAGTTTGAGTGCATGTTTAGCAGTTAAATAAATATGGAAATTTACCATTTTGCGACCTCATAAATTCTCGATTCTAAGTAAATATGGATAAATACCAATAAGATGGCCCAAAAATAAATATGGATAAATACAAACGGAATTGTTTGAGAAAAAAAAATAACACCAGGAGCCCTACATATAATAGACTAGTGTAGATTGTAGTTTGGTACAGTGTAATGGTGCACAGTTGGATAGCTTAGAGATGAGTGGTGTACAGTGGAATGGTGTACAGCAGAAAACCGCAACCTGGAGTGGGGTAGAGTGGCGTGGCATAGAGTGGATAAGCATACAGTGGAGTAGTGTAGACGGGAGTGAGGTACAGTGTAGTGGCGTACAGTGGAATAGCATAAACTAAACTAGAGTGGTGTAAAATGGCATAGAATGGAGTAGCATGCAATTGAGTGGTGTAGAGTGGAATAACGTTGAGTTTACTGGTGTACAGTGTAGTGATGTAGAATCGAGTGGCACATAGTGGAATAGTACAGAATAAAGTGACGTACGGTGTATTAAGTGGAATGACGTAGAGTGCAGTAGAGAAGAGTCTAGTGATATAGAGTGGAGTGGTGTACAGTGGAGTGTCTCAGAATGGAGTGGTCTACGGTATAATATAATACAATGGATTGTTGTAGAGTGGAGTGCTGTATAGTCGAGTGGCATACAGTGTAGTGGTGTAGAGTGTATTGGAACACAGTGAAATAGGTTACAGTGCATGATGTACACTGAAGTGGTGTACAGTGGAGGTGCATACAGTAGCTTACAGTGTATTGTAGTGCAGAGCTGTGTGCAGTGGAATAGCATACAGTGGAGTAGAGTAGACTGGAGGGACAAATTATAAAGTGGCGCAGACTGGAGTGTGATAGAATTGAGTAGAGTAGACTGTAATAGCTCACATTGCAGTAATGAGTGGAGAGGCGTGGAGGGGAGTGTAGTGGAGTGGTATAAAATGGATTAGCGTACAGTAAAGCGGTGTATGGTGGAGAGGCATATAGTGAAGAGAAGTAGAGTGGAGTAGCATAGAGTGGAGTGTAGTAATGTAAACTGATATTGTGTGAAAGTATGTGAACAGATTTAGATGTAATGTTGCAGAAATATAGATTATGATGTGTAAATGGTATTTATTGGTAGTATGTATGAATGGTGTAAGAGGTGTTAAAGCTATAAGCTTTAAAGTAGTCATTGGATTGTGCTGCACTATTGTGCTGTAACGTTGCTGTATACCACAGTACATGCATATGAGAAGGCGTTATGTGATTGGCTAATGGCTGTGTTTACCAAAGGCAAAAGGTAGCCATGCGGTTTTTAGCACACTTTGGCTGCATTCTGGGTTATAGTCTTAGATGTGGGTAAGTAGTAGATTTTATGTTTTTTCCTACCTATTATCACTTCATTAAAGTGATAGTTGTTAGAGAAATGTATTTATATATTTCTATGTAGTTTTACAACAGTTTAGGGAGAGCTGCACGTTTTTTTAAATGTATTTTAAGTAGCCAAAGAATTTTAGGCATTACCGGACTACTCTGTAGACATTTTTGTGCATATATAAATATGTTAAAAATACAAAATACACTTCCGTATACTATATTTTAAAAATATAGTGTATTGCAGTGTATTTTCAGTTTTTTAATTTAATTGAAGTACTGTGGTAGTACCACTGTACCCTATACAATTTTACAAAAATATATAGAAACATATAAATATTTTTCCCTAGTTAATACCACTTTAACAAAGTGGTAATACATAGAAAAATATCAAACCTAATACTTGCCTATATCTGAAGGTGTAACGTAGAACACAGTCAAAATGTAGCTAAAAACAACATGGTTGCTCTTAAATTTGGTAAAGGCAATCATTAGCCAATCATGGAATGTCCTGTCATAGCTGTTCACCGCAGTACTAAATTATATGAAAGTACCGCAACAACCAAGGTGACTGCAACGTGTGCCTCTGCCATGCACTGGCTGTGTGGGTCTGTGAGTGGGTGTGTGAGTGGTTTTGTGGGTCTGTGGGTGGGTATTTAAGTGGCTGTATGGGCGTGTCAGTAGTTGTGTGAGTGTATACATGAGTATGTGAGTGGGTGTGTGAGTAGTTGTATGAGTGGCTGTGTGGGTGGGTGTGTGAGTGGTTTTGTGGATGTGTGAGTGGCTGTATGGATGTATGAGTGGGAGTGGGAGTGGTTGTATGCGTGTTTAAGTGTGTGTGTGAGTAGCTGTGTGGGTCTGTGAGAGGGTGTGCAGGGGTTTTGTGGGTCTGAGTGAGGTCTTGAACTGCTGATCAGTTACCAGTTCACACTGGGGCTGTGCTGAGCACCGTGGAAGATCAGTGAATCCTCGTGCATCTCAAAATAAACATTTTTGGCCAATTTCTTGACCACGAGGGGTCCCTCAGAGACCCCTCCATAAGTCCCATGGTTTCAGGGTACCTCTATCCTGACCCCTTATGTACAATTTTTCCCCCCTCCTCCTAGGAACTGTGTTCTGTGAAAAGATGGTGGCCTCAACTTTTCTCTCACATTGTGACCAGCCAATCATGGCATTGCTGTTGGTACTTGGATCAACGAATCCACCATGGTAGATCTGCGGTTGATCTGTGACTCTACATATGCATACAATTTTTCAAAACTACTGAACAGATTTACACCATATTACAACAGAGATCTTTCTGGAGCAAGATCTAAGCTTCTGCAAAATTTGGTGCAATTACGGCCAGTGGTTCAGGCTGTATTCGCGTCTAAAATCCCTATGGGAAATTGCATGGGTAAAACACATTTTGGGATGCCTCTATTTCTCAGCCTCTGCTTAACGAATCACCCAGAAACTTCCAAGACAGCAGATGAAAGTGAACGGCAGACTAGTTTTGAAAATTTTGTGAGGATTCGTAAAATGGCAATTAGCAAAACAAAAAACTTTTCTGTATGGAAACTACATCCTACCTGTAACTACCTACAATATATATGATGGGGAATGCTTCTTTCATAGTAGGTGCTTCCCAACCAAGGAGCTCTCTCCCATATCAGAAACACAATTGTCCACTAAGATATCTTTTAAGGAGATCTTCATCCCTTATACAAACTCTAAGACACCATTTGTTTTTCAACAAAAAAAAGCCATTAAAAAGCGACAAACACCCTACAGGATTATCTACCGCAGCTGCCACGGTCCTGAGGGCTAGTCCTGCATTGTGTTCTGTTTCTATTAGTAATAAACCCTGTACAGTTCAGTGATACCGCCCGCATCATTCACACTGCCCTAGAAATCCCACAAATAAGCCATTGGAGAAACCCCCGACTGAGCCCCTTACCAGAATAGCGGAAGTTAGAATGAGCACCCAGGTGACTACAAGCGCCTTGGAGAGGTTTTTCGGCATGCTGAAGCTAGTTGTAGAGCTTGCAGTGAGAGCAGAGGTGAAACCTGGCTTCCTGGAAGGATGCGACCATAAACACACTCACTCCAGCCTAGATTCCAATATTTATCCCTGCCGCTTTATTGCTTCATTAAGACAAGCGAGTTCAATGAACATCAGGGACTGCCGTGTGTATGCCAGAAGTTGTAATGAACAAAGGACACAAGATAGAGGCGATAAGAGAACTCCTCTCATACACACCCCTTTCAGCTTGCCAAGTAAACACTCCTAATCAGTCATAGAGTCTGCTGTGTAACAACCTGTACGCCCAAATCAATACACAGTGACTACTGTAACTCCTTTTAATATAGCACTTTATAATATGCATGTGCTGTTTCAAAGCGCTGTAAATAACAAATGTTACTTTGAAAGGTGTACATTAAATGGGTGATTCAGCATTAGAAATAATACAGCCTCCATTATGCTTACATCCAGAACGAAAGTCAGGTCACTTCGATTTATGCGATTCTGCATCCATGAAATTTTCCACATAATTAATGCACTTGCTACTTGGGTCACATCATTTTCCTTTTTCTGCATAATCTGCTTTCTTGAACAAAAACAAATATGTTTCTAGCTCAGACAGATCAAAATATTACCAAAAATGCAGCACGTCTTGCCACTCAGTGGAAGGTCCTTCGCACTCGTCACTTTTGAGTCATTTACAGCTGTATTTGGGTGCTAAAATCGTACTTTTTTGTGTCCAGACCTATTTCCTAACCTAGCTGGACCATGCCCTACTCTCAGGGTCTTACACTACCACTGCCTGCTTGGGATGGTTGGCAGCGATCCAGTCAGTTCCCATGCTACTCCCAGTATCTACTCTGGGCGAAGTACTACACTTAGGCTTCTTCCCCCATATGTCTCACAATTTCCAGAATTGTATTCCTTTGTCATTGTTGACCTCTTTGCACATATGACTTAAAAGCCAATGAGAAATAGACATGCAGTCCTTCTTTCGCTCTACTTGCCCATGGGCAGCTGCGGTCCCACCATTAGGGTGGAGGAGCATTCCCCCCTTGCTGTCAGTGCAGCAAAGGTGAAAAGTAAAATGGTAATAAAATGAATTGCCATTTTATTTGTCACTGCCCCTAGCCTGAACAGTGTTTGAAGGCGGGCCATTGCTGCTCACTGGCAGAAGGGGAGGAGTGGTGGTCACTCCAGTTTCAAAGTGTGCATGTCACATTGGCCGGCCTGACATGCACACTTTAAAAATCTTCACCAAACTGCCTTAGACAGCTGGGTGGAGAGCAGGCACAGGCCCCTAGGCCGCCCAGTGCCTGCTGGAGCACCAAAGCAGCTCGCTCCAGCCAATCATGGTGTTGCTCTCAAGTTGCTTAACATTATCAGATGCATGAGAGCAGCATCCGGATTCATAGAGGGAGTTGGCTGAGGCTCCAGGAGAACTTGCTCTGACTGCATTGAAGACAACACAGAGGTGGAGGAAGCGTGTGTAGGCACTTTTATCTTTTTAGCCCATTGACAGACACTGATAGAAACTAGCACTGCCTTCAGCCTCAACTCCAGAGCTCTTAGTCACGTCCAGTTATAAAATCTGCTAATGAGCCATGATGGCGAACTTTGGCATTGGAGCCTAAAGGCATTGCGATTTATTAGAGTGCCTTTCACTGGGTTTAGCTCTCTGCTCGACACCCCTCCGCTGTTGAGGATCACCCCCTGCCACTGCTCATATGGCCTAAGAAGAAAGCTAACGCTCAGTTCATGCTGTGATCAACCAAGAGAGTGACACTGCTCTGAATCCTAATTCATATTTTGAAATGGTGCTAAATCCCATGACACCTTCTCCAGCAGCAGTAGCCATGTTCTGAATGCTTCCTACAGCCTGCGTAGAGCTAGGAAATCAAGAAATCCAGGGGCATATTTACAAAACAATAAAGCCGCTGAGCTGCACCATTAGGAAAGTGCAGGGTTGTGTAGTATTTGCAGCAATACGACACACCCCTGTAATTTCCTCATCGCTGGCACACAATTGGCAGCCTTGCACCAGCGCAGGCACCCTTGCATGCCACTTTTACACCACCCCTTGTGTTGCATAGGAATCTGATGCATTTCCAGCCTTGTAAGTCTGACAATGTGTCAGATGCTGTGGGTGTTATGTGGGAACACCCACAGCACCATCCATGGAATGCCCCTTTAACACAGAGTAATGCATGAAAGAGGGCCATATTTACAAGGCCATGAGAAGTCATGCAAGTTTCCATGACCTTGTAAGTTTGGGCTGGCACATGCGCCACCGGAGCGTCAAATAAAGTGATGCTCTGGTGGCGCTAGGGTATTGTAAAAATCCCCCACAATGTCTTTATGAGGCATCAGTCCCAGTCCTGCTGGCATGCCAAAATCCAGTGTTCAAAGTCATTTGCGAGATAATGAGAACTCTTTACTTAATTTGTCCCATTGCTTGCTGGTGCTCAACACTTATTTAAAACAGTCCACCTCATGGTGGCAGTGTGTGTCTATTTAGAGCAAATCACATCTGCAGAGTGTTTAACAATGGAACATACAGTAATTAAAAAATATTATCAGCTCCTGCAGATAAGGGTCAGACTTGCCTCCAGGGCAGTCAGGCAATGGCTGAAAGGGTGGTCTGACAGGTCAGTAAGTGGGCCATTTTTGGCTGTTTGTGGACCTGTTAAATGGCCTGATTGGCCATTTTTAGATCTGGTGTTAGACAAAAAATTGTTATTTGACCTTACATGTAGAATATACTTATATATTGGGCCTTTCAGAGACACTTCTTCATTCATTGGTTTGTTGTTGTGTCATTCACACTTGGCTTCCACCCACTACAACATACACTATGGGGCAGTGGGTCAGGATACTAAAGCCACTGGTTAACTTCATTTTGTGTGGCTGCATTTTGCTTGCTCACAAGAACACATCTGCACACAAGCTAGTCTCGTTCAGTGCCAGTGTTTTTGTTTTTGCTTTAGAAATACTTTAGTGTCCTCTCTGTGTCTAGAGCCTAGTGCAGTGGTTCCCAAACTTTTTCGATCCCCGGCTCCTTTGACCTATTGGCCGTGTTGGCCACGGCTCCCCATTATGTTACTTTTTTTGGGCGGGTGGGGGAACGTAATCCCAGCCTGTACCTGTACCTACACTATTTACAGTTTGACTTCTTAATTCTCTCGTTCAGGTTCCTGAAAACCATTTATTTTAAACTATTTCTTTTCTTTTGTCATAGGGATATTATTAATGGTACTCTGGCGCCCTCCGCTGGTCACAATAATTAATGCAGGGGGTTTTGTTTCCAAAACCACGGTGAAAAGCTACCGATTAAAAGCACCTCCGAGTGGTTTCCAGACTGTGTGCGGCGCCCCTGGCTAATTTTGACGGCGCACCAAGGAGCCGCGGCGCACAGTTTGGGAACCACTGGCCTAGTGTGATAGCTGGACGCGTCTCGTGCACATTCCATCCTTATCAGATTCCATCTTCTGCTGGTACTGTTGTAAATTCCTTTTAGACTGTTTTGCTTTTCAGACTGCTGCTATTTCACAGCATACCAGATCAGAATGATTTCCATTGGAAATTGTTATGTATTGAGTTATACTTCTTTTTTCTTTTATTCTTTATCTATTTTCTCTATCTTTTCTTCTTTCCTAATGTCTTTTCTTTAACTCTTTATCTCTTTCTTTTCTACTTTCCTAATGTTTTCCTGCCTTCTTTCCTCCTTCCCCCTTCCTTCTTTCTTTGTTTTCTTTCCTTCTTTCCTTCTTTTTCTTTCTTTCTTTCCTTCCTTCTCTCTCTCTTTCTCTCTTCTCTTTTTCTCTCTCACTTTTTTCTTTCACTTGTTCATTCTTGCCTCTTTCTATTTCTTTCCTTCTATATGTTTTCTTTTCTCTTTCATTTATTGCTTTCTTTCCTTTCTTTCCTTTCTTCTCTCTTTCTTTTTTCTCTTTCTTTTCTTATTTCCTTATTTGCTTCTCCTTCTTTCCTTATCTCTTTCTTTCCTTTTTCTTTCCTTGTCACTCTCGTTCTTTCTCTCTTTCTTTTCTTCTCTTTGCTTCTTCCTTTTATTCTCTCGTTCTCTATTTTTCCCTCTTTCTTTCTTTCTTTTTTTTTAGCTTTTTTTCTTACTCAGAGGCAAAAGGCTCGTAGACAATGACAGACTGATTGACTTTTTTAGGTTTGTGTTAGCCAAGACCTTTTGATTGTACTAAAAAATGCATATAACATAGTTACTTATAGTCAGACTTCATCCATTAGTCCGTGGTTGAAGTCATTCACATTTTTCTTCCACCTACTCCAGTGAGCTTTAAGGGGCAATATATCAGTCTACTTTAACCACTGGCTGACTTCACTACATGTTTTAGCATGTCGCACTTTCACAAAGAACACATCCACAGACAAAGTAGTTCACTTCAGTGCAGGGAGTAATATAGTAATTCTGTTTTTTTTTTAACTCAAAACCCTTTCTTTTGCCTGTAGCAAATTATTTTATTTCAGATTAATGATAGCCCAACATAGTCCCAAGCAATTATGTTTTGCAAAAACATGACAAAACAAAATAAGAATTGTCAGGATGCTGGCAGCCAACCCTAGACCAATTGTTTTTAACAATGTTTTTTCAACATTGATTTCCTTGTTATTATCACAAACTTTTCCTGCAGGAAGAACAAATGCATGTAGTTTCCCACATCTTGGAAACCACTTATACAGAGTGTCTTTAAAAGTTTAAAACTGCCCTGGTTCCCAAATATGGGCAGTGTTTTTTAGCTATCTGAGTCACTAGTAGGGACCACTTTTAGTTTGGTACGCTGGTAGGTGCGTGTGACCGGCCGCTGTTACACCAAGAGGACCTGTCGTGCTGGTGTGCTGCCTCTTGACGCTCCCCCATCCGAATCTGCAACCCCTACGTCAGAGGGTGCTTTTTCATTCAGCTGCTTCCTGCATGTTTCAGCTCGTGTGTCCGTCTCCGCTCCCCCAACGCGATGTTGCGCGTGCGCGAGCGCTCACAGCAACACAGATTCAAACGAGGTGTTTAACCCCTTAGCTGCCAATGTTTAACCCCTTCGCTGCCAGGACTTTTCCTTCTCAGGTGCCAGGGATTTTGGTCTATTTGGGGCTCTTCGCTTTTAGGCCCTCATAACGTTTTGTCCACATAAGCTACGCAAGCCAAATTGGAGTCCTTTTTTCCCCACATCCCAGGGATTCTACAGGTACCCAGACTTTGTGGGTTCCCCTGAAGGAGACAAATAAATTTGCCAAAATGCAACAAAAATTTCGTTTTTTCAAATAAGGGAAAAAAGGGCTGAAGAAGAGGGCTCGTGTTTTTTCCTTGAAAATGGCATCAACAAAGGGTTTGCAGTGCTAAAATCACCATCTTCCCAGCTTTCAGGAACGGGCAGACTTGAATCAAAAAACGCAGTTTTTCAACCCAATTTTGGTATTTTACTGGGACATACCCCATTTTAATGTAGACAAAATTTATAATTCACCAAGGGGTCATTTGTGTAGATCCTACAGTGTTTTCCTACAGAGATAACAACATAAATAAAAAATAATAAAATTGACGTCCAAAAAAAACAACTGTTTTTCTCCACGATTTACTCTGTAACTTTTTTCTGCGAAGTTAGATTTTTGAAAGCAATATACTGTTACGTCTGCTGGACTCTTCTGGTTGCGGGGATATATAGGGCTTGTCGGTTCATCAATAACCCTAGGTACCCAGAGCCAATAAATGAGCTGCACCTTGCAATGGGTTTTCATGCTATACCGGGCGTACATCAATTCATTTGCTGAAATATAAAGATTGAAAGATAGGATTCAAGAAAACCTTTGTATTTCCAAAATGGGCCATGACAAGGTGTAGAGAAGCAGTGGTTATTTGCACATCTCTGAATTCCGGGGTCCCATACTAGCATGTGAATTACAGGTCATTTCTCAAATAGATGTCTTTTTTACACACTGTCTTACATTTGGAAAGAAAAAATGTTGAATAAGACAAAGGCCAATAACACTTGTTCTTCTATTCTTTTTTCCCACAAGTCTCCTGATAAAAATGGTACCTCACTTGCGTGGGTAGGCCAAGTGCCTGCGACAGGAAACGTAACATGGACACATCACATTTTTACATTGAAATTTGACGTGTTTTTTGCAAAGTGCCTACTTGTGGATTTGGGCCCCTAGCTCATTCAGCACCTAAGAAAAACTAGCAAACCAGGACATTTCTGAAAACTAGACACCTATGGGATTACAGAATGGGTTGGCTTGTGGGGCACTCACCAAGTTCCTTTACCCAGAATCCTTTGCAAACCTCACAATTTGTCCCAAAAAAAAACATTTTCCTCTCATTTCAGTGACAGAAAGTTCTGTAATCTGAGCGGAGACACAAATTTCCTTCCACCCAGCGTTCCCCCAAGTGTCCTGATTAAAATGGTACCTCACTTGTGTGGGTAGGCCTAGCGCCCGCAACAGGAAATGCCCCAAAACACAACGTGGACACTTCACATTTTCCTAAAGCAAACAGAGCTGTTTTTAGCAAAGTGCCTAGCTGTGGATTTTGGCTTCAAGCTCAGCCGGCACCTAGGGAAACCTACCAAACCTGTGCATTTCCCCCAAGTCTCCCGATAAAAATGGTACCTCACTTGTGTGGGTACTCCTAGGTCTCGTGACAGAAAATGCCCCAAAACACTATCTGGACACATCAAAATTATCAAATACAAAACTACCTGTTTTGGTGGGGAGGGGGGCACCTGCGTTTTTGTTCCTGGATTCAGCAGCCATCTAGGAAAACCGACCAAACCCAGACATTTCTGAAAAATAGACACTAGAGGGAGTGCAGGGAGGTTTGACTTGCGTGGATCCTCCAATGTTTTCTTATCCAGAATCCTCAGCAAACCTCACATTTAGCTAAAAAATCTAAATTTTCCACCATTTCTGTTTGGGATCACCCCACCGGGACAAATTTCCTACCACCCAATGTTCCCCTCAGTCTCTCGGTAAAAATGATACCTCACTTGTGTAGGTGGGCCAAGTGCCTGTGATAGGGAAGAGCCAAAAATATGTGGAAATCGAGGGGGAACCAAAGCGGGTCCAAAAAGGCAGTTTGAAATTAAAAAAAAAATGTCTGACAAATGCAGCATAATTTTTATCAGTATAGATGAGACAATGTTAAGAGGTAGGAGGTTTGTGTATTCCTGCAGATTCCGGAAGGTTCCATCACAAAAATGTAGTAGAAATGTTTGATTCCCAGCAAAGTTGGAGGTTTGCAAGGCATTGTGGGAAAGAAAATGGTGTGGGGTGTATGTGAAGCACACTATCCTGGAATCAACTAGATGTTTAGTTTTCAGATGTGTCTAGGTGTTGCGGATGTTTCTAAATGGCAGCGTCCCAAAGTCCAAAAAGTGCAGCCCTCAACATTCCAAGTGGCACACTTTTGAGAGTTACCAAGCTCTCATGGCCCAAACGTAAAACCAAGACCCAAAATAATTGGGGGAGAGGGCAGGAATGGCCTAAAAGTAATTAGGCCCCACCGGGAGTGACCCTTGCCTAAGGGGTGGCTCCCCACACATAAAAAATAAAAAATAAACAAAAAAATAAGTTATCCATGGTGTCTAGGGGTTTTCTGCCCACCCTGGGGGCAGATCATCCTAATTATATTAGGCCGATCTGCCACCGTGAGGGCAGAAAAGGCCTACAAATGTTTTGCCCCTCCTTGGGAGCGGCTCTTGCCCAAGGGGCCACTCCCCTTCTGAGTAACTATAAAAACAATAACAATTCCCTGGAGTCTAGTGGTTTCTGCCTCCCTGTGGGCAGTAATGGCCTCAAAATAATTTGGCCCCCCAGGGGGTGGCCCTTGCCTAAGGAGTCACTCCCCACATATAAAAAAATAAATAAATGTATATATATGTATATCCCTGGTGTCTAGGGGCTTATATTAGGCCGATCTGCACCGATGGGGTTGGTGTGACCGGGCAGAAATGGCTTAAAAATATTATGGGCCCCTAGGGAGCGACCCTTGCCCAAGGGGCCGCTCCCCTTATGTGTCAGCATGATAAAAAAATAAAATTCCCTGGTGTCTAGTGGTTTCTGCCCCCAGGTGGGGCAGAATTGGCCTAAAAATAATTTGGCTCCCCGGGGAGTGACCCTTGCCTAAGGAGTTGCTCCCCACACATAAAAAAAATAAATAAACAAAAAAATTATCCCTGGTCTCTAGGGGCTTTCTGCCCCCCGGGGGCAGATCGGCCTAATTATATTAGATCGATCTGCCACCAGGGGCGGCAGAAATGGCCTAAAAATAATATGGACCCCTAGGGAGCGATCCTTGCCCAAGGGGCTGCTCACCTTATTGACAGTACCTAAAAAAGAATTCCCTGGTGTCTAGTGGTCATTTCGGCTGCCCAATCGCATTGCGATCGTAAAGGCAGAAATGCTGTGAGAGACAAGAAAGGTAAGGTCTTTCCTTTCCTTTCTTGTCCCTCCCGCCCCACCTCCCGGTCGGAAAAGAAATGCAAAAGCATTTCTCTTCCGGTGTTCTAGCTGTCTGCGCATTCCCGTCTGTCTGCGCTTCCCCGTCTGTCTTCGCTCCCCCTGATGTCAGAGGGTGCTCAGGAATACCGCTGCTGCCTGTATGTTTGAGCTTGTACGTCTGTCGGTGCCTCCCCAAACGTGATGTTATACAGGCATATCGCTGGATGAAATACTTATCCTTGCAAGGTCACACAATCTGTCCAATAGTCGCAGAGGACATGGATGCTGCCTTAGCGCGATCTGCTCCAGCACCAGGCCAGGCCAAATTGGGCCCAGTAAAGGAAGAACGGGTTGACGCCGTCCAAGGATGCTACAATCAGCCACATGTGGCTCGACCACCGAGACTGGAGGAAAAGAGGTATGGTAGCTGTGGTCTAGAGCACAGGATACCAGGAATATGCCCTACCAAGGGAAAGAACTTCTTCAAATGTGATAAGCCCAACGATTTTGCCAAAGTTTTCTGAGGGAGGTGGCCCAGATCCGTGACGACGTTGGCCCGGAAGGCGGCAATAAAGCAAGTTACGCTAGACGATGGCACTGGGATGGTGGCAGTGGACGCATACCCAGGCAACAAACCCTACGAGGATGATGAAGATAAGGAGATATTTGTTGTTTCGTTTGCTGACAGGTTGGACCAGAGGTGGAGGCCACCACCCATGTGTACCATAACGGTAAATGGCACGACAGTGCTCATAGACACTGAGGCGTCGGTAAACGTTATGGATGTGGAACAATACAGCAAGATATCTCCCCCACCAGAGCTCACACCATGCTGGACCAAGATATATGCCTATAGGGGCGTGGACCCGTTACCCCAGCGAGGGGCGATAGAGGTTACTGTTGGTAGTGAGCGCCGTTCAACACATGCCAAATGCCATGTGTTGGAAGGCAAGAAAGGAACCCTTCTCCGATGCCACACGGTGGAAGACCTGGAGCTAGTGTTTTTCGCTCGGCAAGTCCACGACTCTCTGGCTGAGGCGGTGCTGGCCCATTTCCCGGAGTTGTTTCATGGGCTAGGAAAACTGAAAGGAAAGTAGTTCCAGTTACATGTTGATCCTGCAGTACGACCCATTGCCCTAAGGCACCAGCAGATGACTTTCCACTTACGACCCCAGGTGGAGAGTGAACTACAGACAATTGAGGAGTGGGGGTCATAGAGAAGGTGACCGGCCCGACGCCCTGGGTGTCGCCACTCGTCATCGCCCCAAAGCCTAAGCAGCCTGACACCATTCGCCTGTGTGTGGACATGCGCCTTCCCAACATTGCCATAAATTGAGAACGCCACATCACACCCACCATGGACGATATTGTTGTGGATCTTAACAGGGCCCAGTGGTTCTCTAAGTTAGAACTATACTCGGGATACCATCAGCGGGAGCTAACCCCAGAAAGCCATAACGTCACCACATTCTCAACCCAGGTGGTGCTGCAATGTTACAAGTGCCTTAGCTTTGGGGGCTCTTCGGCCGTGCAGATCTTCCACAATGCCATACGGGAGACACTGTCCGGTTTGACCGGCATCATTAATCGACATCTTAATTTTCTCCAACACGTTAGAGGAACATCAAAAACAGCTGAGAGCCACTCTCCAGAGGTTAGCAGAAGCAGGACTAACATTGCACCGGAAGAAATGCGCCTTGTACCACAACTCCATTGACTTTTTTGGCTACATCTTGTCAAGGGAAGTTCTGAAGGTTGACCCCAAGAAAGTAGAGGCCATCAAAGGAGCAGCCTTACCTCGCAACGCCAAGTCAGGAGCTTCCTCGGTATGGCAACGTACTATGGGAGGTTCATCCCCAATCTGGCCACACTTGCCGAACCTCTTCGACAGCTCACGAAGGCCAACACCCCGTGGGAGTGGGGCATAGAAGTGGACAAGGCGTTCCAAGCAATCAAAAGTTCACTGTTGGACTCTGTGGTCATGGCATACTTCCACCCGCACAAGAAAACGGAAGTCATGGTGGACTACAGCCCCATTGGGCTCGGAGCTGTATTGCTGCAGGACAGAGCCACCAGCAGTGGACGCCAGTGGCCTATGCCAACATGGCCCTCTCGGCAACGGATGCCCGGTATGCGCAAATTGAGCTGGAAGCGCTGGCCATACGACGGGCCTGTCAGCATTTCAACTTGTATTTTTGAGGGCACAAATTTATGATGGTTACCAACCACAAACCACTGGTATCCCTCTTTGCGGGCACGGCCCAAATTGCCCTGCCAAGAATTGAAAGGTGGGCGGTGCTCCTCCAGCCCTACCGGTTTTACATTGTCTACTGGCCTGTAGTCAACAATCCTGCAGATTACTTATCACGCCATCCGTTGCGGCCACGCTCGCAGGTAGAAGAAGAGGAGGAGGATGGACGGACAGAGAGTTTCGTAAACATGATTGTGAACCTAGCATGTCCCACAGCGCTGATGGTGACGGAGATCACTGACGCCTCAATCCGAGATGCAGTCATCGGCTGAGCCAATCGGTCATGGAAATGTTTCCTTGACAAGAAGCACGATTTTGACTCTGAGGAGCGCAAGACGATGCAGTGGATTTGGAATGTGAGGGCTGGAGCTCTCTGTGAGTCCAGAAGGTCTTCCTCTCCAGGGCCAGCGCTTAGTAATACCCCGCAGTCTACACCTTAGAGTTGTAGAATTAGCTTACCAGGGTCATCAGGGGACAGCGAAGACTAAGGCCTGTTTGCGTGAGAAGGTGTGGTTCCCCAGGATGAACGCCATGGTAGATGACCTGATACCAACAGGTGATCCCTGTGCGATCACCGCTCGAGATCCCGTCCTTGCTCCAGTGATGACCAAACCGCCCAGCACTCGACCATGGCCCCGGGTAAGCCTGGATTTTGGTAGTTTTCCTGATGGCTGGCTGACGGCTGTCATGACTGACTTGTGCGCCCGGTTCCCGATGGTGGAACTGGTGACGTCCACGGCATTTGAGCATGTTCATCCTGTCTTGGAGAAGGTTTTCGCTCTCCTGGGTCTGCTGGAGGACATAACAATGGACAATGGTCCTCCATTTCACGGCCAGGAGTTTCAGGTTTCGTTCGCCATATCACACTGGTGAATTACCCCTCAATATCCCCAGGCAAACGGGGATGTTGAGCACTTCATGTGGACCTTGAACCCCGCTTTACGAACTGGAGTAAGTCAACAAGAGAACGCCAAGATATGCCTGCATGCGTTCCTGAGGGCATACTGGCAGACACCCCATAGCACGACGGGCTGTGCCCCGGCAGAGTTGATGTTTTGTTCGCCACCACAGGACTGCAGATACACTGATGAGCAGTGGCAACCTACTGAATTGGATATACTCAAGTCGCAGGAGAAGCGAAAACAGACCAATGTCTAGGCCAGCAAGAGGAGAAGGGCGAAACATTCTGACCTAAAAGTGGGGGAATCCGTCATTCTGAAGGATCGCCACCCAGGTTGGAAGTTCCGTACCCCTTTTGAACCTGACATCTAGATAGTCGAGAAGATCGCTGGGACCATCGCTGCTGCCACAAAAGGGGGACGTCAGGTGACCCGGAATGTGTCGAGGATCTGGAGGGTGGAGCCTCGGGATGGCGATTCAGGAGCTGACCCGCTGGAGGAGAGTGGCGAAGAGCTTGAAGGAGGCTACGTTTCACAGCCAAGTTCTCCAGATGAATGCTGACCAGGAAGTGACGGAGGTCCCAGCAGAGATCTCGAAGGGTCCTGTTCCCCATATCGGGGACCCGCACGAGGGCTGAAGCAGAGCGGGAGAAGTGAAAGGTACCACCTGCTGCCCAACCCTGAACCCAGCCAAAGTCTTAAGAGACTTCATGTGTTTAAAAGAAAAGTGACTGGTGTGCGTGTACAGCCAATAACTCCTGCTGTTATCTTCTTTTCCTTTCTCTCTCTTTTCTTTTGTATCCCTGGTTGTTATTGTTATTCATATGCCTTGTTCGAGGGTGAATGTTTTTGTAGTAGTTCACTAAAACATGGGGGGGAAGTAGACAATCACCCGGGCTCTCCCCTACATTGTTGCCTGCTCTGTGACACCATACGTTGTCCGGGGCGGAGGTTATTAAATAAAGAGGTGCCCGGCCTGCGCGGTATTGGCGCACTAGTTAACTGTACAGCTTGCTGCAGCGAGGTTTTGTTCCCCATTAGGCCGTACAGTCCACAGTCAGCGTGACGCACCCAGCCGTGCTACAGTAACTAGAACCTCCGCCCCGCCATGCAGTTATGTCATCGAACATTTTCCTACAAATGTTATGGCCACACATCAATTTTGTTATAACAGATGTAATGAGTGCTGTAATATATGGCTTAATTATCAGCGCACGGCGAGTGCACAAGTTATATTTAACCTCTATCATATTATTTTACTTGTAGCCCTGCGGAAGTTGTGGTCTCCAGAGTGTGGGGGCTAGGCGCAGCCCTTGCATAGTTACTAAGCTTAGCCCTGGGGAGGTGGTGGTCTCTGGGGCTTCTAAAAGAACTAGTAAGGGGGATCCTGTGTGCCCCATCCTATTTTTAAGCCATAATGCCCTGAGGACCTGGCCAACCCTGGGGCAAAATAACTGTGAAAGTTGGGAGACCATTTTTTTTAAACCTCTGCAAAATCTACAGATCCAGCCGCAGATTTTGCAGAGATTTAAAAACAAAATACCTTTAAGCCCTGGTGGGGTCCCAGGGGGACACCTGGACCAAAGCTAGTGTGTTAGACTATACATATCCTGTTACATTTTCTTTTTATGTTTTTATTGGGACTCTGGGAAGCTGAATTACACAGGTGCCTGAAAGAATGTATGGGATTTAGGAGTGTACGTACGACTGATGTCTTAGTGGTCACCTCCTCTCCATTTTTAGGTCTGCACTGCCCACAGTGCATTTACTGCCTCTGCAATATATACAGCTTACCTTTTGGGGTTTGTAGCCTATTCATTGCTTGCTGTTGGACCGGACGCAAAAACGTCAAGGTGATGGATGGAATGCTTGAATTAATCCCGGCCCATGGAAATTGCTCGGGCAGCATCCCATTACAACATTTCTTTTGCCCACCATGTCACCATATCACCCCAGTTTGGAACCTGCCATATGCAAAGCAGTTTTTACCCTACTGCTCAAGGAACAGTCCAGCCTGAAATGCCAGGCCAGATCTTCCCTGGACCATAAACAAGCATTCTGGGACTGTTTTTAGGGTATCACCACCTATGGGCCAGGCTAGCTTGAATACAGTGGCACAGTGACCACAGGATAAACATCTGGGCATAAGCTTCCTACGTAGGGCAACACCACACCACTCCACTTTACACTACTCCTCCCTACAACACTCTACATCACTTCACTCTGCACCACTCTGCTCCACTCTATGCCCTTCTACTCCATGCAAGCCTCACTTCATACCGTGCTACTCCACTCCAAGACACTCCACTGTAAGATTTCTATGACATGGCTCGCCACTCCACTCCACACCGCTACACTCCATTCTACCCCACTCCACTCCAATCCAATACAACCCAATCTACCCCACTCCACTGCATTACAATCTATGCCACTCCACTCAAACCTTCCATTTCAATCTACCATACTCTAAATTACCCAATCTACTCTGCTCCAGTGTATCACACTCCACGTTAACCTACCCCCACTCTACTTCAGTCCAATCCACCCCACTGTACTCCACTACAATTTAGCCCACTCCACTCTAATCCCCTTTACCACTCTGTATTTAACCCCAATCTACCCCACTTCACTCCAATCAATCCCACTAAAAATTTACCACACACCACTGCAATCTAACCCACTTCACCCCAATCTACGGCATTACAGTCTAGTGCAGTATACTCCACTACAATCTACTTCACCTCAATCTACTCCACTATACCCCATTCTTCTCCACTCCAACCTACACTATTCCACTATAATCTAACCCACTTCAAACTACTCCACTCCAATCTACTCCAGTATACCCTAATCCACTATTCCCCAATTTACCCCATTCCAGTGTATCTCAGTCCACTCTACTACAGTCTACCCTGATATACCTCAATCCTATCTACCGCAATCAACACAGACTTACTCCTTTGAGACATGCATCAGCTGCAAGGTGCTTCATTTGCATCTATCTTTACTTATATAGCTGAGCTTTTGTCTTAATGTATCAATGCTCATGCTGTATAACAGTTTATTCACACCTCAAGATAGTATATTTCATTAGTGTGTAGCTCACTCTTGCAGGGATGCATTTCTTGCACTTACCTTGTTGGAGACTCAATAGTAGCCAAGCCTGGTTTGTGTTTATGTAACTTTCTTCACATAGAGAGGTAGGCCTATTTTTGCCCTTGGTTGTGTGACCTTAGCTGTTCTTGCTAGTCCAGTTGATGCCTTGTTATTTGTTGTTTAGCAGGGCTCCTTCTCTGCCCCACCATCTCCTACCACCGTTTTTGGTCTGCAGTTGCCCTTTTCATTGCTCAGCTCGGCCCCTAGGCACTGTCACTCGATGCTTGTTGTCGGTTATGTCTTGGCTGGTGGGTCTGTGTGTTTCTTTTGCACTCTTTGCATTTTATTTTGCCCTTTTATTGTTGTCCTGCTGCTACTGCATTGACTTAATAGTGTCTTATTCAAATTCCAACATGTAGTCCTCTTTTGTACTTGGTGTATTCCTCTGTGTCTATGGCCGGAATATTGCTATTCCTCTTTTTCTCATAAGTCCATGTATATCTGTGGGTTCCAGTATGGCTCCACTCCACTCAATGCAACTGCAAGCCACACAGTGCCACTTCACTATACTCAGTGCCTCACCACTTCACACCTCACACCACATAATATGACTACACTCCATGCCACTATACTCCAAGCCACACAATGCCACCCTACACCACACAATTACACCGCTCTTAATACCACACCACACAATACCAACTCCACTCCACCAGCACTAAGCCACTCCCCCCTATACCATTGATCTTCAAACTTTTTAACCCCAGGCCCACACAGACACATACACCCACACAGACACACACACCCACACCAATTTTTTCACAATTATTCTATTAAATGTGCAATGTTTAAACTTTTTTAAATATTGCAGATAACTTGTGTTACTGTTATAAAAAATGCAATCAAGTACATGATGCCAACCATACTATTCTGGTCAGGCATGTACTGCTCATTTTCTTCAGCTTAAGACACAGCACGGTTCTCAGCATAATGCTTCTCTTGGCCATAGCCTGGTGCCTCACCTCCCTGGGATCATTTGAGGCCCCCCAGGGGAACCCACCTCCCAGTTTAAAGGCCCCCTGTTCTACACAATGGCACCGTACTCCACTCCTCTAAGTGCAAATCCACACCACTTAATGCCACTCCAGTACACTCCAAGCCGCACAGTGCCACTCCATCCCACAATGTACCACACTACTCTAATCCACACAATGCTACTCTTTTACATGTTGCACAATGCTACTTCAAACCATGCCAGTCCACTAAATGACAATACACTACACTCCAGGCCACAAAATGACACTTCCCCCAAGCCAAGGCACTCCACTTCAGTCAGTACACTCTACTTCTTGCAACATAACATAACTCCACTTAATAAAATTTCACTCCTCTACACTCCACTCCACACAGTGCCAGGCAACACAATGCCACTCCACTCCTTCTAAATCAATATAGTTTACATATGTGCAGGAGCAGTGCGTGGCGGGGGCGGCTGGTGCGGGGGTGAAGAAAAATTAATAATTGAAGAAAAAAAACTTACCTGAATGCGCTGCCGCCATCACCACCACCAAGCATCACCTCTTTCTTTGGCAACAGGCACAGGCTCCCAGCCTGCCCTGCGGACAATCTAAACGTTACCATCATGACACGAGTCTTCAGATTTGGGGGAGTGCCAAGCCAGGGTGCTCCTAGGCAGACTGTGAGAGTCTGCCTGTTCTCTCCAACCCAGCACTGCATTGCTGGATTGGACAGAGCTTAGTGCGCATGTTTGTTTGCCCAGCCTGAGACGGCCGGCTAAACAGACATGCGTACTGAGGGGGAGTACTGAATATTCCCCCTCTGTGCTCATCAGGGCCCGTGGCCCCACCCCTTCTACAATACAACAATACTAAACCTAGTTCATTATTGCTGTATTGTAGAGGTTTGGCAGCTGCTGCTGCTGGTGGGGCCGATGCTCCTCCGACCTAACGGAGGACCCACCCCTGCATATGTGAGATCTATTGATTTTGCCAATGCTTGTTTTGCAGCACCTTTGGCGTCCCGTAATTTTTGTGTTCCCTGGAGGTATAATGAGGGCACATCTTCCAGTCTTTCCCACGGGTGAGTGAGAAGGACCATTAGAGTCCAAGGGGCTGGAATTCTGGTCTGAGGCGGGCGGTCTCCAAACATATTTTCCTTTCATATTTTTAGATACATCTTTGAGTGCAATGGGTTTTTAAGCACCCCTCACGCCCCCACCTCCAGAGATCATGACGGTTGGACTGTGGGTAATCCTCCAATATCATTGATAACTGTATTCGCAGCAACTGATGCTGAGACTGTGTGTTAATTTTCATTTATTGGTGAACATGTGTTTGCGTCATATCATTTTAAATATTTTTATTTGTTCTCTTTTTAAGTTAAATCAGAGTTTAACTTGTTGTGGAGCAAAATATACATGTCAGATTAGAGGCTAACCGTAAACTTTCATACGTCAATACAGGTGTTGGAAATATGGCTGAAGGTGGTCCACTGTTTTCAAGGGCAGAAACAGACACACTTGCCACGATTCTTAAGGAAGTTATTTATATATGAAGATCTCAACCTTTAACACTACTCTACTAGACATGGCACCCAATGTAAAATGTTTCATATTAGAACTGATTTTTATTCATCAACATGTAGATAACACTAATAAAAGTATAGATGAAATATATCATGTCTATGGTCAACCGCCTGATTGGGGTACAGATATTGCCAGGTCACAGTCGAAGCTAACCAGTTTGAAAGTCCGTGGAGATATACATATTATGTCCATCCTATATTAATAGGCCTCACTTTTTTGGGCAATCTGTAAAATATTTCCGACATGATGATGTCATGTCAGATGGCTATTTTGTTCTTCGGTGAGTCTGACTGCCAGGGTACATTGCAGAGCCTTATTGTGTGAGCCCTCTGAAATTCTAAATCTGCAATACTCAAACGTCCTATTACCTAACATTACATGGACGCTCTGGCAGAAAAGGTCTAGGCAGAGTTTTTGATGCCCTGTTGCTAGAACATGGCAAAGAGAAATCAAGACCGCCCCCCTCCCCCTCGGAAAGAATAAGTCACGGAAGGATTATAAAAATGACCTTTTCATCAAGGTTTAGTTATGTCCATGGTATGCTGTGGCTTACAATTGCTAAATCTTTATTGACGAGTGTTGAAAGAATGATAAAACAATTCGAGTTGGGGGTCGACTAAACCTAGGACCCGGAGGACTAAACTGTAGGCTCACACAGAGGCTGAAGGCCTGCGTCTCCTAAAATGTGTTTTAATTATAGGGCTAATCATCTGTCACAGATGGTATCTGATAAGTGCAAAATGAGATTGCAGAATGAATCCTATGTGCAGACAACTGGAGTTTTTTATGTTGCTAAGAAATTCTGCACTGGACTTGTTTCACTCAACTAAGGGCCCGGTTTAATTAGTGGCCAACCCATCATTGAGTAAATTATGAGAACATGGAGTCTTGCGTATATGGAGGGGGGCTGGATCCATGCACACGCCCCTACATGGAATACTGCTCAATTTAACTATACCCAAGAAGGACCTCCCTGATATGCAAGCCCTAGTAGATCCAATGGGCTCTTAACACAATAAGATATTGGGGTATTAACCTAACTCCCACACTGCCACCTTGGACGCAGGCCAGTTGGCCGCAACACTGTTTCCACATGGATCTGTCAGTGGACTGCTGGCCCCTCTGGGTTCTAGCCTGGCTACCCAAGCATGTTTCATTGTTCAGCACCTACATAGCTACCCCCCATTAGGACGGTACTTGACATATGAGACAGGTTGGGAATCAGGTGAGGGCTTACTACCTTCCCCTCCTCCAAAACTCCAATTGCACGCAACCCAGATTTCACTCTTGTGCTACTGCCTCCATTATTTACTAGCTTGGAGGCAGAGGAGTGTAGGAAATTAACAGACCTCTTTGCGGGAGCCTCCATTAAGTCATTTGAACAGTGTAAGGCTTATTACTCTCTCCCTGAAACAACAAGGCTACAGTACTGCCAGCTGCATCATTGGGCATTGCACCCCTCCAATTATTATGGGGCTACCATATCCTATACTGACTTGAAAAATTAGTGAGCGCATATGACGGGTCTAAAGGACTAATCTCCAATACATACCGGACCATTCAACACTCTACACCTCTTCAAACCCACACATTTCAAACTTTCAGGCAGACTACCACTGCAGATGCCATTTTGTCTAAGCAATTGGAACCCCTTTGGCGAGACATACCTAAAACTTAAGAAAGCTTATCCCACTGTAAAATAGCTTATATGATCATTTTTCATTGGTATTATACACTGGCTTACCTCTCCACCATATACCCCTCCACATCTTTTTTCTGCTGGTAAAGCCGACTAGTTGTGGGGGATTATTGACAAATCCGCTGTTGACCCCCAAGCAGGAATTGGAATGTTTGGGGATCAGAGTGTGCTGGTGTCATGCTAACTGACCAAGCAGGCCGCTTCCCTTTTGCGACCCACCCGCCACCACAAAACTCTTGGCCACAGCAAGGCCTGATACCGGGGGAGTTCGGGGCATAGGCGACCTTAGATAGCATCTTACATAGAACTGCCGTAGCATAGGAGGTTGCACCACACATCAGTGAACAGACTTTGGTTGATACCAGTTACTGAGAATCCCGGCGACCCAGTGGGCCTGAACTTCGACCAACAACCCCACTGCGGGCTTCACGAAGGAGTGCAGACTGAAAGTGGGTGTGGGATACCACCCATTTTTTCCCCTGGGCCTATAGTGACCACACTTGAGTATTTGCCAGTGCAGCACTGGGACTGCCTGTCCCCCTCTGCTACGTGGGGTAATTCGGGTCTTTCAACATATATTACTGGGTGTAGAGTGCAGCAGGGGCTGACATTGCTGCTGGTCAAGTGGTGTGCACAGGCTCTCAGCTAGAACAGCAAAGCCATTCCATTACGAAAATGCCAGTATTCCTCTTCCCGGATTATATCAGTGCAGTGCC
This sequence comes from Pleurodeles waltl, assembly GCF_031143425.1. Classification (NCBI taxonomy): domain Eukaryota; kingdom Metazoa; phylum Chordata; class Amphibia; order Caudata; family Salamandridae; genus Pleurodeles; species Pleurodeles waltl. The sequence goes on from NC_090437.1 coordinate 152,499,859, forward strand.
GCAGGGCTCCCTTTTTGGGGGTGACGTGCAGATTGAGGCCGGCTGACCTCCATTATTCCCTCCTTTTTCAAGTTAAACTGAAGGCCATGGTTTGAATTAAAAGTTACTGCTTTACCAAGCCCATGGATGCCTGGGACTGGGTTGAGACATCCGCTTTCCCTTCACTGCCATGCCGACAACAAGAGGCACAAACATTGCATCGCCAGAAGCACTGGGTACGCAAACATGGTGGTGCTGGATTCAAAGGGGCATCTACCCCAGAACAGGCAAAGGAGGGACAGGCCCAGACTTGAGGTTGGAGGTTAGATTGTGGGAAGACTGCATTCACCCCTTGTTTACTGTTCAGACGATGGCATAGCCGATGTCAAAGCATGGTCTCAGCAACCCTGCAGGAGCTGACAAGGGAAACAGCAGAGGAGCTTATATCACAACAAGAACCTCAGGTGAAGTAATCTGTATTCATCAGATTGTAGTAACAGGTCATCCCAACTGACCCAGAGAGAGTAGAACTGCAGACTGCTTACACACTGTGGAAACTGAAGACAGCCTGGCTACCCCCCTTGCCTAGCAACCGGCCAAACATGATGCATGCTGGTAACATGCAGGACCTTTTCATCCATGGGCCTTTTTTTTTTTACTGTTTAGGTGATCATAATGTTTGAGGGTTGTCCACGGTAGGGATTTTTTTTTTACAGTTTTGTATAACTGTGATGATGTGGCTTATGATCCGCTACAGAGCCCACACCCTCCCCACTTAGGATACTGACATGTCTAAACTTAGCATAATCAGGTAGAATGTCCATGGTATGGGCTCCACACGTAACAGACATGCGGTTCAGCAGTATCTTAGGTGATGGGGTGTTCAAATTGCACTGCTATAAGAGACTCATATCATGGGAAGGGAGGGCTCCCATTTTAAAAAATGCTGTAGAAGGAAATGTTTTGTACCACATAGTCTGGCTTTGCTTGCAGAGCCATAATCTTGCTTAGACCAGGTGTTCTCTTCAGGCTCACAATAATCAAAATTGACCTGAAGGGCGGTCCCATGCTGGTCGAGGGGCAACTAGATGGGAGGACGGTCTTGTTAGGAAGCATTTAGGGCCCTCCATTCAACATAGCAGGCCTACTTCTCACGTCTGTTCTCCATATTCACTAAATGGGCCCCCATCCCCTGTATCATTGACTTTAGGTGTGTAGTTGACCCACAGCGTGATTGATCCCACCTACAACTCCCATACTCCCCGGTGTAGGCTTCAACACTGGACTTTGTTGGACTGATGGAGATTGCTGAACTCAGACTCTAGGGAATGTTCCTATAATTCTCCAGCTCCCCCCCCCACATGCTTTGCGTATCCGATTCGATTGGATACTCTGTGTCACAGCTACTGGGCTATTGGCATCAAGGGCAGAATATCTGGGGGAAGACCTATTCCAACCTTAATCCCCTCCAGGTACAGTTTTAGTGGGGTGTGTCATAGTCACAGGTTCGCACTAGGCATTTACAGCCCAACATGCTTGGAGATCAGGTATTCTGTGACACAACAGCAGAGACACTCTCCCATAGCCTACTCGACAACTGGGGAACATCTGTGTCCAAGGTAATTGACTGGGAAGCGATGAAAGTTATCCTCAGAGGTCACTGCATCCATGCGGTTGTAGGGGTGAAGGCAGGCCCACACAGTGACATGTCCTGCATTTAGACATCCCTGGGTGCACTGCAAACTACGGCCCAAGCTGACTGTACAATGCTGGGTGCAATGATTAAGGCACTGCATAGACATGCTCAAATGAGTGAGCAACTACAACACCTCGACATCCGTGCGTACCAAGCGAAGCAGTATGCAGATGTTTATTGTCCTGGCTCCTGCGCAGCATGAACCTGCCTACACAGATCACAATAATCAGGGATTCACCAGCAATTGTCACAAATCAGTCAGATTCACAAGGCATTTACTATGCATTATCAGACCGCATATGACCCTCTATTATGGACAGTCAGGTTGCAATATGTCACTTTCTTGCGTCTGTCAACTTAGTAGTCCGTCGTCCACTAGATAGGGAAGATCTTAACGCACCCCTTTCATGAGAGAAAGAGACGGTGTCATGCGGGGCACAGCAACTCATAAAACACTGGGTATGGATTCCAAATCTAATTCTACAAAGCCTACAAGCATCCTTTAAGCCCTGAAACTGAACAAGAGTTCCAAACGGACGGTTGACTTCTGCCCACCCTCTGCAAATCTTAGTATCCTTTTCCAAGCCTGTGAAAGACCCCATGGAGCTTGCCTCTTAATACCCGCATTCTATGTTGAGGTCTGATTATAAAATCCTGAACAAGGTTATAGCGGGCAGGCTGTGTGAACACATGCCACGTCTGGTGCACACAGGTAGGTCCACCACCACTTTAAATATACACCTTCTGCACAGGGTAATGAAGCTTCCTCTGGTCCAGTGGCCATTTGCTGCATGCTTGGTGCTGGACTTGCATGAAGCATTTGATATAGTGGATTGAAATTGCCCGTTTTTGACCATGACTACTTTTGGCATCAAGGGATGACTAGATGCGTTAATTTTACTCATATACATTGAACGCACAGTGCGGGTGAATATTGGCCAGTGTATCTTCCCCTGTTTCTGAGTGAGCAGAGGAATGTGGCAAGTCTGTCCGCTGTCCCGTCTGCTCTTTGGCCTCGCTATGGAGCCCTCATCCCTGAGGCTCCAACAGCAGGGGCATTCCTGGAGTATCCCATTGTCTGGGGAGATCCATGTAGTCTTGTTATATGCAGATGATGCATTATTCTACATCCGAAACAAACAGGAGGGCATAGCTGATATCCAAGACATACCCCTGGAGTTTCATGTTGCTTCTGGCCTGGGGGTGACCTGTGCCAAATCATGCCTGTTTATGCTGCACCCGAACTGTCCCTAGCAGCATTTCATTGTGGATTCCAATCCTTTGTGTTAGGAGCTCCGCACGTTTTGATGCCTTGGCATAAACATCTATCACGAGACAAAATATCTAATAGATGGCAACCTTATAAGAAGCATTGCAACCCGCATCCCCACATGGCTTTTTGGAGCACTTTGCAAGGTAGAGTGTCCCTGTCTAAGATGGTAATGCTCCCTCTGCTACTTTACTTTTCCTATAACCTCCTGGTCTGTGTCACCCAGAGGCACACCCCATCCATTACACTTGGCCTTAAGGAGTTTCATTCAAAACAAGGGGAGTTGTCACATTGCACTCCGTAAACTACAGTTGTCCCTAGACTAAGGGGTATTTGGGGCTCCAGATTTTGAACATTACTAGTTGGCAGCCCAGGTGCATTGGTCGGCAAGTTGGTTGTCAGGCCATCACACAGAAGAACTTGAATCTCCCACAGCAGCCCGAGCACACTTTGTGGTCTAGCGGATCTTCCTCCCCCAGGACAGGCTTTCACATGATGCTAATGGATTATTGCTGATCACATGAGAGTTTTAATCAGAGCTTGCGATACATCACGCAGATTCTTTGCTTGCGATACCACTGAGCTACATAACCTCATTCAGCAAAATGTTTGGTAGCGTGGGCACGAGGGCCTGGGTAGAGGCAGGCATAAGTACACTAGTTGCTTTGTATCAGGAGGGTACATTATTTTCTTATAAATGCTTACAGAAAGAACATACCTTCCAGCATGTCATTTCTTGGCATACGGGCGCTTGCTGGGCCACCGTAGAAATACTCTGGGCCATCACAGACAATATGCCAGTAGAGCGACAAACAACACATTACACATAGTTTATACAGTGGAAAAGGAAATTTGGCAGTGAATTACATCATGCAATACATAGCTATCAGCTATGTAGGTACCTTGCAATCTCGTGTGCATGGGAACGTCACTCGAGGGTGGCCGTACTCCAGCTTTGTGAGGGCTGTCTGGTTGGGGCAGTGGAAATTGCCTGGTACGATTTGCAATTTGAGGGCGGCTAACTATGGTGGAAGGCTGCTGGTCAAGGAATTCAGGAGCACTCGGAGTTACGCTGTATGTAATAAGTGTTGTGTTGGGAAATAAACAGAAATAATTATTTGGAAAAGAGCTGAACTCTCTAATTGGGAGCAGAAAGGCAAACTTTGGCTGTGTGTCGGTTGTCCTTCAGGCCTCTTAATTGTATGAAGCGCCTGGTGACAGTGAGCACATAAAGGGTAGTTACATGAGAGGTTGCTTTAACAGGAGGGGATGGGTGGATTGAGGAGAAAGGTGGCGGTTCTCCTTTGTGATGTGTACACCTGCATAGGGGCATTGCAAGAGAAGTTCTCATCTGACTGGGGAATTGAGAGGTGTTGTGTGGGTAAACTGATGAAATTGTGATGCCTTCATCAATATGGGGCCTCCCGTTGGCATGGGTAAGGTTCCACTTTGTCATTGGGTAAGGCTGTGGTTTAGTGAGTTATGGGTTTCTCAAGGGGAAGCACCTGCTGTAAGGGCCTTATATTGTAGCAACATCACATCCCATGCTGCTGCGATGGGGCACCGTCTGATACAGCCGGCCTCCTACCAGTGTAGTGCAAGCCTATCTGCCTCATCCTAACAGGACACTGCCAATTGCCATGGGCCTGCGACGCAGTTGCGGGGCCTTTCAATACAAAGAGAGGAGGCATTTGGCCAATAAGAGGGCCAGCTTAGCAAATTTGGCTTGTACTTTGTGTTGGTTCCATCAATGGGAATAATCCTAGTGCGGTGGCCTCCCATGTTTTCAGTGCATTAAGTTATGGGAATGTGGCCAAAGTGCTATGCAGCTTGTCCCAAAAGTGTGCCAATGTGGAGCAGGACTAGAGCATGTGTTGAAGGTGCACCACCGGGAAAGAGCATCTCAGGCAGGTGAGGTGTGCCACTAGGAATATTCTGTTAAGGGGGGGGGGGGAGCGGTTGAGGTAGCCCCTATGTAGAAGCACTTATTGGTTATTCTTTTAGCATGCTTTATGTGTTACCCTCTTATGTGATTCCAGGGCCCTGGCACATTCATGATCATGAAAATGCCTCCTGTGGTTCTCCGTACAGAACTGCCTAAGTTGCATCGGGGTGTGTCAATGTGTTCCAATGGCTTTACAAAGCCAAATGACAAGATGTCACCCATGTACCATTTGATATATTGTACAAACAACTTTGTGTCTAGTTTTTTCTGTAAGGATTTACCATAGGGAGTCCATTGAGGCAGCAGGCATCAGTATGTGATGAATTGTCCTGGGAGATGGCATAGTCCTGGTCAAAAGCTGGCCGTCCCGGAAGAGGTCTTCCACTGTGTCAAATGAGTGTGCCTGCCAGTCTGGTAGCTGCTCTCTTGTCAATGAGCCCTACACACTGGTGAGGCCTTGTATTGCAATGTTAGGGGCATATGGAGCAATCTGGTTTGTTTGTTAGGCGAAAGTTTCTGGTTAGACATTTCCACGGCAACCATCCAGGAAAGGAGCAGGGCATCATCAGTGGTGATCTTGAATGTGTTTTTGCCCACCAGCCATCGAGCCACCCAATCAAGCTGTGCCACCAGGTAGTAAGACTCGAAACATGGGTCCCCTCAAACCTCCCTGAACCACTGTCAACCCATCATTCCAGATTGTATCCCCCATCAAATGATCTAGATCACAGAAGTGGTATGGTGGAAAGGCTGGTACGTTGACAAAATACTGCAATTGGGGAAGGATTATCATCTTTGAGAATGCAATCTTGCCGGTGAGGGCTCTGGGGAGCTGCTGACAGAGTTGCCCTCAAATTTGTCTTTCCTGCAAGTGGTGAAGTGGAACCCCAGGTAACGGAAGGCAGTGGACTTCCAAGCTAAGGGTGTAGGGGCAATGCTGGTGGTGTGGGGTTTCACCTCGGAACAAAAAAGTATAGAATTTTCCCCAGTTAACTTGGAGCCCAGTCACCGCTTCGAAGTCCTGAAAGGCAGATGTCGAACAGGAGGTGTCGATTTTCATGTCTCGGATGTAAAGTAGAACATAATTTGCGTAAAGGAACACTAAGTTCCTCCGTGCAGCTGTATCCCCCCCCCAAACGGGGCTCTTCCAACTGAGGCAGTGTGCCATTGGCTACATGGATATGGAGAACAGGATTGGAGAGATGGGACAACCCTGTTTAACCACGACCAACAGGAAAGGGGGGCAATATTAGGCAGCCCACTTGGACCCTTGAAGAGGGGTTTATGTTTAGTAGTTTGTTGTAAGCTAGGAGGCATGGACCTAGAACGAAGGATGATAGGGTCGCAACAGGTGCTCCATAAGAGTCAATCAATACAGACTATTAGGCTGATCTAGTATATAGTGGGGATGCCTGGTCTATTACACTGAATAGGCAACAGATATTATAGTGGTGGCCAGTTAGCTGTGTAGGTCAGAGTGATACATACTGAAGAATGGCAGATTGCAATTGTAATATCCAGCCTGTAGGCAGGGTGATTTCTATTCTTGTAGGGGACCACCACACCAGCAGTTATCCAGGTTTGTCCCCTTATGAGTGGATTCGAGCTGTGTATTTGCTAGAGTTAGGCTGGCAATCTGAGAGATACTGCAGTACGGTACCTCAGGAAGCCCTCGTTAATAGTGTGGAGCAGACTGATTAAAAAGCCGCCTACAGTGTTGAAGAAAGAAGAGGATGGGCTGGCCCGTGGTCTTTGGTTTTTACAGGTAATCTGCTAATGGCAGGGTCACAACCTGGTCATGAGTTCCATTGGCATGCTTCACTTGGCGTTAGCCTGGCATGACTCAGCATGTACCTAACAAGTGCACTTTGTCCAGAAGGTCTTGGGTGGTGTTTTTGGGTCTTCAGCTGTGGTACCATCTCTGTGATATTACGTTCTGTGTTGATGAACCGGGAAGCCAGTTTTGGCAGGTCCTTCTGAAGGAGACAAAATTCCACACATATCTCCTTTATGTGCGCTTCTACTGATGAGCAAGAGGATTTATTGGTAAGTAGGATAGTGGCCTGTTTTTCACCCAAGTCCTGTGGAGAGCTGGAGGTCTTTGCCCCGTGTCAAGGCTCCTCCCCATGATGGAGTGTGGGATAGGGTGGACGGGGGTGAGGTTTTGGTGATTTCGGTTTACCCATGGTGTGTTCCCAGTCTACCGCACCAATACGTTGCTGGATCACTGTATGCAGGATGACTCCAATCATGTTCCGCAGGGTAAAAGTCTGCTAGTGTCAGCTGTGGTCTTTGTAGTAGCCAGCTCCCTACACCCTCCCCCTCCCCCTGTGCCGGGCATGCCCCGGTATGGTATGCAAGGTTGGTTCTGGCCAGTCGACAGTCTGATGCAGCACTGTGTCTGTCTGTGTGTGTGTCCGTCCGTGTGTGTGTGTGTCCGTCCGTCCGTGTGTGTGTGTGTCCGTCCGTCCGTGTGTGTGTGTGTGTCCGTCCGTGTGTGTGTGTGTGTGTGTGTGTGTGTGTGTGTGTAATGGCAGGATTAATGTTGATTGCGGCATTCAGGTCCTGGAGCAAAGTTACTCCACGGCTGCCATCTTTGGCTCCATGGCAACCCCATAAGCACCCTCTCATACACACACTGTATATAATGGGTTGAGGCTGTAGACTTGACACCTGGTTTGTTTGTGCACTAGCATACACCGCATACAACCTGTTAAATGTAGTCCTTAGGGAGTGGGGCTTAGGTGGCGAGTCGACAAGGAAATACTGGAAACAGTACTTACATACCCCAGGATGATGCAGAATACCAAGTTCAGTAGATCCTGCATAATATATTTCATATAGCTTACCTCACTCCTGCAACTCTGTCCTAAATGTTTGGGTCCTCCTCTGTTTGCCCGAGATGCCAACATGCAGGTGCTGACACGATGCACGTATTCTGGAGTTGCTCAGTCTGTAACCTTATGGGTGTCCGTGTCCAACTTGCTGAGAGGTGACTGGATGTGTTCACAATGGAAGTTGCACTGTTGGGATTGTTCAGGTGCTCAAAAACAGATAAAGCTGCTAACCGGTTTATAAACCAAGCATTGCTGATAGCATGCAGACTAATTGCCATGCACTGGAAAGCCCAAGTATTGTTAGATATAGCCCACTGGTGTGAGGCAATACTGAAGTGGGGACAGGGAGAGGAGCTCAGGAGGCAAGAAATATGAGGACTACGCAAATACCCCAGAAATGTGGAATGGGAAGCACTATTACTTGACTTGCACACATACAAGAGTTGGTGGCCCGTCACTTAAACCTACCCTGGTGGGGACATAACCCCCTCCTCCCCGTCCCCTTTTATCCACATTCCCACACCTCCATCATAACCCCTTCCAGCCTGTCCATGGGTGAGTGACAACACCCTTCTGTTACACCCTTTGATGTCCCCGAATAGCTTCCTAGTGGCCATTATAGCTTCATGGATGTCACTGTTGATTTTCAATGTTTGCAGTACTTGCTTGAGATAGGAAGATTGAATAGCACTTATGGTAATGGCAGAATGTGAGTTAACATCGACACATGACTTGTTTTTTCCAATGTTGCTGTTTAAGGACTGAACCAAGGACTCATCCTGATACTGATGTGAAACTATTTTATTAATGACGATGTAGCTGGATTGCGGATTTTACTAATGATAATGTAACTTTCATAGATGTAATTTATTCAAGATTGTGATATTGAAAATGCAATTTAAAACTGGTTAAATTTTTTTTATTGGAGATGCAGTTGGGTAGTTAGCTTTCACAAAAAAATACTAATGGTAGGTCAGCACTAATGAGGGACACATTAGCAAAGCACATTTACTTTTGATAATTATTGAAATTATGAACTATGATTCAGTCTCAAGACCGGAGCCATGGATTATGCATTTCCTTTGTCCATTTTATTAATCAGTAGCCTTTACAATTAGAAAAAAAAACTTTATTTCACAGAAATCTTAGGGAAGGGGTATTCCACATAACCTATCAAACTCTAAATTCATAACATAGTCCATGTTTATGTCCCCTCTTTCTTCGTGAGATAAAAATGGTCAGTTCCTTCTTGTTCACTCCCGTTTGGAGCCGTCATTCCCTAGAAGAGAAAATACACCTTGTAACTATTCCATGCAGAACCAATATGACGTTCAAGTGAAGGGCACGCAAATAGCAATGTCACCTTAAATCTCAAATACAGTATTCAAAAGCATGATAATGGCAAAATAGTCATACTACTACCATAGGAAAGTCCCAAATGTATCCTGCATCACCTTTGTCACCGGGTCAACAGAAACCTCTTGCTAAAGCGGGTGTTGTCTTCATGTCCTTAACCCCTTCACTGCCATGGACATAATGCTATTAAAGAATGAGTTACTTACCTTCGGTAGCGACTTTTCAGGTGGATACATTAGCTACCTGTGGATTCCTCACCTAATGAATACTCCCATTGCGCCAGCATTCGACAGAAATCTTCTTCCTAGCTTCTGCACGTCGACGAGGACGTCACAGTTGCCCACGCGATGCCGTCTGACGTCATACAGGCAATAAGAGGTCCTCGCCGACGTGCCGACGTCAGTACCAACATTTTTTACGTGCCTGAGAATAATAGGCCATTGAGATGAAAGAACAATAGTAATATTTAATGATATTCCAAACAAACACATCATTCTGAGAATTCAACATACCATTTTTTTTTTTAAAACAAGTAAATAAATATATGAACTATATATATACATATAAACATATATACATAATGAACGAGTTACTTACCTTCAGTAACGACTTTTCTGGTGGATACATTAGCTACCTGTGGATTCCTCACCTAATGAATTCTCCCATGGCGCCAGCATTCGACGGAAATCTTCTTACTAGTCTCTGCACTTCGACGAGGACGTCACTCTAGCCCACGCGACGCCGTCTGACGTCATACAGGCAATAAGAGGTCCTCGACGACGTGCGGACGTCAGTACCAATCATTTTTTACGTGAATGAGAACAACCAGGCAATGCAATGAAAGAGCAAGGCAACATCCCATTACATTGTAAAAATACACAACATTGCATGAATAACTGTAAATCTTTTATATATATATATAACTCTCTCTTTTTAAAAATATATATATACACATCAAGTATATACACAACAATATATACATATATACATATATATAAATATAATATATACAACATCTATTGCACCCTCAAAGACCAAGAGGAGCGTACTCAAGGATTACTTGGTAAGACCAGAAAGGCAACGGGGAGGCGGGTGGGACCGTGAGGAATCCACAGGTAGCTAATGTATCCACCAGAAAAGTCGTTACCGAAGGTAAGTAACTCGTTCTTCTGATGGATACAACTACCTGTGGATTCCTCACCTAATGAATAGAGTCCCAAAGCAGTACCACGCCCGGTGGTGGGTGCCTAAATGGTCAAACCAAGAAATCCTGCAGCACTGACCGTGCAAAATGGCCGTCCCTTCTAACCTCAGAATCCAAACAGTAATGTTTTGCAAAAGTGTGAAGGGACGACCAAGTTGCGGCCTTGCAGATGTCGACCACAGGAACACCTCTGGCCAAGGCCGAAGTGGCCGACTTAGCTCTGGTGGAATGAGCTCTAATGCCCTCAGGAGGATCCTTCTTTGCCAAAGAGTAACAGATTTTAATGCAAAGAACAACCCACCTGGATAGTGTTCTCTTGTGGACTGCCTTTCCTCTCCTCTTGCCCACATATCCAATAAACAGTTGATCCTCCAGCCTGAAGTCGTTTGTTCTGTCAATAAAGAAGCTCAACGCTCTCTTTGGATCCAGACGGTGCAGTCTTTCTTCCTCTTTGGAAGGATGAGGCGGAGGATAGAACGTGGACAAAGTAATTGCCTGAGCCAAATGGAAGGGTGAAACAACCTTCGGGAGGAAAGCAGCCTTGGTCCTCAACACCACCTTATCCCCATAAAAAGTTGTATAAGGGGGCTTTACTGATAAGGCCTGCAACTCACTCACTCTCCTTGCTGATGTTATAGCTATCAGGAAGACTGTTTTTAAAACCAAATACCTTAAGGGGCAAGAATGCATAGGTTCAAAAGGGGACCCCATAAGGAAAGTCAGGACCAAGGACAAATCCCATTGCGGCATAACAAATGGCTTTGGAGGATATTTATTTAGAAGACCTTTCAAGAATCTGATAACAATAGGGGATTTAAATAAAGATGGTTGGTCTGGAAGACATATGAAGGCTGACAAGGCCGATAAATAACCCTTAATGGTAGCCACTGCACAACCTTTCTGCGCTAGAGACAGAGCAAAAGACAAAACGTCCGATAGATGAGCATGCAAAGGATCAATCTGCCTCTCTCCACACCACGCAACAAATTTAGACCATCTATTAGCGTAGATAGATTTAGTGGAGTGCCGCCTGGCCGCTAATATAACATCCACTACCTCAGGCGGGAGAGAGAAGGAACTCAGGTTGCCCCGTTCAATCTCCAGGCATGTAGGTGCAGACTCTGGAGGTTGGGGTGTAGAACCTGCCCCTGCGACTGCGAGAGGAGGTCTGCCCTGAAAGGGAGACGGAGCGGAGGGCACATTGAGAGTTGGAGAAGGTCGGAGTACCATACCCTCCTTGGCCAATCCGGAGCTATTAGGATGACTAGAGCCCGGTCCTGGCGAATCTTCCTCAATACTCGAGGAATCAAGGGTATGGGAGGAAACACGTAAAGCAACTGGCCGCACCAGGTTATTTGAAACGCGTCCCCCAACGCTCCCTGCATCGGATACTGGAGGCTGCAGAATAACGGACAATGCGCGTTCTCTCGAGTGGCAAACAGATCTACCCGAGGAAACCCCCACTTCTGGAAGATTAAACGGACTTGATCTGGATGGAGACGCCACTCGTGGTCTGCCGAGAATTGGCGACTGAGACTGTCCGCACGCACGTTCAAGACTCCGGCCAGATGGTTTGCTATCAAGCAAATCTGATGGTCCTTTGCCCAGGACCATAGTCGAAGAGCTTCTCTGCAGAGAAGGTACGACCCCACTCCTCCCTGCTTGTTTATGTACCACATCGTGGTAGTATTGTCCGTTAGGACCTGTACCGACTGACCACGAAGGGAAGGGAGGAAGGCCTTGAGAGCCAGACGTACAGCCCGTAACTCTAACAGATTGATGTGAAACATCTGTTCCTCTGGAGACCAAAGACCTTTGATCTCCAGATCCCCCAGATGAGCTCCCCACCCTAGAGTGGAAGCATCCGTTATGACTGTGGCCACTGGTGGCGACTGCTGGAATGGCTTTCCTTGTGAAAGATTGTTGCTTGCAATCCACCACTTCAAATCCACAGCAGCATCTCTGGAGATCTTGACAGTACTCTCTAGATCCCCTTTGTGTTGAGACCACTGCCTTCGTAGGCACCACTGAAGAGCCCTCATGTGCCAGCGAGCATGCGTGACCAACAGAATGCAGGAGGCAAACAGACCGAGCAGACGAAGGACCTTGAGGACTGGAACTACCGCTCCATTTCGAAACATTGGAACCAAATCCTGAATATCTTGAATCCGCTGAGGCGGAGGAAAGGCCCGACCCAATGTTGTATCCAGTACTGCCCCTATGAACAGGAGGCGCTGAGAGGGCTCTAGGTGAGATTTGGGCTCGTTCACCGAAAAACCCAGGTCGAACAACAACTGGGTTGTTGACTGCAGATGATGCGACACAAGCTCCGGGGACTTGGCTTTGATCAACCAGTCGTCCAAGTAAGGGAATACTGCTATCCCCTTCCTTCTGAGTTCTGCCGCAACCACCGACATCACCTTCGTGAAGACTCGAGGTGCTGAAGTAAGACCAAACGGAAGGACTGCAAACTGATAGTGCTGCGATCCCACCACAAACCGGAGATACTTCCTGTGTGACTTGAGTATCGGGATATGAAAGTAAGCATCCTGCAAGTCGACAGACACCATCCAGTCTTCCTTGTTCAACGCCAAAAGCACCTGTGCTAGGGTCAGCATCTTGAACTTTTCCTGCTTGAGGAACCAATTCAAGATCCTCAGGTCCAGGATTGGTCTCAAACGACCATCCTTCTTGGGAATCAGGAAATACCTTGAGTAACATCCTCGACCCCTTTCCTGCTCTGGGACCAACTCCACCGAGCCCTTTGAAAGGAGGGCTTGTACCTCCTGTTCTAGCAACAGGAGGTGTTCTTCTGAACAATAAGAAGGGCGGGGCGGGATGAGGGGCGGGAACTCCCGAAAGGGAAGGGTGTAGCCTTTTCCCACAATACTGAGAACCCAAGTGTCCGTTGTAACAGTCTTCCATTTGGTGAGAAAATGCTGTAATCTTCCCCCTACAGGAGAGGAGTGAGTGGGAAATGGTGGAAGCCTAAGGCTGCTTCCCCTGCTGCACCCCGCCAGAGGATGAGGAAGAGGCAGAGTGCTGCTGAGAGGCTCCTCTGGTGCGTACCCTACCTCTCCCCCTAAAAGATCTATAGGGATGGGAAGAGGCAGGTTGCTGATATCTTCCCCGAAAGGAAGAGGAGGAAGAGCCATGCCCAAATCCATGAAACCTCCTGAAAAATCTGGAAGAGGCCGTGGAAGAAGGAGCTTGGAGCCCTAACGACTTAGCCGTGGCCCTGCTTTCCTTAAAACGTTCCAATGCCGAATCAGCCTTGGCTCCAAACAGTTTGTCCCCATCAAACGGGAGATCCAACAATGTGGACTGTACATCGGCAGAAAAGCCCGAGTTACGGAGCCAGGCCTGTCTTCTTGCCACCACAGTTGTGCCCATTGCTCTGGTTACCGAGTCGGTGGTATCCAGTCCCGTCTGGATAATCTGGGTCGCAGCAGCCTGGGCATTTGAAACAAGATCCAAAAGACCCTGGGGAAGCTCTGTAAACGATGAGGAAATGTCATCCATCAGAGCATGAATATACCTCCCCAGGATACAGGTTGCATTGGTGGCTTTTAACGCCAGACTGCAGGACGAAAAAATCTTCTTGGACTGCGCCTCTAGTTTCTTTGAATCTCTGTCCCCAGGCACCGTCGGGAAAGAACCAGGCGCTGACTTGGATGAACAGGAGGCCTGCACCACCAAGCTCTCCGGCGTAGGGTGCCTAGATAGAAAACCAGGGTCAGTCGGAGACGCCCGATACCTCCTGGCCACGGCTCTGTGAACTGCTGGGGAAGATGCCAGCCTCTTCTACACCTCTAACACCGGATCCAGCAGAGCGTCATTAAATGGCAACAGAGGCTCCGCCGCGGCTGAGGCCGGATGTAGCACCTCTGTTAAAAGGTTTTGTTTAGCCTCCACCACCTGCAAAGGCAGGTCCAAAAAACTAGCTGCCTTCCGTACCACTGCATGAAAGGAAGCAGCCTCCTCAGTATATTCTCCCGGGGACGAAAGATCCCACTCAGGGGAAGTGTCCAGCCCACTGGCCGACTCCAGACCACGCAGCCCATCACCCGAGTCCTCTAGCTCTCCTTCCTCCAGGGCTCGTTGGTACTCCTGCTCCTCTAATACACGGAGAGCACGTCTCCTCGAATGAAGTCGTTGTTCGCGGAGTCGACAATGACTCCGCCGAAGTCGAAGATCGGCGCCGATCTTCAGAAGCCACCGACGCCGCGTCCGGCGCCACAGGTAACTTCGGCGCCGACGAAAGAGCAGCTGAAGCAGATGGACCCACCGGAGTCACAGGCCGAAATCCCGACGTCGACGGGATGGAAATCCCCGGGGCCAATCCTTCTGAAGCCACCGGAGCGGCCACCGGCGCCGACACTGGCGCCGAGCCCACATTCCCAAAAGGGAGAAAGGGCATAAAGGGTGCCGGCCGAAGAGGCGCAGGATCACCCAAAGAAAAGGCCAAAGGCCCAGCCGGAGCACCCCCTGGAGCCATCTGTTGGAAGATGGCATACATCGCATTCAAGATTGCGGAACTATCGGCTCCAGGGGTTGGAAAAGCCGGATACTAAGGTGCCTGTCTCGGAGGCGACCCCGACGCCGGCCTCGGCGTCTGCGCCGGAGAAAACACTTGAGGCTCCAATACCTCAATCACCGACGCCTGTCCAGGTGAAGTTGGAGACGCCGGAGAGGGCAACGGCGTCGAAGGATGCGGCGTAACCGTGGGACTGATCTCCCATGTCCTTCGGCGCCGATCCGAAGACCTGGAACGAGTCTCCTTCGAATGACGCCGAGATTCTCTACGGCGCCGGGAGTCTCGATGACGCCGATGTCTTGGAGAAGAAGACTTCTTGTGATGCTTCTCCTTCGATTTTGCCATAAACAGCTTCGCCTCACGTTCCTTGAGGGCCTTTGGATTCATGTGCTGGCATGAATCACAAGTCGAGACGTCGTGGTCGGAGCTCAAACACCAAAGGCAATCGGAATGAGGATCCGTCACCGACATCTTGCCTCCACACTCACGACAAGGCTTAAATCCAGACTTTCTCTGCGACATTATTACCACAGCGAAAGACTACGCAGCAAAAATACACTGTAACCACAAAAGTAACAGTTGTCCGCACGTACGTTCAGGACACCGGCCAGATGATTTGCTACCAAGCAAATCTGATGGTCCTTTGCCCAGGACCATAGCCGTAGAGCTTCTCTGCAGAGAAGGTACGACCCTACCCTCCCTGTTTGTTTATATACCACATCGCGGTAGTGCTGTCGGTCAGGACCTGAACCGACTGACCACGAAGGGATGGGAGGAAGGCCTTGAGAGCCAGACGTACAGCCCGTAACTCCAACAGATTGATATGAAACACCTGTTCTACTGGAGACCAAAGTCCCTTGATCTCCAGGTCCCCCAGATGAGCTCCCCACCCTAGAGTGGAAGCATCCGTTATTACTGTGGCCACAGGCAGAGCTTGCGAGAATGGCCTTCCTCTGGAAAGATTGCGTCCGCAATCCACCATTTCAAATCGATGGCAGCATCTCTGGAGATTCTCACCGAGCCTTCGAGATCCCCTTTGTGTTGAGACCACTGCCTTCGGAGGCACCACTGAAGAGCCCTCATGTGCCAGCGAGCATGCGTGACCAACAGTATGCAAGAAGCAAACAGACCGAGCAGACGTTGGACCTTGAGGACTGGAATGACCGCTCCACTTTGAAACATTGGAACCAACGCCTGAATGTCCTGAATCAGCTGAGGCGGAGGAAAGGCTCGGTTCAATGTTGTATCCAGTACTGCCCCTATGAACAGTAGGCGCTGAGAGGGCTCTAGGTGAGATTTGGGCACGTTCACCGAAAAGCCCAGGTCGAACAACAACTGGGTTGTCGACTGCAGGTGATGCAACACGAGCTCCGGAGACCTGGTTTTGATCAACCAGTCGTCTAGATAAGGAAATACTGCTATCCCCTTCCTTCTGAGCTCTGCCGCAACCACCGACATCACCTGCAAGTCGACAGACACCATCCAATCTCCATTATTCAGCGCCAAAAGCACCTGAGCTAGGGTCAGCATCTTGAACTTTTCCTGTTTGAGGAACCAATTCAAGATCCTTAGGTCCAGGATTGGTCTCAACCGACCATCCTTCTTGGGAATCAGGAAGTACCTCGAGTAACAACCTTGACCCCTTTCCTGCTCTGGAACCAACTCCACTGCGCCCTTTGAAAGGAGGACTTCAACCTCCTGGTCCAACAACAGGAGGTGTTCTTCTGAACAATAAGATGGGCGGGGCGGGATGGGGGGCGGAAACTCCCGAAAGGGAAGGGTGAAGCCTTTTCTCACAATGCTGGTAACCCAGGAGTCTGAAGTTATGACCTCCCACTTGTGGAGAAAATTCAGTAACCTCCCCCCTACAGGAGTGGAGTGAGTGGGAATTGGTGGAAGCCTAAGGCTGCTTCCCCTGCTGCACCCCTCCAGAGGAAGAGGAAGAGGCAGAGTGCTGCTGAGAGGCTCTCCTGGTACGGACCCTACCCCTCCCTCTAAAATATCTATAGGAGAGAGCAGAGGTAGGCTGCTGGAATTTCCCTCGAAAGGAGGAGGAGGAGCCACGACCAAATCCTCGAAACCTCCTAAAAAATCTGGAGGAGGCGGAAGAAGTGGCTTGCAAGCCCAATGACTTGGCCATGGCCCTGCTCTCCTTGAACCTGTCTAAGGCCGAATCCGCCTTGGCACCAAAGAGCTTGTCCCCATCAAAAGGAAGGTCCAGTAGGGTCGACAGCACATCCGAGGAAAATCCTGAGTTACAAAGCCAAGCCTGCCTCCTCGTAACTACAGGATTGCCCATTGTCCTAGCAACCGAGTCAGTTGTATCCAACCCAGATTGGATAACCTGAGTTGCAGCTGCCTGAGCGTCCGATACTAGATTTAACAGCCCCTGAGGGACCACCGTATGCGTTGATGCAATCTCGTCCATCAGGGCATAAATGTACCTTCCTAAAATACATGTAGCATTGGTGGACTTCAATGCCATGCTACATGTAGAGAACACCTTTTTGGATGCCATGTCCATCTTCTTGGAGTCTCTATCCGAGGGCACAGATGGAAAAGAGCCAGGAGCAGACCTTGCCGAGCAGGAAGCCTGGACCACCAAGCTTTCAGGTGTTGGATGTCTGGTAAGAAAACCAGGGTCAGCCGGTGCAGCCCGATACCTCCTAGCCACAGATCTATTGACAGCTGAAGAAGACCCCGGCTTCTTCCAGACTTCCAAAACAGGGTCCAGCAGCGCCTCATTGAACGGCAAAAGTGGTTCTGCCGATGTAGAGGCCGGGTGCTACACCTCTATCAACAAATTCTGCTTGGCTTCAGTTACCGGCAAAGGAAGATCCAAGAAGCTAGCTGCCTTCCTGATAACAGAATGGAAAGTGGCCACCTCTTCTGTATACTCCCCAGGAGATGACAAGTCCCACTCGGGGGAAGTATCTAGGCCACTAGCAGTGTCCAGCCCATGGAGACCCTCACGAGAGTCCTCAATCTCTCCTTCCTCCAGGTTTTGTCTCTGGTACTCCTGCTCTTCAAGGAGGCTGAGGGCAAGCCTCCTTGAGTGCAGCCTCTCCTCTATCCTCGGCGTCGACATGGCATCAGCGGATGTCGAAGAACGACGCCGATCCTCGGATCCGTCCGACGCCAGATCTACAGGCGCCATAGGTCCCTTCGGCGCCGAACGAGGAGTCGGATGGAGAGAAGACTGCTTCGGAGTCGCAGGAGGTCTAGACGGCGCCACTGGTTGAAACATCGAAGCCGCCGGAGCCGAAGCTGTCGGAGCCGAAGTCTCAGGAGCCACCGGAGCCGATACCGGCGCCGAGCCCACGTTCCCCAGGGGGATGAAGGGCATAAAGGGTGCCGGTCGAAGCGGAGCCGGAGCACCCATGTTGAAGGCCAAAGGGCCCGAAGGACCAGCCGGTCCACCACCTGGAGCCATCTGCTGGAAGATGGAAAACATCGCATTTAAAAATGCGATACTATCAGCTCCAGGGGCCGGGAAAGCCGGGTACTGGGGTGCCTGGTTCGAAGGCGACACCGATGCCGGTCTCGACGTCTGCAACGACGGAGAAAACATTTGAGGCTGCGGAACCTCAAACACTGAAGGTGGTTGGCCCGATGACCCGGGCGAAGTTGGTGAGGCTGGAGAAGGCAACGGCGTCGACGGATGGGGAGTGACAGTGGGACTGACCTCCCAAGCCTTCCGACGTCGAGTAGATGGTGACCTCGACCGAGATCTCTCTTTACTCGACTGGCGCCGTGATTCTCAATGACGCCGGGAGTCCCGATGACACCGATGAGACTTCGGTGACGAGGATTTTCGATGATGTCTCTTTTCCTTCCTTTTCGACTTCGCCAGAAAAAGCTTAGCCTCGCGCTCTTTCAGGGCCTTAGGATTCATATGTTGACAAGAATCGCACTTGTCAACATCATGATCGGAACTAAGACACCACAAACAGTCAGAATGTGGGTCCGTTACCAACATTTTGCCCCCACACTCACGGCAGGGCTTGAATCCTGACTTTCTTTGCGACATTGTAATCTCAAAGAAAAAATAGATCCAAAAAACACACTGTAACTGTCGAAGAGCAACAGTAGCTCCCTCGAAGATAACCGTTTCGAATGGCACGGAAAAAAGTGAACTGACGTCGGCGAGGACCTCTTATTGCCTGTATGATGTCAGACGGCGTCGCTTGGGCAACTGTGACGTCCTCGTCTACGTGCAGAAGCTAGGAAGAAGATTTCCGTCGAATGCTGGCGCAATGGGAGTATTCATTAGGTGAGGAATCCACAGGTAGTTGTATCCATCAGAAATAGGCCGATCTGCCCCCAGGGAGGGCAGAAGCCATATGGCACCAGGGATGTTTTTATTTATATTGAGAACAGGAGCGACCCCTTAGGCAAGGGTTGTTCCCCCCTCAAGCAATTTTTTTAAAAGACCATTTCTGCCCCCCCAGGGGGCAGATTGGCCTTTATTAATTAGGCCGATCTGCCCCTTTTGGCAGGGGGTGGGGTGCAGAAGCCACTAGAAACCAGTTTTTTTTTAAAGTTTTTTTTTTAAACCTTTATATTGATAAAGGGTGCGACCCCTTATGCAAGCTCCCAAATGGCCTAAAGTACAAATTACTTACCTTCGGTAACAAAATATCTGGTAGAGACATATTCTAGTTTCAGATTCCTTACCTTAGAATTTCCCCCCAGGCGTTAGACTGTATCCGGAGATTTTTCTTCAAGCAGTACCCTTGGGTGTCTGTAGGTGGCGTTGGTCGACTCCGCAGGCATCGACTGACGCCTTGATGACGTTGGGAGTAGTACATAGACGCCGCCCTCGCGCAGTGATGTCAGTTTCTTTTAACGGCTTTCCACGCCAGAGCGCAGAGCCGTTAAGAACACTGAGATTGGTGCGCCAGAGCTAAGGACCTGAAAGGGGGGAACACCTGTCCCTAGAAATAATTTCGCAAAGCGGGGAGGATGGGTGGGCGGTAAGGAAGCTGCAACTAGAATGTGTCTCTACCAGATATTTCAAATACCAAAGGTAACTAACCTGTACATCTGATAGAGACTTCTAGTTGCAGATTCCTTACCTTAGAATTGATACCCAAGCAATGCCATCCTATGTGGTGGGCTGCGAACAAAGATCATACTAGAAAGTCTTGCAGGACTGAACGACCAAAGTAGCCGCCTCGACGGACCTGACTATCCAGGCAGTAATGCTTATCAAACGTGTGCAGGGATGCCCATGTAGCTGCCCGACAGATATCCAGGACAGGAACTCCGCGTGCTAACGCAGTGGAAGCCGCAGTTTCTCTGGTGGAATGAGCACGCAAGCCTTCAGGAGGTTGCTTTTTAGCCAAAGTGTAGCACATTTTGATGCAAAGAAGCACCCATCGAGAGATGATATGCTTTTGCACCGCCTTCCCTTTCTTAGCACCCACATAGCCAAAGAGTTGATCGTCCACCTGGAAATCTTTAGTACAATGGAGGTAGAACACCAACACTCTTTTTGGGTCCAGACAGTGGAGTCTCTCCCCTTCTCATGGGAAGGGTGTGAAAGTGTGTAGAAGGTAGGCAAAGTGATGGACTGGCCTACATAAAATGGTGTAAATACCTTAGAAAGGAAGGAAGCTCTAATGCGTAACACCACTTTGTCAGGGTGTACAGACAAGTATGGAGGCATTGAAGAAAGCACCTGGAGCTCACTCACCCTGCAAGCAGAGGTGATAGCGACCAGAAAGACAGTTTGAATGCGAGGATCCGCAAGGGACAATTAGGCATTGGCTCAAAGGGGGTACACATTAAATAAGTAAGTACAAGATTAAGATCCCACTGAGGCATAATAAATGGAGTGGGAGGAAATAAGTGGGTCAGCCCTTTTAAGAACCTACTGACATTAGGAGATTTAAAGAGTGAGGGCTGATCAGGTAACCTTTAAGTGTGCCCAAAGCAGAGCCCTGCTGGGCTAAATAATGAACAGAAGAACCTCTGACAGAGGGGCAGAAATGTGATCAACAGATTTGTTGGTACACCATGCCACAAGATTTATTCCAACGACAGGCATATACAGTTTTAGTCGATGGATGCCTGGCTGCCAAGAAACATTGCAGACTTTGGGTGGAAGGGCAAATGCATTCAACTGTTGCAGCTCAATCTCCACGTATGAAGGTGGAGGTTGGACAGGTGCCGGTGGAGAACCGTCCCCTGCTGCTGTGACAGAAGATCCACCCGAAGAGGCAGTCTGAGTGGAGGATAGATGGACATGCTCAATAGCTCTGGATACCACACTCTTCAAGCCCAGTCCGGAGCCACCAAGATAACTTGGGCCCGGTCGTACTTGATTTTCTTGAGAACTCTGGGTAGAAGAGGGCTAGACGGGAAGGCGTACAGGAGGCCGGAGCTCCACTCGAGATGAAAAGCATCTCTGAGCGAGTGCCGTCTTCGAAAATTCCAACGTGCAAAACAGCTGACATTGCGTGTTCTCTGCGGAGGCAAACAGATCTAACCAAGGCTCTCCCCACTTGAGACCTTGCGTCACCTCCGGATAGAGACGCCATTCGTGATCAACTGTTTGTCTGCTCTGGCGTTGAGAGCCTGCCAGATGTTCAACCATCAGCGTAATGCCCTGATATTCCAGCCATGTCCAGAGGCGTAGTGCTTCCTGACAAAGGGTCCAGGACCCTACCCCGCGTTGTTTGTTGGAGTACCACATGGCGGTAGTGTTGTCCGTGAACACCTGCACCACTTTCCCTTTGAGAGAGGGAAGGAATGCTTTTGACCTAAGCCTGATTGCCCGGAGCTCCAGAATTTTTATGTGGAGCCCCGACTCCGCCGGAAACCAGAGGCCTCTGATCTCTGCTTCTCCCATGTGGCCACACCAACCCACAAGTGACGCATCTGTCACTATAGAGAGATCTGGTTGGGGAAGGGAGAGGGATCTGCTGTTGACACAATTTGGATTCTAAAGCCACCACTGCAGGTCTTTCGCAGTCCCCTCCGAGATCTGGACCATGTCTGAGCGATTTCCCTGATGCTGCGCCCACTGGAACTTTAGGTCCCACTGCAGAGTGCGCATATGCCATCTGGCATGTGTACTAGCAGGAGACAGGAGGCCATGAGGCCCAGCAGGCTCACACTCACCGAAACCCAAGACCGAGGCTGAAAGAAAGATCTGAATCATAGCCTGAAGGTCTTGGACTCGCTTGTCTGGAGAATAAGCGATAAATTGTACTGTATCCAGAACAGCTCCAATGAAAGTGAGCGTCTGAGAGGGAGTCAGGTGTGACTTCGCCACTTTTATAGTGAACCCCAGCTTGTGCAGGAGGTTCGCCGTGGTCTGAAGGTGAGAGACGACTGTCTGAGGAGAAGGCGCCTTCAACAGCCAGTCATTGAGGTAGGGGAAAACTGAGACCCCTAACCTGCACAGATGAGCTGCAACCACCGCCATAATTTTTGTGAACACCAGAGGATCGCTCGTAAGGCCGAAAAGGAGCATGGTAAACTGAAAGTGCTTGTGACCTACCATGAATCGTAGGTAACGTCTGTGGGCAGGCAGGATGGGGATGTGAAAATAAGCGTCCTGCAAGACCAACGCTACCATCCAGTCTCATGGGTCTAAGGCAGAGAGAACCTGAGCCAGGGTGACTATTTTTAATTTCTCCTTCTTGAGGAAGTAGTTCAGGACCCGAAAGTCTAGGATTGCTTGTAAGCCCTTGTCCTTCGTTGGTATAAGAAAGTAGCAGGAATAACAACCACGACCCACTTCTGGCACAGGGACTCTTTCTATAGCTCCCTTGGCCAAGAGAGCCATGACTTCCTGGTGGAGAAGCACAAAATGATCCTCCGGAAGATGATGGACGGTTGGTGGCATGTGTGGTGCTGCAGATTCGAAAGGAGGGTGGGGAGGAGTAGCCCTTCCGAATGATCTGCAAAACCCACCCATCAGTGGTGATAAGTTCCCAGTGGGGCAGGTGATGGCGGATCCTGCCCCCAACTGGGTGGGAGTGACGGGATGGACTAGGAGGGATTGGAGACTGCAGCGGGGGGCAGAGGTGGAATGGACAGACCTATGGTTCCCTGTCTCACAGCCACGTGGAATTCCGCGACCTCGGCCATGCATAGGCTGCCCAGTGTGCGTGGCACGGTGGCTGGGTTGAGGACATGACAGGGTGCCCCTTCCGTGTTCCACGAAATGGATGAAAAGCTGAATGCGGTGGGCGAGTGGCGAAGGAAAGACCAAGGGACCGAGCCGTAGACTGGGAATCATTGAATCTCTCCAAGGCAGAGTCCGCTTTGTCTCCGAAGAGACGGGTGCTATCAAAGGGCATGTCCATGAGTGACTGTTTGACATCCCCTGAGAAGCCACAAGTGCGTAACCAGGCATGGCGCCGTAAGACCACTGTTGTTGCAACCGATCTGCCCAGAAAGTGTGTTGTATCCCACCCACAACGGATAGTGAACTTTTCTGCATCTCTCCCATCTTTCACTGCTTGGGAGACGATAGCACGGGCCTCCTCCGGTATCTGCGGCAGGTCTTGCGCAACTATAACCCACAGGGAGTGGGTATAACGTCACAAAAGACATGCAGTGTTCACAGACCGCAGTGCGAGGCTGTAGGAAGAAAACAACTACTTGGCAAATTGTTCCAGCCTTTTGGATTCTCTATCCTGGGGTACGGAAGGGAATGCGCCTGAAGAAGTGGAAGCCTGGATAACACGACTCTCAGGTGTGGGGTTTTGGGACAGGAATTTTGGGTCGGTCGGTGCAGGCCAATGGCGGCTAGCAATAGTCCTGTTCACAGGAGCCCCTGTGTTGGGTTTGGACCATGTACCCAAAAGGACATCGGTGAGGGCCTCATTGAATGAGAGAAGGGGTTCTGAAGTAGAAGCCCCAGGCTGAAGCACCTCAGTCAGGAGATTAGACCTGACTTCCACAGTAGGTAGCTCAAGGCCGAGGACCTCAGCTGCCCTACTGACCACCATACTGTAAGTTGCTCCCTCCGCCCTAGCCACGGTAGGAGGAGACAGCATGCCAGCGTCAGGAGAAGTATCCAGACCACTGGCTTCGCCCAGATCCTGTTCCCAGTCCACAGCATGGTCATCCTGGTATTCATAATGGTCCAGGGATCCATCCAATTCCTCCCCATAGGAAAAAGGGTCCGAATCAGACCTTGGGTGAATAGGCCCCACTGAAGCCGATGGTGCCTTCGACCGATGCCTCTCCGAGTCATCTGGGATAAATTCTTGTTTTCCTCCAGGGGAACCCACAAACTATGGGTACCTCTCGAATCCCTATGAAGTTGGCAAAAAATATAAATAAAAACAAATACGTTTTTTTTTTTTTTTTAAACGCACATTTGGCATGGGTAGCTTATGTGGCCAAAAAGTAATGAAAGCCTAAGCACGAACTGCCCCGAATAGCCAAGAAAATGCCTGGCACCTGAGGGGGAAAGGCCTGGCAGAGAAGCGGTTAGTAAAATGTAAACTTTGTTATTAAAGCTGGGAAATGTTATATTCTGTGTCAGGAAAAGAGGTGAGGATCATGCTAGGCGCAGACACCTAACCTTAGAATCGATACCCAATGCAATACCATCTACGGTGGTGTGTTTGCAGACCAATTTCAAAGGAGTAAGTCCTGATGGGGCAAAGGGGCAAAATTCTCATTTTTATGGACCTGGGCCTACATGGCAGTAGTGTCTGATAAATGTGTGCAGGTACCAGACGCTGCTGACTGGCAGAGGTCCAGTAACAGAACTCTTCATGCCAACGCAGGGGTCGCATCTTGAGATCTGTTGACATGAGCTTGCAAACCTTCACATGCATCAAAAATTCATAAATATCTTACCCGGCCTGCAGAACGATTAGACTGAATCTACTTGACCTATCTGTAATATACTTGACCCTCACACTGTTGTTAAGTTGTGTGATCCTAGGCAATATTTTATTTAGCTGTCATTTTTTCATTATCGTATATGACAGCACCTTCAAATATGAAAGTTCAGCATTTCTGCTGTACAAAAAAACCTTTTTGATTTAATAGGCTAAACGTTTGCTTCATGCATATTACAAATCTAGCCCACATTAGGCTACACATGAACCCTGACTTGCCTCTTAGTTCACTAATATCATTGTCATCAGGGTGGGGGCAGAAATTTGTTAATTCTTGATAAAGATCTCAGTTAAAAAAAATATATTGCTAAAAAGTGATATGGTTGTGCACTGTCATTTTCAAACATTTTCCATTGACATAATACATTTTCAGAATAACCTTCGGTAATAATTTATCTGGTAGAGACATTTTCTAATTGCAAATTCCTTACCTTTGGATTTCTCCCAGGCGTCAGACTAGATCCGGAGATTTTTTTATTATCGCAGTACCCTTGTGCACAGTCAAGTGGTGGCAGTCGTCTCCGCATCTGTCGTTGGCATCGTGGTCGCCGTGATGGCGTAAGAGGTCGTATATAGGTGCCACCTCAGCGTAGTGACATCAAGTTTCTTTTCACAACTTTAACGCCAAAGCACAGAGCCATGAAGAACACCAAGAAAGGTGTTCCAAAACTAAGGCCCTGTAATGGTTATCCCTGTCCAATGAAATCAGTTCGCGAGCAGGAAGGATGGGTGGGTTGGTAAAGAAACTGCAACTATAATGTCTCTACCAGATACATTTTTATTGAAGATAAGTAACTAGTTCATCTGATAGAGACTTCTAGTTGCAGATTATTTTCTCAGAACAGATACCCAAGCAAGACCATCTTCTGAGGTAGGCTGATAATCTAAGCTCACACTAGAAAGTGCTGCAGGACCGAATGACCAAAGCAGCCGTCTCTGAGGACCTGACTGTCCAGACAGTAATGCATTTTAAATGTGTGCAGAGATGCCCATGTTACTATTTGACAGATATCAATGACAGGAACTCCAGGTGCTAACGCTGTGGTAGCAGCATTAGCTCATGTAGAGTGAGCACGCAACCCCTCAGGGGCTTGCTTCTTAGCCAAAGCGTAGCACATTTTGATGCAAAGAAGCACCCATCGTGAGATGTTACACTTCTGCACTGCCTTCCCTTTCTTCGTGCCCACATACCCCCCCACCCCCCCCCAAAAAAAAAAAAAAGAGTTCATCATCCAACCCGAAACCTTTGGTAAGATTGAGGTAGTATGCCTAGGCTCTTTTTGCACCCAGACGGTGGAGTCTCTCCTCTTCGTGAGAAGAATGTTGGAGTGAATAAAAAGGGAAAGTGATGGATTGGGCTTCATGAAAGGGCGTGACCACTTTGTGAAGGAATGAGGCCCTCGTATGGAGCCCCACCTTGTCAGGGAAAACAGACAACAATGGGGGTTTAGAAGAAAGAGCCTGAAGCTCACTCACCCAGCGAGCACAGATCACGCAACCAGAAGAGCAAGTTACTTACCTTTGGTAACGCTTTTTCTGGTGGATACATTAGCTACCTGTGGATTCCCCACCTAATGAATTCTCCCTATGCGCAGCATTAGACGGAAACTTCTCTCTCTAGCTCTGTACGTCAGGCGAGGACATCACAATTGCCCGACTCCACGCGGCTCCGCTTGACGTTATCGTGGCAATAAGAGGTCCTCGCCGTCGTGCTGACGTCAGTTCATGCAATTTTTTAGGTGCCTTTGAAACATATAAAGAACATCGACAATCTACACCCTTTAAGATTAACAAGAATAAACTTTATAGAGAATCTTCATCTAAAAACTTTTGCACAGTTCTTTAAATGAGGGCACATACCAACATGAATGGTTTGCAAACTTGAAAATAACTTGAATGTGAACTCTAAACATATGTAGAAACATTGAAACTGAAGTGCACACCCAAGGCGATCCTGGTATGACCAGACAGACAACGGGGAGGCGGGAGGGACCGTGAGGAATCCACAGGTAGCTAATGTATCCACCAGAAAAAGAGTTACCGAAGGTAAGTAACTTGCTCTTCTGATGGATACAACTACCTGTAGATTCCTCACCTAATGAATAGAGTCCCAAAGCAGTACCACCTCGGAGGGTGTCCGTCTGGTCAAACCAGGAAATCCTGCAGCACCGACCGCGCAAAGTTGCCATCCTGCAGCACCTCTGCATCCAAACAATAATGCTTCACAAAGGTGTAGAGGGAAGACCAAGTCACAGCCTTGCAGATGTCCACCATCGGAAACACCTCTGGCCAAAGCCGATGAGGTTGACTTGGCCCTGGTGGAATGAGCCCTGATCCCCTCAGGAGGATCCTTCTTTGCCAATAAGTGACATATTTTAATACAAAGAACGGCCCACCTAGAAATCGCTCTCTTGTGGACGGCCTTCCCCTTCCTCACGTATCCAATAAAGAGTTGTTCATCCAACCGGAACTCTCTCGTCCTGTCGACATAAAAACTGAGAGCCCTCTTAGGGTCCAGACGATGGAGTCTTTCCTCCTCCTTAGATGGATGCGGAGGAGGGTAGAACGTCAAGAGAGTTATTGATTGTTCCTAGTGAAATGGAGACACCACCTTGGGGAGGAAAGCCACCCTGGTCCTCAAAACCACCTAATCCTTATAAAAAGTGGTGAAAGGCGGGTGAGCAGAAAGAGCCTGCAGTTCTCTAACACGTCTAGCCGAAGTGATGGCCACCGTTTTGAAAAACAAATATCCTAATGGGCAGCAATGAAGTCAACACCAAATTCAAGTCCCACTGCGGCATAATAAAAGGCTTGGGAGGAAATTTATTAGTAAGCCCCCTCAAAAATCGAACAACCAAAGGAGATCTGAATAGGGAGGGCTGATCTGGAAGATATAAAAAAAGTCGAAAGGGCCGAAAGATAGCCCTTAACCGTGGGCAAAGCACAACCACGCTGAGCCAATGACAACGCGAACAACAAAACATCAGAAAGATGGGCACTTAAGGGATACATTTTCTTCTCCCCACACCAACGAACAAAATTAGCCCACCTACTTGCATAGACCAACTTGGTGGAGTGTCGTCTGGCTGATAAAAGAACGTCCACCACCTCCGGTGGGAGAGAAAAGGAACTCAGGTTGCCCCGTTCAATCGCCAGGCATGAAGCTGCAGGCTTTGGAGGTGGGTGTGTCGAACCTGCCCCTGCAAAAGGAGGTCTGCCCTGAGAGGGAGACGGAGCGGCGGGTACAGTGAGTCGGAGAAGGTCTGCATACCACACCCTTCATGGCCAATCCAGAGCTTTCAGAATGACTTGGGCCCCGTCTTGCCGAATCTTCCTCAAAACCCGAGGAATCAAGGGTATGGGAGGAAACGCGTAAAGCAACTGGTCGCACCAGGACATCTGAAACGTGCCCCCAACGCTCCTTGCATCGGATACTGAAGGCTGCATAACGACTGACAATGCGCATTCTCGAGTGGCAAAGAGGTCTATTCAGGGAAAAAAAAACATCCGAAAGATGTAAAGAACTAGATCCGGATGCAGACACCACTCGTGGTTGTCCGAGAAGAAGCGACTGAGCTTGTCTGCACGTACATTTAGGACCCCGGCCAAATGGTTTGCCACTACACAAAGCCGATGGTCCCGCACCCGGGACCAGAGTCGCAGAGCCTCTCTGCAAAGAAGGTACGACCCTACACCCCCCTGTTTGTTGATATACCAAATCGCAGTCATGTTGTCCATCAGAATCTGAACTGACTGACCGCAAAGGGAAGGGAGGAAGGCCTTGAGGGCCAAATGAATCGCCCGCAGTTCCAGCAGATTGATATGAAACCTCTGCTCTACTGGAGACCAACGACCCTTGATCTCCAGATCCCCCAGATGAGCTCCCCACCCTACGGTGGAGGCATCCGTTATCACCGTGGCCACCGGAGTTGGCTGCGAGAACGGCTTCCCTTGAGAAAGGTTGCTGTTGTAATATTGTTGTAATGATATACCTATGTAATACTCCATATTTACCTATTATATAAACACTGTTTCTTACTTAGTTAATTAACTTAAAATACCACATGACTAAATCTTTACAGTTATGTTTATATTCCACTTGTATTTGTGAAATGGTACGCTCCTATGCTCTCCTTTAGAATGTTAGCTAATGGTACAACCAGGAGTGCACCTTAGAATGTTGATGTGAAGAGTACAGTAGGAGAAAAGAAGCTGTGAGTTGAGGAGGTGTTTTGCAAGGAGTCTGTACAATAAACCAGTCAACTACATCTACCGTTGTGAGTTATTACAGAAGAACTTTGGCGACGAGGATGGGATACTGCGCAGGGGCGGTGAAGACTCCTTGCCCCTGAAGTGTTACAGCACCTCAGCAGCTTGTTCCGTGCTCCTCTTATATAACCTGGAAGGTACAGTCGAAGTTACACTCATGGTGACTGTTCATCATAGATTGATAGAGTGTCTGAGGAAATCAGAGTTTTATGTGAGAATTTCCCTTTTTGATATGGGATTCTGAGCGGCGAAGTGGCAGGCACTACAAGGACTGTATCCTTGAGAGACAGACACTGTGACTCACACACTGAAATTTGGTGTGTTGTGGAGGTGAAGAAGGTGGCAATACAACCGGCACTTGTCTCAGGCAATACCGTATGTGAGAAGCAGTGTCAATTATCTTGTTTGCAAGCCTGGGGTGAACTGTATTGAAGGCGTATTGTTCGGAGCAGCGGCTGAACTGAACTAGTGTCAGTAAACTCTAGCGCAGGTAGCGCCGTGTTCAACTTCTCCTCAGAACGCGTTCGGTTTGCTTTCAGCACCGACCTCCGTGACGCGGGCACTACTATTAGGAAGAAGCCGGGCTGGGAACGGAGCTGTGTCAACGCCAGCCATACGGGGAGAGTGCTGTAATTGTCAACGCGCGCAGTTTTCGAGCGCGTTTGACCAGGTGAGCATACGCTGTGGGAAAACCTCTCACACAGTGAAGCGTGTCGTCAATAAACTGCATTCAACGAGGCGAGCGCGCTGTGTTCTATGTGTGTGCTGAAGGGCAAAGCGCCATACTATTGAAGGTATAAACGTTTATGCGCAATAGTCACCGACCTATTTGGGGATGATATGAGACATTATCTTCACTTTATTGAACTTACCTGGTGAGGAGTTCCTGATCGAGTGGATCACGGTGCAATCCGAGTGCACATCGACGACGGGATATTACGTGTTAAAGAGTGTCTGGGTCTTCCCCAGTTGAACAGTGTTCAAAATAAGAGTCCTGACTGTAGGCTTCCAGAATATTTTCAAAATAAGAGTTGAAAAAAAAAGAAAAAAAAAAAAAGAAATTCTTATTGTTTAGTTATGTGGGGTTTTGAGTAGTAGTAAACGGAAGTTGTGTTTATGTAAGTAAGTATTGCATAATGCACAATAACCTAGATTGAAGAAGAGTTTATACATTACATATATATATAGTGAAACTATCTGCATAGAGAATGGCAGCAGCAGGAATGTCCCAACCGCCCCCGTTCTTAAATGAAATAGGTGAACCGGTTTTACCCTGGAAAGAATGGTCTAAATTGTTTAAATCATACTTGATTGCTATTGGGGGAGAAAAGTTCACAGCGTTAAGGAAACAACACATACTGCTACATAATTTAGGAATACATGGAAGAAAGGTGTATGAAAGCTTGACCATTGCAGAGGATGATGGTGAAGGGGGAGAAAATGTGGATGTGTTCCAACAAACTCTTGTCAAATTGGAAAGTCACTTTGGTCACAAGGTCAATATTGTCCTGGAAAGGCATAGATTTTTTTGCAGAGTACAGGGCAAAGAGGAAAAGGTAGCCACCTATGTTGCCGCTTTGCGGGGTCTTGCACATACATGTGTTTTTGAGGATTTGGAGGATTCGTTGATACGTGACCAATTGGTGAGGTGTACAAACAGTTCAAGGGTACAGGAAAAACTCCTCACACATAACCCCTCTCTTAAAGAAGCTGTGGACATAGCTAAGAGTATTGAGCATACAATGGAATGTATGAAGGAAATCAAAAATTCACCAGAGGTAGACGAAGTGAAGGAGATCAAAAGTTGTAATAAACTAGAAGAAAGTGTGATCAATAAAGTTGAGGATTCAATATTTTCAACTACAGCAATAAAACAAAATCAGAGTGAAGAAATGTCAAAGGGAAGGTGTTTCAGATGTGGGAATCCCAATCACCTTGCTAACAGTCCCCTCTGTATGGCGCGTAACTGTTCGTGCAGGAAATGTGGAGCCAAAGGGCACTATGCACGTGTGTGTAGAAATGACAGAAACATGAAGAAAAGGGCTAATAAGGTGGATGAGGTTACCGATCTGGGCAGTAAGTTTATTCTGCAAGTCAAGGCAAGTCAAGGGAGGGAACCCCTTAGTAACATTTATCCATTGTGCAACATCAAACTTGATGGTATTGGTGTGGAAGCGTACGCCGATTCATGCTCACCATATACATTCATGAACTACCAAACCTATATTGATAAATTCCAAGCTCGGGGGCACAAATTGAACACGGCCAATATAAAACCTGGAGGATACAACAATGATCCGATACCACTTAAAGGGATGTTAGATATGGGCATTACATTTAAGGATAGGCACACCAAAGGAACAGTATATGTCACAAAGAAAGGATCGAACTTATTAGGTTGGAAACACCAAAAGGACCTTGGAATCAAACTGGATCTTAATAGCAAGGAACAAGTGTTGTTAGTAGACTTGCAAGAAATTAGTGAAGGTATAAGTGAGGAATTTCCCAAGCTGTTTGAGGATAGACTAGGATTATTGAAAAATTTCCAACATAAAATTAAACTCAAGGAGGGTGCTACACCGGTAGTACACAAGTGCAGATCTGTACCGTACTTGATGAGGGAACCCCTGAAAGAAGAATTGGAGAAACTAGCTAAATCTGGAGTTATTGAACCAATTGAGAGCTCCTTGTGGCTAGCACCCATAGTGGTCACTAGGAAACCCAACGGCAGAGGCATTCGTCTATGTGTAGATTTGAGGGATTTGAATGCTAATATATGGGTGGACAGGTTTCCCTTACCCAAGATAGATGAAATGGTGAGTATGTTAGGGGCAGCCAAATGCTTTAGTGTAATTGATCTGTCGTCCGCTTACCACCAAGTGGAATTACATCCAACATCACGCTCACTTACATCCTTTATCACTCCCTTCGGGGCATTTAGATATCGCCGGATGCCCTTTGGTCTCGCGTCGGCAGCTGCGGTGTTTCAAAGAATTATGCAAACCATTTTGCAAGGAATTAGGCAAATTATGTGCTTCCAGGATGATATATTGGTGTATGGAAGTACAGAGAGTGAACACAATTCCATTTTAAGAGAGGTATTCAAAGCCCTGGATGAGGCTGGCATGACAATTAGAAAGGAAAAGTGCCAACTAGGAGTGGAGTCTGTGGAATACCTAGGGCATAAGATAAATAAAGATGGGGTAGAACCTAAATGCGATCTTGTTGTGGCAGTGAAGGAAGCCCCAGCCCCAACTAGTAAAGAGGAACTGAGATCGTTTTTAGGATTAGCTGAGTTTATGTCTAAATTTGTTCACAATTTTGCGGTGGTCACTGCCCCTTTGAGAGCATTATTAAAGAAGAATGTACCTTTTGAGTGGAGTGATGAGTGTCAGGCAGCATTCATACAAGTCAAGGATGCCATAGTTCATTGTCCCACTTTAGGAAATTTTGATCCCTCTAGAAAAACATGGCTTACCACGGATGCTAGTGGGAAAGGTCTTGGTGCCACCTTATCTCAGTGTGTTGACGGGCAGGAAAGGATCGTGGCGTTTGCATCCAAGTCATTGAGAGAGGCAGAACTCAACTACTCTACAATCGAGAGAGAAGCACTTGCATGCTTTTGGGCCATTAATCACTTCAAGTTTTTTCTGTGGGGTTTGCCTTTCTTGGTTAGAACAGACCACAAACCCCTCATTTCCTTGTTCACCATTAAAGGTAAAGACCATGCCACACCACGTATTGCAAAATGGATCATGGGGCTGGAAGCATTCAATTTTGTTATGCAATATGTTCCAGGAAAGAAAAACATAATAGGAGATTGTCTGTCTAGGCTACCCAGAGAGGAGAGGCAAGACGAAACGGAGGAGACCCTTGAACCAGTGCTCTATGTGGAGTTATCAGGCATTACTAAGGAAGAATGGGTTGCAGCCACTAATAAGGATCAGGTTATACAAACCCTGAAAAGTAAGATAAGGAGTGGGTGGCCTGAGAGATTACAACCGGTCGAAGAAGAACTCAAGGGGTATTGGGAGGTGCGTGACGAGTTACATATAGCCAATGACTTTGTCATGAGAGGTGAACGAGTTGTTCCTCCCAAAGTGTTGTGGGAGAAACTTATAGCTCTGGCAAACGAGGGACACCTAGGTAGGACCTTAACCAAAAATAAACTTCGAGCTTCGTACTGGTTTCCCACCATGGACAGGTTGGTGGAAAGTGCTGTCCGTGAATGTGTCCTTTGCGCAATGAGTGATAAAACCAAGGTTACGCACAAGTCCCCTTTGTCTCCCGTCAAAGTTCCCACCAAACCTTGGGACAAGCTGGGGTTGGACATCCTGGGACCCCTCACATGTTTAGGATCGAGAGCAAGGTTCATGTTTGTTTTAGTTGATTACCACACACACTGGGTAATGACAAAAGCTGTGCATAGTATAACAACCCAAGAAGCAATAGCATTTTTGAAAGAAGCCTTTGCCAGAGAAGGTATTCCTAGCACTATTGTGACAGACAACGGGGTGCAATTCACTTCAGGAGCCATGGTGGAGTTCTTAAGAAACAGTGGGATCCAGCATTTCAGGTCAGCACTGTACCACCCTAGGGCTAACGGTCTTGTGGAGAGGGTTAACAGGATGGTCAAGGAGTGCTTGCAGTTAGCTAGCATATCACGAGATCCAGGAGAGAGTGCGATTAAGCGAATGTTGTGGTCATACCACACCACGCCTAACTTGGTCACAAGAGTATCTCCCTTTGTGTCTCTTAAGGGTAGGCAACCGGGAACCAAATTAAACCCCAATTGGCTAAAGGGGGGGGAGCCCGTTTTGGTTCAGCGTGAAGAAGTGCTGGCAAAAGTAGAGAAGAGTCAGAGAAAGTATCAGGAGTGGTATAACAACAAATATGGTACTAGGAGTAAACAATGGAAGGTGGGTCATTGGGTCAGAGTGAAACTTCCAGAACCTACTCTGAAGGGAACGAGCAAGTTCTCGGAACCGTTACGAATTGCGAGAATACATAAAAATGTGGTAACTTTGGAGGATGGTCGGGTATGGAGCATGGATCGCATATCTGCCATCCAGGACAGCCAACCGGATAAGGAACAGGAGAGCATTGGGGAAGGAAGCCATACCATTCCCTGGAGAACCCAGACTGATTTGCCCAGGAGAAAGACTCCTCCAACATGGCACAAAGACTATGTCCTACGGCAATGAACAATATGATGAACCGCTCTCCCTTGTGTATTGGAGGGAAAGGGGAAGTGTTGTAATATTGTTGTAATGATATACCTATGTAATACTCCATATTTACCTATTATATAAACACTGTTTCTTACTTAGTTAATTAACTTAAAATACCACATGACTAAATCTTTACAGTTATGTTTATATTCCACTTGTATTTGTGAAATGGTACGCTCCTATGCTCTCCTTTAGAATGTTAGCTAATGGTACAACCAGGAGTGCACCTTAGAATGTTGATGTGAAGAGTACAGTAGGAGAAAAGAAGCTGTGAGTTGAGGAGGTGTTTTGCAAGGAGTCTGTACAATAAACCAGTCAACTACATCTACCGTTGTGAGTTATTACAGTTGCCTTCCACAGCCCACCATCGGAGATCCGCTGCAGTGTCTCTGGAGACCCTTATCGATTCCCCGAGATCTCCTCTGTGCTGAAACCACTGCTTGCGGAGGCACCACTGAAGAGCCCTCATATGCCAGCGTGCATGCATGACCAACAGAATGCAAGAAGCGAACAGACCGAGCAAACAAAGGACCTTGAGGACCGGAACTACTGCTCCTTCTTGAAACATTGGAACCAGCGCCTGAATGTCCCGTATCCGCTGTGGCGGAGGAAAGGCTTGATTCAATGTTGTGTCCAGTACTGCCCCTATGAACAGGAGACGTTGAGAGGGCTCTAGGTGAGACTTGGGCACATTTATTGAAAAACCCAGACTGAACAACAACTGGGTTGCCAGCTGCAGATGACGCAGCACAAGCCCCGGAGACTCGGCTTTGATCAACCAATCGTCCAGGTAAGGGAATACTGCTACTCCCTTCCTCCTGAGGTGTGCTGCAACAACTGCAATCCCCTTCGTGAAGACCCGTGGTGCAGAAGTAAGACCAAAAGGAAGGACCGCAAACTGGTAGTGCTGTGAGCCTACCACAAACCGGAGATACTTCCTGTGCGACTTGAGAATGGGAATGTGAAAATAAGCATCCTGCAAGTCGACCGACACCATCCAATCCTCCTTGTCCAACACCAAAAGCACCTGTGATAGAGTCAGCATTTTTAATTTCTCCTGTTTGAGGAACCAATTCAATATCCTCAGGTCCAAAATAGGCCTCAGATGACCATCCTTCTTGGGGATCAGTAAGTACCTGGAATAACACCCCTGACCCTTTCTTGCTCTGGAACCAACTCCACTGCACCTTTCAATGATAGGGAGAGAACCTCCTGTTGTAATAGCAAGAGATGATCTTCTGAATAAAAAGGAAAGACGGGGAGGGAAGTGAGGCGGAATCTCCCGAAAGGGAAGGGCGTAACCTCTTCTCACCAAACTGATGAAGTCTGTTGTTATAGACTCCCATATGGGAAGAAAGAGTGAAAGCCTCCCCCCTAACGGAGAGGTATAAGAAACAATGGTGAGAGGACTAGGGCTTCTTTCCTTGAGGTAACCCTCCAGCGGAAGAGGAAGGGTGCTGCTGCTGGGTGGCACCTCTTGTGCCGACTCTACCCCGCCCCCTTTATGAGCGATAAGGGAGGCTGGAGGACTTCTGAGATATCCCACGAAAGGAAGAACCTCTTCCAAAAACATGCAGCCATCTAAGAGATCGAAATGGGGTAGCAGCAGCCTGCAGACCCAAAGATCTAGCTGTGGCCCTACATTCTTTAAAGTGCTCTAGCGCAGAGTCCGCTTTTGAACCAAACAGTTTTGCCCCATCAAAGGGCAGATCCAGCAACATAGACTGGACGTCTGTCGAAAATCCGGAAGTGCGTAACCACGCATGCCGTCTGGAGGCAACGGAAGTCCCCATGGCTCTTGCAATAGAGTCCGTGGTATCCAGCCCTGTCTGAATATCCTGTGTAGCCGCCGCCCGAGCATCCGAAAGAAGACTACACAAGTCCTGGCACATGTCCGGAAGTACAGTCTTCGTCGCATCCATTATGGCATGGATATACCTGCCCAGAATACATGTTGCATTGGCAATTTTAGAGGCATGCTGCAAAAAGAAAATACCTTCCTGGCCGATTGGTCCATCCATTTGGATTACCGGTCCGAGGGTACTCCCGGAAACAAACCAGGGGCCGACCTCGAAGAGCAGAATGCTTGCACCACCAAGCTCTCTGGTGAAGGGTGTTTGGATAAAAACTCTGGGTCCCCAGGCGCAGATCTATAATGCCTGGCCACCAACCTACTATCAGCCAAAGAAGAAACAGGCTTCTTCCAAACCTCTTCGATCAGATCCATCAGGGATTCATTAAATGGTAAAAGAGGATCCACCATGGCTGTAGCAGGATGTAAATCCTCAGTCGAAAGGTTGGCATTCACCTGTGCCGTCGGTAAA
Organism: Pleurodeles waltl; assembly: GCF_031143425.1. Taxonomy (NCBI): domain Eukaryota; kingdom Metazoa; phylum Chordata; class Amphibia; order Caudata; family Salamandridae; genus Pleurodeles; species Pleurodeles waltl. Next base: position 152,536,382 of record NC_090437.1, read on the forward strand.
GGAAGATCCAGAAATGCTGCGGCCTTCCTAATAAGATTGGTAAGAGGCTGCCTCCTCTGTATATTCACCAGGGGAGGGCAGATCATACTCGAGAGGTATCAAGACCACTTGCTGTGTCCAACACAGGGAAATCAACCTGGGGGTCAGTGATCTCCCCTTCTTCGAGGAATTGCTGCTGATATTTCCTCTCCTCTAAAAGTCTAAGGGGGTCATTCCAACCCTGGCGGTCGGTGATAAAGCGGCGGCCAACCCGCCAACAGGCAGGCGGTCCAAAAAATGGGATTCTGACCCTGGCGGGAACCGCCAACACAGCCCGCCACTTTAACACTCCGACCGCCACGGCGGGACAAACAAACAGCGCGGCGGTCACTGCCAACAGGCAGGCGGCAGACAATGTACCGCCCACCCTATCACAACTCACCAATCCGCCACCTTTTCCGGGGCGGGAGCCCCGCCGATAAAAACACGGCGGAAACAGACTACGAACGGGAAAACGCTCACCTATACACACTCCACGAGGAAGGAGGACAGCATGGAACCCGAATTAAACATCCTACCAGCTATTGTCCACCTGCTTATCTACCACGAGTACGAATGCCGGCGCAGACGACAACGGTGAGTACTGCACCTACGACACAGGGGAGGGGGGAGGAGGAAGGGTTATGGGCACACACATACGCGATACACCCACCCCCCCACCCCAAATACCTACACACCAATGCCGAGAACAAGTCAGAGTGACACCCCCCAAACCCCACGGAATAATGCAAAGAAAAAATAAAATGATCATTGAAATTGAAGTATGTTATAGCACAAATGAAGTAATGTGAAATATGAAATATGAAAGATACAAAATAAGGAATGAACATAGTTAAAAATATATACATATGCAATAAGTCCTGCCCATTCTGTCAAAGTTCCATAGTCCGTGGGCCAATGTGCACAAACACAGGGGCAAAGCCCACACAGGAGACCCGAATCCATTGGAGAGAACACTGCTGGGGCATCAGATGACAAAACTACAGGCACCTCAGGGGGAAGGGAAGGGGGGGCACCTCAGCCACATGAGTCCACGACGCCAGATCCACGAGGGGCCTCCATGCCCACTGTACCATCCTGGGGAGTGCAAAGCCACAGTCTCACAAGTCACTACAGTGGGTGGCTTGCCCACTGTATCATCCTGGGGAGTGCAAAGCCACAGTCTCACAAGTCTCTACAGTGGGTGGCTTGCCCACTGTGCCATCCTGGGGAGTGCAAATCCACAGTCTCACAAGTCACTACAGTGGGTGGCTTGCCCACTGTGCCATCCTGGGGAGTGCAAAGCCACAGTCTCACAAGTCTCTACAGTGGGTGGCTTGCCCACTGTGCCATCCTGGGGAGTGCAAAACCACAGTCTCACAAGTCTCTACAGTGGGTAGCTTGGCCACTGTGCCATCCTGGGGAGTGCAAAGCCACAGTCCATCAGATGGATTATTGACTCCGCTGTTAATGGAGGAGGCACGGTGCCCAGAGTGCTACGTGAAGCCCTGCTCGACACAGAACCGGCACTGTCAATGGGCCAGCGGTGCTTGAGACGGCGGTGGCCAGCGGAGCGGTGCTTGAGATGAAGGGCCCAGCGGAGCGGTGCTTGAGATGAAGGGCCCAGCGGAGCGGTGCTTGAGAGGAAGGGCCCAGCGGAGCGGTGCTTGAGATGAAGAGTCCAGCGGAGCGGTGCTTGAGATGAAGGGCCCAGCGGAGCGGTGCTTGAGATGAAGGGCCCAGCGGAGCAGTGCTTGACAGGAAGGGCCCAGCAGAGCGGTGCTTGAGATGAAGGGCCCAGCGGAGCGGTGCTTGAGATGAAGGGCCCAGCGGAGCGGTGCTTGAGATGAAGGGCCCAGCGGAGCGGTGCTTGAGATGAAGGGCCCAGCGGAGCGGTGCTTGAGATGAAGGGCCCAGCGGAGCGGTGCTTGACAGGAAGGGCCCAGCGGAGCGGTGCTTGACAGGAAGAGCCCAGCGGAGCGGTGCTTAACAGGAAGGGCCCAGCGGAGCGGTGCTTGAGATGAAGGGCCCAGCGGAGCGGTGCTTGAGATGAAGGGCCCAGCGGAGCGGTGCTTGAGATGAAGGGCCCAGCGGAGCGGTGCTTGAGATGAAGGGCCCAGCGGAGCGGTGCTTGAGATGAAGGGCCCAGCGGAGCGGTGCTTGACAGGAAGGGCCCAGCGGAGCGGTGCTTGACAGGAAGGGCCCAGCGGAGCAGTGCTTGACAGGAAGGGCCCAGCGGAGCGGTGCTTGACAGGAAGGGCCCAGCGGAGCGGTGCCTGAGACGGCGGTGGCCAGCAGAGCGGTGCTTGACAGGAAGGGCCCAGCGGAGCGGTGCTTGAGATGAAGGGCCCAGCGGAGCGGTGCTTGACAGGAAGGGCCCAGCGGAGCGGTGCTTGAGATGAAGGGCCCAGCGTAGCGGTGCTTGAGATGAAGGGCCCAGCGGAGCGGTGCTTGAGATGAAGGGCCCAGCGGAGCGGTGTTTGAGATGAAGGGCCCAGCGGAGCGGTGCTTGAGATGAAGGGCCCAGCGGAGCGGTGCTTGACAGGAAGGGCCCAGCGGAGCGGTGCTTGAGATGAAGGGCCCAGTGGAGCGGTGCTTGAGATGAAGGGCCCAGCGGAGCGGTGCTTGAGATGAAGGGCCCAGCAGAGCAGTGCTTGACAGGAAGGGCCCAGCAGAGCGGTGCTTGAGATGAAGGGCCCAGCGGAGCGGTGCTTGAGATGAAGGGCCCAGCGGAGCGGTGCTTGAGATGAAGGGCCCAGCGGAGCGGTGCTTGAGATGAAGGGCCCAGCGGAGCAGTGCTTGACAGGAAGGGCCCAGCAGAGCAGTGCTTGACAGGAAGGGCCCAGCAGAGCGGTGCTTGAGATGAAGGGCCCAGCGGAGTGGTGCTTGAGATGAAGGGCCCAGCGGAGCGGTGCTTGAGATGAAGGGCCCAGCGGAGCAGTGCTTGACAGGAAGGGCCCAGCGGAGCGGTGCTCGACAGGAAGGGCCCAGCGGAGCGGTGCTTGAGATGAAGGGCCCAGCGGAGCGGTGCTTGAGATGAAGGGCCCAGCGGAGCGGTGCTTGACAGGAAGGGCCCAGTGGAGTGGTGCTTGACAGGAAGAGCCCAGCGGAGCGGTGCTTGACAGGAAGGGCCCAGCGGAGCGGTGCTTGAGATGAAGGGCCCAGCGGAGCGGTGCTTGAGATGAAGGGCCCAGCGGAGCGGTGCTTGAGATGAAGGGCCCAGCGGAGCGGTGCTTGACAGGAAGGGCCCAGCGGAGCGGTGCTTGACAGGAAGGGCCCAGCGGAGCGGTGCCTGAGACGGCGGTGGCCAGCGGAGCGGTGCTTGACAGGAAGGGCCCAGCAGAGCGGTGCTTGAGATGAAGGGCCCAGCAGAGCGGTGCTTGACAGGAAGGGCCCAGCGGAGCGGTGCTTGAGATGAAGGGCCCAGCGGAGCGGTGCTTGAGATGAAGGGCCCAGCGGAGCGGTGCTTGAGATGAAGGGCCCAGCGGAGCGGTGCTTGACAGGAAGGGCCCAGCGGAGCGGTGCTTGAGATGAAGGGCCCAGCGGAGCGGTGCTTGAGATGAAGGGCCCAGCGGAGCGGTGCTTGACAGGAAGGGCCCAGCGGAGCGGTGCCTGAGACGGCAGCGGCCAGCGGAGCGGTGCTTGACAGGAAGGGTCCCTGTTCAGCGGTGCTTCTCACGGCGGGCTCCTGTTCAGCGGTTCTTCTCACGGCGGCCCCTGTTCAGCGGTGCTTCTCACGGCGGGCCCCTGTTCAGCGGTTCTTCTCACGGCGGGCCCCTGTTCAGCGGTTCTTCTCACGGCGGGCCCCTGTTCAGCGGTGCTTCTCACGGCGGGCCCCTGTAGAGCGGTGCTTCTCACGGCGGGCCCCTGTTCAGCGGTTCTTCTCACGGCGGGCCCCTGTTCAGCGGTTCTTCTCACGGCGGGCCCCTGTTCAGCGGTGTTTCTCACGGCGGGCCCCTGTTCAGCGGTTCTTCTCGCGGCGGGCCCCTGTTCAGCGGTTCTTCTCACGGTGGGCCCCTGTTCAGCGGTTCTTCTCACGGCGGGCCCCTGTTCAGCGGTGCTTCTCACGGCGGGCCCCTGTTCAGCGGTGCTTCTCACGGCGGGCCCCTGTTCAGCGGTGCTTCTCACGGCGGGCCCCTGTTCAGCGGTTCTTCTCACGGCGGGCCCCTGTTCAGCGGTTCTTCTCACGGCGGGCCCCTGTTCAGCGGTGCTTGTCCTGTGTTTCTGGGGAGCCAGACCTGGCCAAGACTTCCCGCTCACTCGGCATCCGACGTTGCGGTCGCGGGGCCCTCATGTGATGGAGTCCTGGGCCCGTGGGTGTCGTCCGTCACAACCGGAATGGGGCTGGTGGGGCCCTCCTGGGCAGCTCGCCTGCTGCCTGACTTCTCCGCCCTGCTGCCCTTGCCCTCCTTCGCTGAAGCTCTGTGGCCCTTGCCTCCCTTTGATGATGTGGCAGGTGACGGGGCAAGGCTACTGTCCTTGGTGGCAGCCGTCTCAGGCTTGTCGCGCCGGCCCTTATTTTTTTTTGTCCTCTTCCCAGGGGGTGGGCTGGCTGTCCCCTTGCTGCTGGCCGATGTTCCTGCCCTAGGAGCTGGTGGACTCCAATAGCCCTGCACTATGGTCACAGTAGATGCAGGGCTGGTGGTGGCTGAGGTACTGTTTGGACTCTTACCAGGTGGAGGGGGTGGGTCAGGTGAGGCAAAGAGGTCAATTTTGGAGAGGAAAAGTTTTTTAGGAGCCATGGGAAGGGTAGGTGCAGTGGGTATGGGAGTGGAGGAAGAGAATGTGGTTGTAGGAGAGTCAAGTGTGCTGTCTTTGGGTGCAGGTGCTTGTGACGGAGGCTGTCGTGAGGTGGATGGCTGTTGGGTGGGTGGCTGCCTGCGTTTGTGTGGTTTGGAAGAGGGGGTGACAGACACACTGGGAGAGAACACAGGGGACGTGTAAATGGCAGTGGGGGTGGTGACTGCACGTGTGCGGACTGTAATGGAGGGTGTGCTGGTGATGGAAGTACTGGATGATGATGGTGTGCATGCAGGTGTGAGTGGAGACGTCACAGGGAGGGAGGAGGGAGATGAGGAGGTGGGGGACACAGAGGTGGTAGTGACTGTTGGCATGTCTGCATCTGGATGTTGCTTGTGTGAATGCTTGTGGGATCTGTGGTGCTTATGTCTGGATGAGCTGCCCTTGGGTGTTGAGGTGTGTGCAGGCTGGTCTGATGGTGTGGATGGGATAGGCAGAGGAACAGGAGACTGGGACTGGGTGGAGGGAGTCAGAAGAGGGAGGCTGGAGACAGGGACAATAGCTGCCGTCAGTGCTGAGGCCAGAGCGTTGAACGATCGCTGATGGGCAGCCTGACCCGAATGAATGCCCTCCAGGTATGCATTGCTCCGATTCACCTCCCTTTCTACACCCTGGATGGCATTCAAAAGGGTAGACTGCCCAACAATGAGCGTCCTGAGGAGGTCAATGACCTCCTCACTGAGGGCAGCAGGGGTAACTGGGGCAGGGCCTGAGGTGCCTGGGGCAAAGGAGATGCCCGCCTTCCTGCGCGAGCGGGCACGGAGCGAAGGCTGAGGGGCTGCTGGGAGGGCGGCGCTGGTGCGCTGGGTGGCGGCTGTACCTGTTGTGGCGGTGGGCACGGATGTTGCCGCCACCGCAAAGGAGCTCCCTTCCGAGGACATGTCGGTGTCGCTGACATCTCCACGGGTCCCCGTTGTGGAGCTCCGCTCGCCCTTCGTCTCACTGGTGTACTCGGAGTCTGTTGCATGGCCCTCCGGGGCCATGTGAGATGCAGCTCCCTCGTACGCCGATGCCACTTCTCCTCCGCCTGATGATGCTAATGCACACATGAACAGAAAGACAAACAAAATGGGGGGGGGGGAGAAATGAAGACAGGTTGAGTGCAGGCATTGGCAACACCGTTGGCGGAGAGGACAGACACAGAAGCCCCCTGCACTAGGCCGCGCAATCGGGGTACACTACTCAGTTATTATGACTAGGCCTGCAGGTCTATGGACAAAAAATGCACACATGGGTGAGGCCGGACCATGGATAGCTGTACTTGGCACCCTACAGAGGTGGGGGGCGGGGGCACATGGCCATGCCTAACGGAGGGGCCTAGCCTACAGAATGCGCCCTGGCCTAGAGATAGCCACAGCCCTCCTCCCCCACCCAGACACCTTCACTGCGCGCAAAGATAGCAGATTGTGCTGATACTCACCCCCTTGTGTCTGCTGTGATGTCCTCACGCGCCCATCCAAATCGGGGTAGGCCACCGGCAGGATCTGGGACATCAGGGGGGTCAATTGGCGGCTGGCACCCCTCCTACGTTGGGAGGCCATCCCCAGCAGAGACTCGGCGGTCTTTCTGGTCCCGCGGCGGATGTCCTCCCACCTCTTTCGGCAGTGGGTGCCCCATCTGTTTTGGACCCCCAGGGCCCGGACGTCCTTGGCGATGGCACGCCAAATGTCGATCTTCTGATGGGCGCTGACCTATGTGACATGTACAGGGTGGTAAAGGAAATCTCATTACTTTTCTGCCTGGTCAATGTGAGTGCCCCCCCCCCTCCCCAACCTTGCCATGTGGCACATGCTCTCATCTTTCGTGCGTTGCACTCCTCATTCGCTCACCTCCCCACCATCTTACATCCACCCCACTCAACACAGGCACAGCCCATTCAACGTGCACCCTGTGTACTAACCTGTTGGTCTGGAGGACCGTAGAGTAGCGCATACTGGGGGAGGACCCCATCAACAAGTTTCTCCAATTCTTCTGAAGTGAAGGCAGGGGCCCTTTCCCCAGTCGCAGCAGCCATTGTATCTCCCAGACCGAGGTCACAGAAGCACTTGCAGTATAGGTCCTCTCCTGTGGATGATCAGGTCTCGAGTGATTAATCAGATAGAAAATGGCGGTCACGCCCGCGGCGTTGCGTACCGCCGCGGTGCGTACCGCGACCGCCGGCGCACATCGTCATTGGCTACTGAAACCCATAGGGTTCAATGTTAACCAATGCGGCTTAGCACCGCGGTCTTCGACCGCCTACCGCCACGGTGTGCCACGCCAGCGCATTGACCTCACATCCCACTGTCACACTTCACAGGTCAGGCAGCCGCTATTTCAAGGGCCCACATGGCTTAATTTCTACTGCGTCACACAGGCCTAGGCCTTGCATTGCCACTCATACAAGCCTTTCAATGCATAGCGAATCGTGTACTGTGCAAGCTGTGTGAACGAACCTGTGGGTTGCTTGACTGTGTGCTCCATGTTGTCCTTCCTAGGCACCGTCCGCTGGGACTTGCGAGGAGAAGGAGGAATCCTCCCGTGTACCGACCGCTGTCGACAATGGAAGAACGACATATCATACTTACATACCGGCTTGACAGAGCAACTATACATGAACTATGTGCCCAGCTGGAGCCAGACCTGATGTCCCCCATCCGCCAACCCACAGGGATTCCCCCTCTGGTGCAGGTTCTGTCAGTACTCCATTTTTTGGCAAGTGGGTCTTTTCAGACAACAGTGGCCATATCATCAGGGATGTCTCAGCCTATGTTTTCAAAGGTTTTGTCCAGAGTGTTGTCTGCCCTGATGAAATACATGCAGAGCTACATTATTTTCCCTGAGGTGGGCGATTTGGCTACAGTGAAGGGTGATTTCTATGCCCTTGGACATATCCCCAACATCATTGGTGCCATTGATGGGACCCATGTGGCTTTGGTTCCCCCCAGTGAAAGTGAGCAGGTGTACAAAAACAGAAAAAGTTATCATTCGATGAATGTCCAGGTGGTCTGTTTGGCTGACCAGTACATCTCCCATGTAAATGCCAAGTTCCCTGGGTCAGTGCATGACGCGTATGTCATGCGAAATAGCAGCATCCCTTATGTGATGGAACAGCTACAGAGACACCGTGTGTGGCTAATTGGTGACTCTGGTTACCCCAACCTGTCGTGGCTACTGACCCAGTGAGGAATCCCCGGACCAGGGCAGAAGAACGGTACAATGAGGCCCATGGGCGAACTAGGAGGATCATAGAAAGGACCTTCGGGGTCCTGAAGGCCAGGTTTAGGTGCCTGCATATGACAGGGGGATCCCTTATGTACTCACCAAAGAAGGTGTGCCATATCATCATGGACTGCTGTATGCTTCACAATCTTGCTTTGCGACGCCAGGTGTCTTTCCTACAGGAGGATGGTCCAGATGGTGGTGTTGTAGCAGCTGTGGAGCCTGTGGAGAGTGAAGAGGAGGAAGACGACGGGGACGACACGGACAACAGGGATACAGTCATACAACAATATTTTCAGTAGCACACAGGTAAGAAACACCCACGCCATATTACATTTACTTAAGGCCTCATGCGTCTGTACTGTCTGTGTTTCCCCCCAGTTCCTGTTTACTGATTTGTGACTTTCCCTTCCCTTTTCAGAGCTGTATGACCCACTGCGTGACTTCTGCTTTATTTGCCCATGGACTAAAGCTTATTGAAATTGGTATGTTGTCGTCACAAAGTTACTGGACATTATTGCACCGTTATGTGTAATACATTTGTTAAGAATACAAGCAGACTCCTGTTATTTTAAGTGCAATAAGTGATTTATTTGAAGTGCTACATATTGGTACATGATTGTAAAACGGTGATGGGTGGGGGTGGAGTAATGTCCATGGCAGAGTCCAGTTCTCAGTCTCACAGGTGCATTGTCCATATGCCTGTGGAAGGATGGAGCAGGGGCAGGGAAAGGTTGGACAGGGTGACAATGTGGGACAGTGGGATGACATCAGGGGGTATCTTATGCTGGCGGGGGTCTTGCAATCCTACTCTGTCTTCTTGTGAGATCTCAGTTCCGCTTGCGGGGTGGTTCTTCTTCTGCAGGAGGTGGGGTTCTGGTGGCCTGTTGTTGTGTGGGGGCCTCCTGTCCACTAGCGCCGGCGGAGGTGGTAGGCTGTTCCTGCCTGGGCTAGTGACAGGGGCCCTTTGGGGTGCCACATGGTCCCGCAATGTGGTGACTATCTTGTTAAGGGCCACGACGATGGTCCCCATTGCGGAACCGATGTTCCTCAGTTCCTCTCTGAACCCCATGTACCGTTCCTCCTGCTGTGCCTGGATCTCCTGGAACCTGGCCAGTACCGTCGCCATCGTCTCCTGGGAGTGGTGGTAAGCTCCCATGATGGAGGAGAGGGCCTCTTGGAGAGTCGGTTCCCTGGGCCTGTCCCCCCCCTGTCGCACAGCAGCCCTCCCAGTTCCCCTGTGTTCCTGGGCCTCTGTCCCCTGGACGGTGTGCCCACTACCACTGCCCCCAGGTCCCTGTTGTTGTTGGGGTGGTGGGTCAACCTGGGTGCCCTGTAGTGGTGGACACACCGCTGATTGACGTGTCCTGGAGACAGAGGCATGGGCCCGCTGGGTGGGAGCTGTGCTGGTGTTCCCAGAGGGGGTTGGGTCTGGTGTAGCCTGTGGCTGTCTGTGGGGAACCGACTGTCCAGAGGTCCCCTATGGGCCGGGCTGGTCATCTGGTCCAGGGAGACAGAGCTGCTGTCATTGCTGGGGGCCTCTTCTGGGGGTGGGATGGACATCTCTGTACCCTCCGTGGCGCTGTGGTGGCGTTCGGGTCCTGCAGGGGTATTAAGGTATGGTTATTGCTTCTGTGTGTGGCATTTCGTGTGATGGGTGGGTGTCCGTGTAGCCAAGTGCAGGCATTCCCTTGTGGGGGCTTTTGTGAGGGTGGCTTGTGGGGGTGATGTGTGTGTGCAGTGGGCATGCTTTGGTGATGGGTGTCCATGCTTTGGGGACGCATGCAGGGCTAGGTTTTGGGATGGGTGGGTTGTGATGGTGAGCCATTTGCAAGGAGTTGGTGTGATGGGGGTGGGGGTATGATTTGGCATGCAGGTGGGGTGGGGGGAATGAAGTAGTGAAGATTTGACTTACCAGAGTCCATTCCTCCGCCTACTCCTGCGAGGCCCTCAGGATGCAGGATGTGCAAGACTTCCTCCTCCCATGCTGTGAATTCTGGGGGAGTAGGTGGGGGTCGGCCGCCAGTCTTCTGCACCGCAATGTTGTGCCTTGATACCATGGAACGCACCTTCCCCCGTAGGTCGTTCCAGCGCTTCCTTATGTCATCCCGATTGCGTGGATGCTGTCCCACCGCGTTGACCCTGTCCACTATCCTTTGCCATAGCTCCATCTTCCTGGCAATTGTGGTATGCTGCACCTGTGCCCCGAAGAGCTGGGGCTCTACACGGACTATTTCCTCCACCATGACCCTGAGTTCTGCGTCACTGAACCTGGGGTGTCTTTGGGGTGCCATGGGGTGGTGTGGATGAGGTGTGGGGTTGCGTTTGTGGTGATGAGTGTGGTGCGTGTGGTGGTGTGTGGTGTTTGGTGTGTGGATTCTGTGTGGGTGATGGTGTTGTGTGCCTCTGTGTTGTGGGATTGTCTATTCTGTGCTCTCTCTCTAGCCTTTGTCAATATTTTCGGGTCGTAGGGGTTTGTGGGTGATGTGGGTGTGTGTTTTATATTGTGTTGGGTGTGTTGGAGTGGTGTTAGTATGTGTATCAGGTGTGTGTGTTTCAAAATGACCAATGTGGCTGAGTTTTCTATGTGTGTGTGTGTTTTGACCGCGGCGGGGTGTACCGCCAATGGAATACCGCGTTTGAAAGACCGCCGCGTGGATTTGTGTGTCATGATAGTGTGGGCGTATTTGTGTTGGCGTGACAGTGGAGGTTTGGTCATCGCCATTTTTTCGCCGACCTTTGGTATGGCGGACTTTTGTGGATGTCGGGTTTTTGGCGGGTTGGCAGTTGCGGGTCAGAATGACCGTGGTAGTTTACCGCGGCCGCGGCGGTGTTATGGCGGTCTTCTGACCGGTGGTATGCGCCTTTGACCGCCGAGGTCAGAATGACCCCCTAAGTCATGGAGCAGAGCGGCGTCGGTGAATGGCGCCGGGAAGGCGTCATGACAGGTTCTCCGGATCCACCGACGTCGCAGATGGATCCATCGGCACCATGGAGAAGGCACCCGCATCCGATGCTGACATCCGACCTCTCGGCCCCATCACCTCCAACACCAGCATCAAAGGTCTCTCCCTCGACGTCGAGAGCTGCACTGTCGGCAGAGGGGCCTGACTTGAATCTCCAGCCAAACAAAATGGCATAAACGGCGTCGGTTTATATGGAGCTGGAACGAGATTGAAAGCCAGGGGACCAGTGGGGCCAGCCGGCGCACCACCTCCCGGAGCCATATTTTGAAAAATCTGGAACATGGCATTAAGGAATGCCGCAGGATCCGTACCCAGAGCCGGGAACGAAGGATAAGCCTGTGGAGCCGGTGCCGGGCTGGACTCTTCAGGTTCAGGATGCACCGGCGAAGCCAGATGACTGAGGCTCCACAACTTCAAAGACTGACGGGGCCGGGGACGTTTGCGGCGTCGCAGGTTGAGGGGGACACAGTCTGACTCACTTCCCAAGACTTTTGGTGCCGGGACGATGGAGACCTCGACCGACTTCTGGACTGACGTCGGGAGTCACGATGACGTCACTTCTTATGGGATGACTTTCCAGAAGAAGACCGATGGTGCCGCTTCCTTTCCTTATTGGACCTTGCCAAGAAAAGCTTTGCCTCGCGTTCCTTCAATGCCTTCGTATTCATCTTTTGGCAGGATCTGCATTCTTGGAAGTCGTGATCGGAACTGAGGCACCAAAGACAATCGTTGTGCGGATCAGTCACAGACATGCAACCTCCACATTTCCTGCAAGGCTTGAACCCCGACTTTTTCGGAGCCGACATCCTGGAAATACACAAAGTATACCTTCCTAAGAGCTAATGATACAGGTAACAGAAAAGTAACCGTTATCGAAGGCATGGAAAAAAGTTAACTGACATCAGCACGGCGGCGAGGACCTCTTATTGCCACGATGACGTCGCGCGGAGCCGGGCAATTGTGATGTCCTCGCCGATGTGCAGAGCTATAGAGAAGTTTCCGTTGAATGCTGCGCATGGGGAGAATTCATTAGGTGAGGAATCCACAGGTAGTTGTATCCATAAGAAATGCAGTTTTAAGAATAAGGAGCCGCACAGGACAGCTGTGTAATGGCTCAAAGCACATATCAGCACATATAAAGCACATATCAGCTAAGTAAGAATAACATTACGGTCTTACTGAGGCGTGATAAAGTGGGGGGGGGGAAACAAATGGGTAAGACCATTAAGTAATCTACCCACAAGAGGAGACTTAAAAAGAGAATGTTGGTCCGCCAACATTAGGGAGGCTGAGAGCCGCCAAGTAACCTTTAAACAGTGCCAATGCAGAGCCCTACTGGGTGAAAGATATGATGAACAAAAGAACTGCATAGAAAGAAGCGGGGGGAGAGGGAATCAAGAGACTTGTTTCTACACCATGACACAAATTGATGCCGACAAGCGTATACCGTTTTGGTAGAGGGACTCCTGGTTGCCAAGATAAACTCACAGACTTCGTGTGGAAGGTCAAAAGCCGTCAACTGCCGCCGCTCTATCGCCACATGGAAGGCGAAGATTGGACAGCTTCAGATGGAGAACCATCCCCTGCTGCTGCACCAGAAGTGCCTCCCTAATTTGCAGTCTGACTGGAAGATCGGTGGCCATGCTCAATAGCTCTGGATACCGTACTCTCCGTGCCCAGTCTGGAGCCACAAAGATTACTTGGGCCAGAAGTGGTTTTGGCGGGAAGGCGTAAAGGAAGCCCGAGATCCACTCAAGACTAAAAGCGTTGCAGAGCGAGTGCAGTCATGAAAACTTCAACATGCAAAACAGCTGACATTGAGTGCTCTCTACAGAGCCGAACAGATATAACCAAGGCTCTCCCCATTTGTGAAAGAGACCTTGCACCTTTTCTAGATGTAGACGCCATTCTAGATCGACTGACTTAATGACTGCATTTGTCTGCTCTGACGCTTGGGGATCACACCAGATGTTGAACCACCAGTGATATGCCCTGATGTGCCAGCCATGTCCAGAATCACAGAGCCTCTTTATAAAGGGTCCAGGACCCTACTCCACCCTGTTTGTTGCAGTACCACATGCCAGTAGTGCTGTCTGTGAACACTTGCACTACTTTCCCTTTGAGAGAGGGAAGGATTTCAATGCAAGCGTGATTCCCTGGAGCTCCAGAAGGTTGATGTTGGGCCCAGAATCCGCATGAGACCAGAGGCCTACGATCTACGCCTCTCCTATGTGGCCGCCCCATCCCAGGAGTGAGGCATCTGTCACTACTGAGATATCTGGTTGGGGAAGCAAGAGATCCAGATTCCAAAGCCACCACAGCAGATCTTTCACAGTCCCCTCCGAGATCTAGACCATGTCGGGGAGATTACACTGATGCTGTGCCCACCGGAACTTAAGTCCCATTGAAGAGCCCGCATATGCCATCTGGCATGTGTCACTAGCAGGATGCAGGACGCCATGAGGCCCTGCAGCCTCTGAGTTGTTTTCACCGAAAGCCAGGATAGAGGCTGAAACATCAGAATCATAGCATGAATATTCTTGATTCGCTTTTTGGGAGGGTAGGTCCGAAACTGCACTGTGTCCAGAACAGCCCTGATTAAACGGAGCATCTGATAGGAAGTCAGGTGAGACTTTGGCATGTTTATAGTGATCCTCAATGTATGCGGGAGGTCCGCCTTAGTCTGAAGGTGGGAGACAACTTTCTGGGGCGTGTCTGCCTTCAACAGCCAGTCGTCGAGATAGGGGAAGACCGAAACCCCTAACTTGCGCAGATGAGCTGCAACCACCGCCATCACTTTCGTGAACACCCGAGGGGTGCTGGTAAGGCCCAAAGAGATCACAGTAAATTGAAAGTGCTCATGATCTACTAGGAATCATAGACAGTACCTGTGGGCATGCAGGATGGGAATATGGAAACAAGCACCCTGCAAGTATAACGCTACCATCCAGTCTCCTGGGTCTAAGGCAGACAAGACATGAGCCAGAGTGAGCATTTTGAACTTCTTCTTGCAGAACAGAATGAGGGCTCAAAGGTCTAGGATGGGACATAAGTCTTTGCCTTTTTTGGGCACCAGAAAGTAGCAGGAATAACAACTACAACCTACTTCTGCCACAGGGACCCTCTCTATGGCCCCTTTGGCGAAGAGAGCCGTGACTTTCTAGCAGAGAATTGCCAGATGATCATCTGGTAAGGGGCCGTAAGATGGAGGCATGGCCGGTGGGGATTACCCCCTTTGTATGATATGCAAAACCCACCTGTCTGTTGTGATGGTCTCCTAGTGGGGCAGGTGAATGCGAATCCTGCCACCAACTGGTATATGAGGGTGGGTACGGACTAGGAAGGTTTGGAGGCTGCACCAGGGTGGAGTGGGCAAACCTGTGTTTTCCTGTCCCATGGGCCTGTAGGATTCTGCATCCCCGGTGGCTGTAAAAGGGACACAACAGGAAGCCCGTTCCATTGCCACGAAAGGGGAAAAATATGGACTGTTGGTGGTGAGGTGAAACAGAGAGGCCAAGGGATCGAGCCATAGCCCGGCACTCAAACCTCTCATGTGCCGGGTCCACCTTGTCCCCAAAGAGACAGGTGCCATCAAAGGGCATGTCCATGAGGGTCTGTTGGACATTTCCTGGAAAAACAGATGCCCTCAACCAGGCATGGCCCCTCAAGGCCACCGTCAACGCCTCCGATTTACCTGTAGAATTGGTTGTGTCCATTTCACAGGGAATGGTGAACTTAGCTGCATCTCTCCCATCAGCAAAGGCTTGGGAGATGTTAGCCCGGGTCTTCTCCAGGATCTGCAGCAGAACTTGCACGACCGTATCCCACAAGCAGTGGTTAAAGCAGCACAAAAGGCATGCAGTGCTCACCGACCGCAACGCCAGACTGGAGGAAGAAAACCTCCTCTTCTTACCAAGTTGGTCTTTGATTCTCTATCCGGGGGAGTGGAAAGTAATGCACCAGATGAAAAGGCTCTCCAGTGAGGGGTGTTGGGCCAGGAATTTAGGGTCGTTTGGAGCAGGCTGATGGGGGCGAGCGATTCTACTGTTTACAGGAGCCCATGTTCTGGGTCTGGACCAAGTACCCGGAAGGACATCAATGAGGGCTTCATTGAAGGGGAGGCTCGGCGGTAGAAGCCCCAGCTTGAAGCACCTCCGTCAGGAGATTCGTCCTGACCGCTACAGTGGACAGCTCCATACCAATGACCTCAGCCACCCTACTGACCACAACAGAATAAGAGGTTCCCTCCGCCGTAGCCACGGTAGGAGGAGAATGCATGCCAGCGTCTGGAGAAGTATCTAGACCATTAGCTTCACCCTATTCCTGTGCCCAGTCCAAATCAGGGTTATCTAGCTGGTATTCTAAAGGGTCCAGCGTCCCCTCCTATCCTTCCTTGTATTTGTACCCATAGTAATAAGGGTCCAAACCCAATCTGGGGTGAGAACCACATCGAAGTCAGAAGCAGCGTCGGCAGGCGCTGTTCTTTCTCTGGGTCATCGTGGGTAAGAATTGGGTCAACGTCGATCGTGTGCACCACCAATGTCGGGAGCACTGATGACCTAGCTGGTGTCGGGGAAGGTCGCGATGGCACGACCAGGGTCAGCAAGGATCCAGAGGGACCACTGGGGGCAGAGGCCAAAGACGCTGGTGTGGAACCAAAAGGGCCCTCATATGAACCCCTAGGCCTCGAAGGTGCCACAGAAGGGTCAGAATGCCCAAATATGAGGCGCATGGCCTCAAAACTCCTTGAGTTTGGCAAGGGTCGCCCTGGCTCACGGAAAATTGGGGAGGTGCGGAGCACAGCAAGGACACTCCTCCCACGTTGCATCGGCTGAGCGATGCGGTGAAGTTGGAAAACGCCTGGCCTTCTTTGACGACTTCTTTCTCTGACCTGAATGACATGAATATTATGATGCTGAGTGGTGGTGAATCCGCAAACAGTCTCAAGACACTCCTCATGAGTGACGCCATGAACGATGCAGAGTCGAGCGTCGGGCCTTCATGAGCTTTAGGGACCGCTCCCTCAAAGCCTTCGGGTGCATGGCCTGGCACTCAAAGCACAACTTCGGTTTGCACTACAAACACAAACGGACCGGATGCCGATCTGTCCCCGACATCATATGGTGACAGGCCTCGCAAGGCTTGAACCCGTTCTTCGGGGACATCATGATGGCCCAAGGGTCAACACAAAAAACAGACAAAAGGGTCCAATACACTTAAAAAATTAGCAGGGTATCTCTTCTCCAGATCAGCGTGTGGCACAGAAAAGAACAGACGTCACTACGCCTATTTCCTCAAGTAGTGGAACTAAAATGTTGTGGATGATTGCATGGCAAAGTAGTGGCTTATGGAAGGTAGGTATCCATACACAGACTTTTGAAAGGTTTCCCTAATGGAAGGTAAACCTCAGTCAATTTCGAAGTACTTAACTTTTGTATGATACAACAAGATACAATTAGGAAAATACTGGTCTGGTTGAGATGGGAACTGGGGGCGGCAAACAACACTCTACAGCCTTTTCCCCTGCTTAGGTCAGACTTTAGAATGACAACATGGTTGAGCCTTTTTTGGGCATTTCAGGTATGAAATCACAAAGGGGGTCATTCTGACCCTGGCGGCCGGTGACCGCCAGGGTCACCGACCACGGGAGCACCGCCAACAGGCTGGCGGTGCTCCAAAGGGCATTCTGACCGCGGCGGTTCAGCCGCGGTCAGAAAGGGTAAACCGGCGGTCTCCCGCCGGTTTACCGCTGCCCCATTGAATCCTCCATGGCGGCGGAGCGGGCTCCCCCGCCATGGGGATTCAGACACCCCCTACCGCCATCCTGTTCATGGCGAGAAACCCGCCATGAACAGGATGGCGGTAGGGGGTGCCGCGGGGCCCCTGGGGGCCCCTGCAGTGCCCATGCCAATGGCATGGGCACTGCAGGGGCCCCCGTAAGAGGGCCCCACAAAGTATTTCAGTGTCTGCTTTGCAGACACTGAAATACGCGACGGGTGCAACTGCACCCGTCGCACCCCTGCAACTACGCCGGCTCAATTCTGAGCCGGCGTCCTCGTTGCAGGGGCATTTCCGCTGGGCCGGCGGGCGCTCTTTTGGAGAGCGCCCGCCGGCCCAGCGGAAATGTTTGAATGGCCGCCGCGGTCTTTTGACCGCGGTGCGGTCATTTGTCGGCGGTACCTTGGCGGACGGCCTCCGCCGTCCGCCAAGGTCTGAATGACCCCCAAAGTGTCCTTTTCACCCTTGCTACGTTCTCCAGAACATATGAAGTGGGGGCTGCCGCTTCTGTAACAGTAAGACTTTCAATGACAGGCAAATTAAAGTGAAGGAAAAACACAAGACTTCATGTGGTTGTCTGATGATGAACAAAATACGCAATGTACTTTACCCTCTGGATTTGGAGGATAAACAATTTCTAGTACCAAGAAGTTTTATGACTCACATTGTATGGATGAAAAAACTGGTTCTTATCCAGTCCGCCCAATGAAATCAGGTGATCAGAAGATGAGCTGGAATCCAAAGGCACCTAACAGTGAGCTGTAGCCTCGGAGTTCTGAGCAGTATCCACCAACTGATAGGGAGTAAGAACCGCAAGTCCTTAGGATTCACAAAACCTATTGGTCCTTGAGGTGGGCAGAAGACTTTAGTATGAGTGTGAACCTCTGGGGCCATGTGTAGGAAGTTGGCTCTGTGTATACTATTTCAAAGTATGAAATAGTCTGCACAAATTCCTAGGTTTCCCCTTAGAGGTAAGATGGTGGCAAAATCAGATAATACTAATGCACTATTTGTGGTAGTGTGGTCGAGCAGTAGGCTTATCAGAGAGTAGTGTTAAGCATTTGTTGTACACACACAGGCAATAAATGAGGAACAAAGACTTACTCCAGTCCAATAGGTTTTTATATTGAAAAATATTTTCTTAGTTTATTTTAAGAACCACAGGTTTAAGATTTACAGTTAACACTTTAAATGTAAGGTACTTCACTTAGATACTTTAGGAACTTTGAATAAAAGCACTATCATATACAGTGTTTGTAAAAATGGCAATAAGCTATTTTCAAAATGGACAGTGCAAAAATCAACAGTTCCTGGGGGAGGTAAGTAAAGGTTAGATTAGGAGGTAAGTAAAACACTTACAAGTCTCAGTTCTGGGGCATAGGCAGCCCACCGTTGGGGATTCAAGGCAACCCCAAAGTTACCACACCAGCAGCTCAGGACCGGTCAGGTGCAGAGGTCAAAGTGGTGCCCAAAACACACAGGTGCCTATGGCGAACAAGGGTGCTCCGGTTCCAGTCTGCCAGCAATTTAGTACCTGCGTCCATAGGGGCAGACTGGGGGTGGGGGTGGTGGGAGGGAGGATTGGGCGCACAAGTAGGCATACAAAATACACCCTCTGCAGCACAGGGGCAGCCGGGTGCAGTGTGCAAAGCTGGCGTCTGGTTTCAATTGGGGCACCTGGGGGTCACTCTAGCAGTGCAGGCAGCAACAGGGGGGGCTTCTTGGGACAGCCACCACCTGGACAAGGCAAAGGGTCACCTGGGGGTCACTCCTGTGCTGAAGTACGGTTCCTTCAGGTCCTGGGGGCTGCGGGTGCAGTGTTGGTTCCAGGCGCCGGACCCTTGTTGGAGGTCACGGTCAGGGGGCGCTTCTGGATTCTCTGCAGGCATCGCTGTGGGGGCTCAGGGAGGGGTCGTCTCTTGTCACTCACTGGCTCGCAGACACCGGGTAGTCCTCCCTGTAGTGTTTGTTCTCTGGATCTTGAGCCGGGGGCGTCGGGTGCAGAGTGTGAAGTCTCACACTTCCGGCGGGAAACGTGAAGTCTTTGAATGTTGCTTCTTTGTTGCAAAGAAGTAGCTGGTTTTAAACAGGGCTGTTGTTCAAGGGAGTTTCTTGGTCCTTTAGTCCAGGGCAGTCCTTTGAGGCTTCAGAGGTCGCTGGTCCCTGATGGATGCGCCGCTGGTTGTAGGTTTTCGAAGTTGGAGACAGGCCGGTAGGGCTGGGGATAAAGCAGTTGTGGTCGCCAGTCTTCTCTGCAGGCTTGTAGGTCAGCAGTCCTCCTCGTTTCTTCAGGTTGCAGGAATCTGATTCCTGGGATCTGGGGTGCCCCTTAATACTGAATTCAGGGGTGTGTTTAGGTCTGGGAGGGCAGCAGCCGATGGCTACTGTCCTGGAGGGTGGCTACACCCTCTTTGTGCCTCCTCCCTGTGGGGAGGAGGGCACATCCCTAATCATATTGGGGGAATCCTACAAACTCAAGATAGAGGATTTCTCAAGGCAGGGGTCACCTCAGGGCACCTTAGGGGCTGTCCTGACTGGTGGGTGGCTCCTCCGGGTTTTCCTCATTATCTCCTCCAGCCTTGCTGCCAAAAGTGGGGGCAGTGGCCAGAGGGGCAGGCATCTCCACTAGCTGGTATGCCCTGTGGTGCTGTAACAAAAAGGGGTGAGCCTTTGAGGCTCAGTACAGGGTCCCCATTTGGCCAGCAAGTTGTCTGGTTTGTGGCAGGGACTGGTCAGCCTACCTCTAGAAGTCGGGTTGGCGTTCAGGGGGCATCTCTAAGATGCCCTCTGGGTATATGTTATAATAATTTGCACACTGGCATCAGTGTGCATTTATTGTGCTGAGAAGTTTGATATAAAACTTCCCAGATTTCAGTGTAGCCATTATGGAACTGTGGAGTTCGTGTTTGACAAACTCCCAGACCATATACTCTTATGGCTACTCTGCACTTGCAATGTCTAAGGTTTTGCTTAGACACTGTAGGGGCATAGGGCTCATGCAGCTATTCCCTGACCTGTGGTAGCGTGCACCCTGCCTTAGGGCTGTAACGCTTGCTAGAGGGGTGACTTAACTATGCTACAGGCAGTGTGAGGTTGGCATGGCACTCTGAGGGGAGTGCCATGTCGACTTAGTCATTTTCTCCCCACCAGCACACACACAAGCTGTGAAGCAGTGTGCATGTGCTGCGTGAGGGGTCCCCAGGGTGGCATAAGACATGCTGCAGCCCTTAGAGACCTTCCCTGGCATCAGGGCCCTTGGTACCAGGGGTACCAGTTACAAGGGACTTATCTGAGTGCCAGGGTTGTGCCAATTGTGGAGACAAAGGTACAGTTTAGGGAAAGACCACTGGTGCTGGGGCCTGGTTAGCAGGGTCCAAGCACACTTTCAAATCATTACTTAGCATCAGCAAAGGCAAAAAGTCAGGGGGTAACGATTCCAAGGAGGCATTCCCTTACAACTACCCTCTACACAAGACGGAGACGACAACTGTTTTGGACCCAGCCATACCGGCCTGTCGCCTGACTCAAAGAAAACTGCAACAGCGACGCATCCGACAGGGACCAGCGACCTCTGAAGCCTCAGAGGACTGCCCTGAACCAAAGGACCAAGAACCTCCTGTGAACAGGGGCCCTGTTCAAAACCAGCTACTTATTTGCAACAAAGAAACAACTTCCAAAGATTGCACATTTCCTCCCGGAAGCGTGAGACACTACACTCTGCACCAGACGTCCCCGGCTCGAGATGCAGAGAACCAACACCACAGAGAGGACTCCCCGGCGACTGCAAGCCTGTGAGTAGCCAGAGACGACCCCCCTGGGCCTCCACAGCGACACCTGCAGAGAGAATACAGAGGCTCCCTCTGACCGCGACTGCCTGTAACAAGGGACCAGACGCTTGGAACCAACACTGCACGCGCAGCCCCCAGGACCTGAAGGAATCGAACCTCATTGCAGGAGCGACTCCCAGGTGACCCTCTGCCGAGCCCACCCAGGTGGTGGCTGTCCCGAGAAGCCCCCGCTGTGCCTGCCTGCAACGCTAGAGTGACACCCCCCACAACCCAGGTTCCTCCATTGTTTTCAACCTAAAACCCGATGCCTTCTTTACTCACTACACCCGGCCACCCCTGTGCCGCTGAGGGTGTACCTTGTGTGCCTTCTCGTGTCCCCCCCCGGTGCTCTACAAACCTCCCATAGTCTGCCCCCCAGAGGACGCGGGTACTTACCTGCTGGCAGACTGGAACCGTAGCACCCCTGTTCCCCATAGACGCCAATGTGTTTTGGATACCTCTTTCCTGTGCACGTGACCAGCCCTGAGCTGCTGGTGTGGTAACTTTGGGGTTGCCTTGTACCCCCAATGGTGGGCTGCCTATGCCCCAAACATGAGACTTGTAAGTGTCTGTCTTACCTCCAAAACTAACCTTTACTTACCTCCCCCAGGAACTGTTGATTTTTGCACTGTGTCCACTTAAAATAGCTTATTGCCATTTCTACAAAGACTGTACATGATATTGTGTTTATTCAAAGTTCCTAAAGTATCTACGTGAAGTACCTTGCATTTAAAGTGTTTGATGTAAATCTTGAACCTGTGGTTCTTAAAATAAACTAAGAAAAGCTATTTTTCAATATAAAAACCTATTGGCCTGGAGTAAGTCTTTGAGTGTGTGTTCCTCATTTATTGCCTGTGTGTGTACAACAAATGCTTAACACTACCCTCTGATAAGCCTACTGCTCGACCACATTACTACAAAATAGAGCATTAGAATTAGCTCTTTTTGCCACTATCTTACCTCTAAGGGGAACCCTTGCACTCTGTGCACACTACTTCTCAATTTGAAATAGTATATACAGAGTCAACGTCCTACATATATGTACTCCCTTAAACATACACTGCAACCTGCCCATGGGGCTACCAAGGGCCTACCTTCGGGGTTCCTGACAAGTAGTAAAAGGGAAGGTTTAGGCCTGGCAAGTGGGTAAGCTTGCCAAGTCGAATTGGCAGTTTAAAACTGCACACACTGACACTGTAGTGGCAGGTCCGAGCCATGGTTACAGGGCTACTAATGTGCTGCAGGCCCACTAGTAGCATTTGATTTACAGTCCCTGGGCAACTCTAGTGCACTTTACTAGGGACTTACCAGTAAATCAAATATGACACTCATGGATAAACCAATCAACGGTACAAGCTCTATAGGGAGCACTTGCGCACTGATTAGCAGTGGAGAAGTGCACAGACAATAAACCATAAAAAACGGACCAGAAAAATATTGTAGGAAGGCAGCAAAACGTTTGCGGATAACCCTTCAAAAAGGGCCATTTCCAATATCACACCTGCAGGAGCTGTAACATCTGATGGTGAGCCTCAAAGGCTGAAATCTCTTGTTACAGTGCCATGGGGCACTCCAGCTAGTGGAGTTGTCCGCACACGGACAAAGCCCCACTTTTGGCAGCAAGTCCATCAGGAAAATTATGGAAAGCAGGGAGGAGTGACCCCCCAAAACTCACCCCTCCCCCTGCCATCCAAAGCTAGGGCCATCCCTAGGGTGTCCAGAGCTGAGGTTGCCCCCCCCTTCCTGCAGAATCATCCATCTTAGTTTGGAGAACAGAAACCAATAGGGTGAGGTTTGTGTCCCCCTCCCCAAAGGGAGTGGACACAAGAACGGGGTGTAGCCACCCATTGGCTACTGCCCTCTGACCCCTGTAACCCCCCTAAATCCAGGATTTAAGGGCTTACCTGAACCCAGGTCATGAGATTCAGGCTGACCTGACAAGAAAGAAGAAGGACTGCTGAGCTGAACCCCCAGCAGAGAAGACAACGACAACTGACTGCCTCAAAAAACCTTCACAAAAACAGTGAGGCATCCAGCGGGACCAGCCACCTCGACCAAGTTATAGAAGTGCACCCAAAAGGACCAAGAACTGCAGTGGACAGTGGCCCTGTCCAAGAAGGAAACATCCAGGGACTCTGGCACACCTCCAGACACGTGAGTCCTGACCACCCTGCACCAGACACCCTACGGCCGGTGACCACGTGGCCCAACCAGCTAAAGAATCATCAGGTGATTGTGAGCAAGTGCCCACCCTGGGTTGACCTTTCGACCCATCCACAAAGATGCCTGCAGAGGGAAGACCGAGGACCCCGACCCCTGAACGCAAAAGCACTGGATGAATATACCTGCACTGTGAGAGACTGGCACCTTATTGCAGTACTCCCCCACATTTTTGCCTGGTTTCTGAATGCAACTTGGACTGGAGTGCACTGGGATCCTGCTAACTAGGTTCCCGGTACCAGTGTTCTTTCCCTAAAACATTTTAAAAGTGATTGGATACATCTTTAGCTATTACTACAAGTCCCTAGTAAAAGGTACTTAGGTACCCAGGGCATGCAGTACTTTGGATAAGCCCCTGGTGGCAGTGGCACTGATTGTGCCAACCTCAAGGGACATGCATCAAGATGTGCACAGCACTGCCATAGCAGACAGAGTCTCCTGCTGCAAACATAAAATACAAACTCTACTTGGCACACTACCTGTGTGCCCGGTCCACCGTACACTGCATTAACTATGGGTAAGACACCCCTATAGCAGGCCTTACAGACCTAAGGCAGGATACTCCATACTATATGTGAGGGCACAGCTGAATGAGCAGTATGTTCCCACCGTGTCCCTGGCAAACCTGGGATATAGTGAGTGAATAGAGCTGCCATTTTAATGTATGTGCTGGACACTGGCCAACACGAGATTCCCAGCAAAATAATGGCTACTCTGAACCCTGGGTTGTTTGGTATCAAACCACTCCGAATGATAAATTCAAACTGGTACCAGTACTGGATTTATAATAAAATGTACCCAGGGATCACCTTAGAGGTGTCCCCTGCAAAAGCCAACTATCCTGGCACATTTTCTGACTGGTTTCATCCAGCCTGCCACACCCACACAGTCCATATACAAACCTTGGTGGAGAGCCCAGTCTCCCTGGTTCATAAACCAATGCCCTCCCTTGGTGGAGGAGCTAACCACCCACTCTCCCAGGAACGTGCAAAAACCCCGGTAGTGAGCTTCAAAGGGCTACAGACCCTGAAACTCGAGCCTCCAGGCCTGCTGCTAGCATCTGAGGGGTTGCCACTTTGCAAAGCACCCACTTTTTGAGTGAGCAAAGGTGGGAAACCACACAAAGATTAGGAGTGGCGGCCTAGCATGCACAACCTCTAAGGTGTTGTCTGCGAAGTGGACCCTCAAATTCAGTTTCCTCCATCTTGAAATGAAAGAAACTAGCCAATCAAGTTTAGGGAAGTCACCCTTCCCAAAGGAAGTGGACACTAAAGTGGGTGGAGCCACCCATAGGTAAGTGTCCCATTGGACATTACCAGGTTTCCCCTAGAACGCCCACTAAATTCAGTATTTATTGGACATCCCTAGAACAAGCAATCAGATTTCAAAATACAAAGAAGACCTGCACCAAAGAAGATCCAAAGCAAGAGAACTACGGACCTGTTGCACAAGAAAAAGCGCCAAACCCTGCCTGCTGCAGCCAGGACCTGCAAATTGCTGCTGTGGAGGAGCTGGACACTGGACCGAGCCCAAGAAACCCAGGTAATATCCAGGCTTAAAGAATCACCCCAGATATCCCTTTTGAGTGGAGGCACCACTCAAAAACCAAGCAAGATCCAATAAGCCAGTGAAGGTCGCTTCACTGGCTGGCCGATATGTCCACAACCGGAATTTGCAGCCGGACCCCACAACACACTAACTACTGTCCCGGACGTGACCTACAAGTGTGCCAAGATTGGTGGCACTGTGCCCTCCAGTGGCCGAGTTACACCAATTCCCTGGGACAACCTCAAACCAGCTCCCCAAGAGCTGAAAGGATCAGGAGGAAGCCCCTGTAGAGGGACTTTAATAACACCCTGGGACCTACCACCAGAATGCTCACAGTGTCCTGTAAGCAGCCAGAGAGACTCACCTCCAAAAGGACTCAGTTGCGCACAGCTCTGGATCTCACGCCGCATCCGGCCGCTCTGCGCCCGCAACAAGGAACCAGCTGTGCTCCACTGATCCCCAAACCCTTGCGACCTCGACAGCCCAAGGGGACCCCCAGAAACCATCTTTTCCAAGTGGCCCCTACAGGTGGCCCTGTGCCAAAAGCGTTTCCTACGCTGCTCCCGCCGGAAACGGGAATTAAATAAAACTGAAGTATTTTTATAAACTCTGGTCTCGAGTTATTCATTGAGTGCATGTGCTGCATGATTGGTTTTGTGAGCACAACAAATGCTTAGTACATCTCCTGGATTAGCCTAACTGCTCGACCAGCTACCTTAAAAATTGTAGCATTAAGTGGTCTAATTTTTGCTCCTGGAAACCAAAGTGTGGTCGTCTGGACCCACTGCATAGTGTGCCTAGTTTTGCACACTGCATAGAAGGCCAGCCTCCTACAGATGCCTAAAAGACCACTGCACCCGCAGCCCCCAGAGAACCCGAACCTCCAGCACAGGTACATTCCTCCCTGTCTAGCTTAGGGTTTGCTCCAGGGGACCCCCTGGTCCTCACATGCAGCATCTGAGTGACCCCGGGGTCTCCTCACAGAGATCTATTGGAAACCCAATGCCTTGTTTGCATCCTGCACCCAGCTGCCATAGTGCCACTGAGGGTGTGCGTTTGATGCCTCCTTGTGGCCCCAACAGTGCCCCTCTAACCCTCCCCCTCCTACCCCCAGGTCTGCCCACCAAAGAACAGGTACTTATCTTCTGGCATATCTGATTCAGAGTGCACCCTGTCTCCGTAGGAGCCCACTTTAAAATGGCTCAAATTTGATCTCTGCACCCGACCGGCCCAATGTTGCTGGGAACTTGGGGTTCACTTGAACCCCCAGCTGTGGACTTCCTAAGCCCCAGAGACTGAAACTGTAAGTCAAGTACTTACCTCTAAAACTGTGCTTTAGTTTCTTCCCCAAGGATGTGTCCTGAAAATTACAGTGTCAACATTTAAAATAGCTTTATTGGCATTTATTCAAAAACTGTATGCTATATGAATTCCATTCAAAGTATTATTATTGATATATATGTGAATTACTATCTATTGATGTAATTACATGCAAAGAGAATCTTGTGATTCTAGAAATAAATTAACAAAATTTATTTTTCTATATAAAAACCTATTGGTCTGTAGTTCAGTCATTAAGTGTGTGCTTCTTCTATTGTGTCTGTGTGTAGAACAAATGCATTTGTAGTATCTACTTTAGCCTCTGTGGAACACCTCGAGTCTGTGCATGTCATTTTGATATAGTATATAAAGAGTGAGCTTCCTACAAAGGGGGACTGACTGAGTTGGCGAGGTAGCGTGTTCCAGGTCTGTGCTGCGATGTAGGAAAAGGATCTCCCTCTGGCTGCATTGTTACCAATTCTAGGGGTGGCAGCAAGGGCAACTTGTGCAGAGCGGAGTTACCGGTCTCTGTTTGGGTCTGAGAGACTCAGTTGGTGCACGAGTCACTGAGTCTGAGTGGCTCTGTGAGTGTGCGCACGAGTACCTCAGTGAGTGTGAGTGCTTGGGGATTCTCTGAGCAGGTCTGTGTGAGTTCACGAGTGCCTCTGTGGGTGTATTACTGGGTGCATGAGTATGTGAGTATTGTAGGAAGCAGCATATATAGTGAACCAAAACGAGGTACACTGTGCAAAAAGTCAAAGCAATCAGAGGAACAAATTACATCCCAAATGCTCCTTTTTTCGGTAGTGTGGTCAAGCGACTCCTACGGTAAGTGAGACACACACTGAAATAAATCACACCAATTTATACAAATAACATGTACTTTTATATAAAGTCTGATATTTTGATTTATGAATTTTTACAGCTTGCAAAACTTGATACAGTGCATTTTTCAGATGTGGTAAAGTTATCCTATGAAGGAAGAACTAGCACTGCATACAGGTATAGTAAAGCGACTTACGTGATCAATCTCCTGGACTTCGGCCACACGGACCATTCACCTCAGGCAGCAGGGTGCATGGGTACAGCTCAGCATCAGGTGCCCCATGTAAGTCTATGGGGACTGGTTTGGTCACAAAGTTGCTTGAGGGATGTATTGGGAGTCCACATCAGAGGAACCCACGTGGGTTTCGAACCTTGAGACCCTTAGGCACGTAGGGACACCACCGGTCCACTTCACCTCAGGCTGTGGGGTGCAGGTGCAGTGGTGTTTTCTCGCATCAGGTCTGGTGCTGGAGTTCCTTGTGGTTGTAAGGAGCCCCGCAGAAACAGTCTATAGGCATGGACTTGGGGTTTAGTCCGAACAAGCCAACAAGTGGCCTCAGGTCTCACGAGGCAGAGAGATGTGGGGACAGCCTTGGTCCTCTTCTCCTAGGCCCAGGGCAGACGGGTGCAGAGGTGTCCTGAGACATGGGGTCTTTGTCACTCACTGTTGCTAGGGGTCTGCAGAATCAGGCTGCAAACGCTGTCAGGAAGTCCACATAGGGCAAGCTCTGGGTAGGCTGTGTCTGAACGGCCTGGGGACCTTGGTGACACCACTGGACCACTTCAACTCGGGCTAGGCAGCTCAGCTGCAGTGATGTTGCCCTGTGTTGGGTTTTTGGCAGTCAAGGTCCTCATGGCTCTTCCTTGGGTGCCCTCAGATGCAGGGCAGCAGCTCCTGTAATCCAAAAGAGTTATTCTTGGTGATTTGTGAAGCACGGACAGCGCTCCCTGATTTTTGGAACCTGCAGTGGCAGGACAGGTCAGATGCTCCTCAAGGGCCAGGCGAAGCAGGCTTGGCACCACGTCAGTCGTGCTTCTTAGGTCTATGGTTTTGCAGTCTTGTTGCACACTCCTTTTGTGTCATGGAAGAAAGTCAGAGAATCTGTGTAGGAAAGTGCCCTTGTTGGCATGGTTGCCCCCCACTTTTTGTCTGACATTGGTGATAACTTGACAGAGCGTGATGGGATCCTGCTAACCAGGCCCCAGCACTTGTGTGCTTTCCAAAAACTGTAGCATTGTGTTCACACAACAGCACACCCTTGGTACACAGTTAAGTCCCTTGTAAAAAGTACCCATGGTACCAAGGGCCCTGTTAACTGGAAAGTCCCCAAGTGCTGCAGCATGTCTTATGCCACCCTGGGGACCACTCACCTAGCACATGCACATTGCCATTGCAGCTTGTGCGCGCTGGTGGTGAGAAAAAGGCAAATTCAACATTGCACCTCTCAGTGTGCCACACCACAAACCACTGTCGATGGTATACGTAAGTCAATACTCAAGCAGGCTTTACAGCCCTAAGGGAGGGTGCACTATACCATAGGTGAGGGCATACCTGCATGAACAATATGCCCCTAAGTGTCTAAGTCCATTCTTAGACATTGTAAGTCTAGTGGGGCCATATTAAGTATATGGGCTGGGAGTTTGTCATTATGAATTCCACCGATCCATAAACTAAAGTCTAGAATGTTTGTATCAAACTTGTCAGCACAATAAACCCAAACTGATGCCAGTGCTGGTTTTATTGAAACATGCACCCAGAGGGCATCTTAGAGATGCTCCCTGTATTTACCCATTCCTTTAATGCAGGACTGACGGGTCTGCGCCAGCCTACACGAAGAGACAAGTTTCTGATTCCATGGGGTGAGAGCTTTTGTGCTCTCGTAGGCCAGAAAAAAAGCTGACACTGTGTCCGTGCTTCACACCTCCACCCTGCAGGAATTCTAACACCTGGTGGTGAGCCTCAAATGATCAGGCTTCTTACCTAGAAGCAGGCCTGATTCTGAGTGCCCCCAGTCTCCATAGGTTCCCACTGTAAAACCCGGCAGCAACGTTGACCTCTGCATAAAGCCAGCCCTGTGTGGCTGGTGGAGGGTGCTTGGCACTAACTCAAACTCAGACCCATGGTATTATAACCCCCAGAGAATGGAACTGTAGGTCTGGTACTTACTGCCAAAACTGTACTTTCTTTTATTCCCTACGGAACTGTTCCTGAAAATTGCAGTGTGTCAACTTTTAAAACATATTTGCTATATTCACTTAAGCCATTTATATTGCCAAATTAAAACAGTTAGGTATTGATACATATTTTGGATACTTACTTGTAAATGTGCTTTCCTTGCAAATTGAATCTTGTGGTTCTAGAAATAAATGGACAAAAATAAGTTTTGGTATCTAAAAAGAATTGCCCTGAAATTAGGGCTTTGAGAGCATGCTTCATTTATTACCTGTGTGTACAAAAAATGATTTGCACTACCCTCTGATAAGCCTAACTGCTCGACCACAGTACAACAAAACAGCATTAGTATTGAGAGAGCGTAGTTTAAATATTACATGTTATAACGTGAAATGCTTATGTTTAACAATGCTGCATTAATAATTGAAATGTATTAATAAACGTTGAGAATTGTTCACCTGTGTAAACTAATGTCAACTAGAAGAAATAATCATTTATAATTGTGCACATTAACACGAATAAAACTGCATTCATTAGAATTCGTATATCTTAAGTTAGCGTGAGTCGAGAATTAGCTGTGTAACTCTCATATTAAAGCATATTTTTCTGTTTCTCCAGTGTGCTGACTTGCAAAAGACCATGACCCAGCGATTGTTCTTTTTCTTACTTATTTGTAACAATGCCCAACTCTCCCATTCGCATGCTAGTAGCTTTTAGTATAAATTATGAGACTTCGAAACAAACATGGACACTTTCAAGGACAATAAAGCGAGGAGAAGAGAACTCTTGACCCGAAGTGTGTGCCAAGGAAATGAAGTAACCCCGGATATGCCACCTACGAAAAACGTCAATTATGAAGACCAATTAGGATTTAGAAAGATATCGTGAAATGACAAATGCATTACTTAATGTATAATTTGATTGGTTACCAATAGTGGGGTGTAGTGACTGACCAATAGAATTTTGGGGGAATGTATTTTGGAAAAAGGGATAAAAACCCATGACACAAGAGACAAGACACATTAGGTGGGGAATGATATCAATTGCATCCAGAAACTCTGTCACTCTATTTGGTGACTTGAGACTTAGACAATAATCTTTGCCCATAGACTGCCCATTACACTTTCCTCCTTAAGGGGAGAGTGTCCCTTGCCTTTACTTAGATAGACTGACGGTGATCTAACTGATGTCCTGAAGACGAAGACTGATCCTGTATGCTGACCTATCCAGAGGAGGGTAATAATATTACTAATGAAATCTATTTTGCCTTTTCTTTCTAGGTACCAACTGCTGTATGTTTTGATTAGAGACCTTAGATAGACGTTTTCCAAATTGATGTTCTAAATTGTTTTGCATGAAGCCCCACATGTTAATGCTAATTCGAGGTTAGATGAGGTATTCATTAGACTGACGGAACTGACGTGACTGACGTAGTGCTATGCTGAACTAAGACCTTTAGGAGGTATCATGTATCGCGATCTGTTCTCATTTACATAATTATCTTATGTTCCTGATCTTTGCATTATTGAAAGCTCATCGTAGTTGTCCCCTTGTGATTATGTTCATATGCTTCTTGGTTTTGGGACTAATGCATTTACTATTAGATTGTAATCAATAGGGAATAAAATTCACTAAAATCTCCATTAAGGTGTGGTTATTCGTGACTGAAAGGTCATGATTGCGCCGAAGGTTTATTAATGACTAAAGTGAAATATATTTTGATGTTAACTGTTGACAAGGTTATTGACATATTGATTGACTTATTGATTAGTTATCTCGTCTTACGGAGTCTCACCACTGGGTCCAAAGATTCATCGACCTAAAACGAGTCCTGATGTGTATAAATTAACATAGACGGACGCGTTAACAGTATCATATTTGTTGCCTCTAAACTCTGGTGAATCCCTGTACAACTATATCTCAATTTGATATAGCATATCCAGAGCCATCTTCCTACAGTCTTGTATCAGTGGTTCCCCTAAATACTCAATTTAGGGGAACCGGTATTGAGAGTGAAGGGTAGTAATCACTGGAGTACTGTAGGAATCCGGCCTGGTGTGTGCTAACTACCTATGGTATGATCACCTTATACAAGGTCCATGTATCCCTTATGAGTGAAGTGGAGTCAGTGTCAAGGAAGTCAGGCTCTCTAAAGGTAGCTGTGGATAAGTAGCCAAGGCTTATTTAGGAGACACGCAAAGCTCTCATGCAATACCACTGTAGTCATACAGCACTTATACAAATGAAAGAAGGCACTCAGTGCTACAAAAAGAGGCTCTTTATGAGAGTAATACAAACACAAACACTAGTTAGGCAATACTCCAATTGTAGGTAAGTAAACATACTATACATGTACAGTAACAATCATGAATAGGCTTAAAAAGCAATTGAGAACACTGAAAAACAGCAGACAACACTCAAAACCAGGGGGAGTGGGGGTGGGGTGGTGTTGGGGTTAGGTGGATGCAGGAGTTGGTCGACGGTGGAAAGAAGACGGTCAACACTGGGGCAGGTGAAGAGTTCCTGGCTGATGCGGTTGACGTCCCACGCTGGATGAAGCATTGCAGTCAGTCTGTGGAGTGAAAAAAAACACATACAAGACCTGAAAAAGGCAAATATCGCAGTTGCTAGCAGTGGAGCTGTTGGGGACCAGGAAGGCCAAGGGAGGGGGAGAGGGAACTAAACCCACAGGGGATGTCCCTAGCGACCCTCGGCAGTGCAGAGAGTCCAAAGAAGAAGATGCAGCCCACACAGATGACTCGCAGGCAAGGAGCACAGGCGTCACGGTG
This sequence comes from Pleurodeles waltl, assembly GCF_031143425.1. Classification (NCBI taxonomy): domain Eukaryota; kingdom Metazoa; phylum Chordata; class Amphibia; order Caudata; family Salamandridae; genus Pleurodeles; species Pleurodeles waltl. The sequence goes on from NC_090437.1 coordinate 152,567,847, forward strand.
ATGCCCATGCAGGACACTTAAAAAGGAGTCCGAACCATGCAAAGGGCTGAGCGTCACAGGGAAGAGTGATGTGGACAGGAGCTACACAAAGACTGAAGTTCCCCTGGAGGCGGTGCCATCAAGCCTTGTCAGTTGCAAGAGACACTATGCATGGAGAAGGGAAGGTCCTACCTTCACCCAAGTTGGACAGCTGGTAGGGAGGACGCAAAGGACCACCAACTGTGATGCAGGATCCACACAGTTCCATAGAAGAGGAGATCCATGCAGCCGGTCATCATTGCAGCAGAATGCCTGCAGATGCACAGGAGCGACTTTCATTCCACTGGAAGTTTGCTTCTTAGGGCAGACTGAAGACTCGCCACCCTCATATGATGCACAGCCGGGGAAATGTTGCAGTTGCTAGAAGAAGCCAGAGAAACAATGTTGGAGAGCAGAGGTGTAGCTGTAGATGCGGACTGTAGGTCCCTGTGGAGTCCAGCTGCGGTTCGAGAGGCCAGAAGTTTCAGTAAACGATGCAGATGATTCCTGCTGGAGTCTTGCATGTCGAATCTAGGAACCCACCCATGAGGAAGACCCTAAATAGCCTGGAACTGGTCACCTAACCATATGGCCACTAAGATGCCCCCAGAGGCCTCTGCCCACCCTAAGGTCAAGATGGCAGAATCAAAGGGCCACCTGGAGGAGCTCTGGGCACCAACCCTGGGGTGGTGATAGACAGGGGAGTGGTCATTCCCATTTCCATTGTTCAGTTCCAGGACAGAGCAGGGATTAGGGGTCCCTCAACTGGTGCAGATTGGTTTTAAGAAAGGATAGCACCAATGGTGGCCATCAAAGCATACCAGTGGCTTTGCGAGGCTACCCCTCCCAAGTCATTTAACACCTTTTTTCTACCCAAAGGAAAAGAGTGTTGCCTCCGTCACCTAAAGGAAATTCTTTTGTTCTGCCTTCCTGGACTACAAGTCGGAAACGTTTGATAACAAACATGCCCATGTTCCGAGTTACCCTCATGTAGCTGGCAAAGGTAGTGACCTATGTCCAGTACACGTGTGAAATGGCATCCCCGCACTAATGAAGTCCAGGAAAATGGAGATGAGTCTGTGGGGGAAACTCTGCTCATGCAGGGGTGCCCTCCGACATCGGTACTTGCAGCAGGCCCTCTGGGCTAGGAGGCCCTGCCTTAGAAGTGACTTACAGGTACCTGGTGCAGTGATCTTCAGTGAAAGGGTGCATGCACCTTTACATGCAGGCTGCAATGCCAGCCCTGCAAACACATTTTACATAGGTCCCCATGGGTGGCATAACATGCTGCAGCCCATGGGGAACCCCTGGTGTCTCCCCGCCCTGGGCACCATATACTAGGGACTTACATGGGGGCACCAGTATGCAAATGTGGGAGGTATGAAGTCATAGCAAACAAATGTACAGGGGGAGTGCACAGTAACTGGGGTCCTGGTTAGCATACTGACAAGCAAAAAGTCGGGGTAACCATGCCACAATAAGGGTACTTTGTTACAGCTACATACCCTGGAGTCACAACACCCTGTAGATGACCACTTTCTGTGGGGAGTGGGCAACACCATGTCCAGAGGTCCTAAATTCCCCCAGACACAAGTAGAATTTCCTAGGCTGTGTCCATTTCGGGCTGGTCACCCTAGGCGTGTGTCCAGCCTCGAAATGCAAAATGCCTCCTACATAGCTAATTTTCCTGAATATCCAGGTGCCAGATGGGGTCTGGGGGTGGGCATCTCCCTCTCAGAGACTAGATCTGTCTTGGAATGCAGATCATGCTATGGGAAGGGGTGTCCAACACCTCACCCTGAGAAGCTTTGTGTCTGACCTCCAAAGAGCAAAGGATCTCACCCCTGGATCTCACTCTAGTCTGTTGGTGGCAAACTGGCTAGAACTGGTCAGTTAGCTCAGAAGCAGTTGTTATGTTTTCAGGAGGAAACTGTAAGGTACACTCTGGATGCGTGCATTAATAAATCCATCGCCAGGGCTTATAAAACATGAGAGGTTCAACATCCCTATTTTCATTGAAAACATCATGGAGCTGGGCAACTCTTATTAATCAGTGGCCAACACATCTATTTAAAATGGATTCCCTGTTCACCTAATATATCTAAGAAACGACAGACCTAGCAGGGGCATATCTTCTCTTGCAGATATGACCACGCATATAATAATATGCACCCTGCCTTAGGGCTATAAGGCCTGCTATAGATGTGACTTACAAATATTACAAGCAGTGTTTTGGGGACATGGCACACAGTCCATAATTTATGTTGCGTTTTCACTTTTAGGGGGCACCTTGTCAAGCAGTCTGCATGAGGTCAGTGCTGGGTCCCTTAGAGAAGAACAAGTTCTGCTACAGCTCTTAGCGACCCTCTGCAGTACCGAGGCACTCTAGGTAACACTTACTATGGGACTTAGAAGGGTGCTACAGAGCCTTATCACTTGGGATCAAGGGATCAGGTGTCTTGTTTTGGGGAAAGACTGGCACTGGGGACCTGCTTACCAGGAAGCCAGTGAACTTCAGTTAAAGCTGCATCAAAACTTGGCAACAAGTTGGGAGGGGGCAAGGGACGGACAACTACGTACAAGTGTGAGTATGACGTTTTTGTGATGTTCGTTAATTGGTTGCAATGTTACATAAGGAGGACGGGTTGGGAGTTGAGATGAATTTGTGAGTATGGCACGTGGTGCCAAAGAAAACTTGCCATTGAATGTATTATGACCTTGGCCTAAGTTGTTAAATATAGGGCTGCTCAGTTCCAAGGCAACCAAGACTTACTTGGTTTCACCTTATCCCATTTTCTTCTACCGTCCTACTCTTCCTTTCTCCTTATTTTATCCTTGCAGGTTCATTTTCTTCTCTACTTTCTCCTGGTGATTGCTTCTCTATGACCCTGTTCCCCTTCCCATTCTGCCTTTTGCTCTTTGGCCAGGTCACTGGCACACTGGTCTACATTCTAAAAGTTTTAACATCTCATTTTCAGGGATAGGGAGGTCTTTCCATTATTGTAACACGGGAGCAGCTCACTACTATTCATGGAAATAATCTGTGTGACACCCTCACATTTACAATATATGAGGTTCTATTTTGATGTATGTAGGAAGTTGGCTCTGAATATACTATCTCAAAGTGAGAGATAGTGCACACAGAGTCTAAAGGTTCCCCTTAGAGGTTGATAGTGGCAAAATTAGATAATTTGAATGCTCTATTTTTTGGTGGTGTAGTTGAGCAGTAGGTTTGTCAGAGGGTAGATTTAAACATTTGTTGTACACACACAGGCAATAAATGAGAAACACACACTCAAAAGACTTAACCCAAGTCCAATAGTTTGCCTGCAGAACATCAGGATCCCTCGGCGACGGCGAAAAGTGAGGGCTACTTTGAGCGACCTCAAAAACTGAAGGCACCAGTGACAACTCCGGACTCTCCTGCGGAGGCGTGACAGTAGGACTCATCTCCCATGTCTTCTGGCATCGTGAAGATCGAGACCTCGATCGGCTCCGCTCCGAACGGCGCCAAGAGTCACGATGACGCTGCTTGTTATGCTTTTTGGGAGAAGCATGGAAGGAACCCTTTTTATGGCCCTTCTTCTTTGCTTTGGCTAAGAAGAGCTTCGCCTTGCGCTCCTTCGGAGCTTTTGGATTCATGCTCTGACACGAAGAGCAACCTTCCACATCATGCTCTGAACTAAGGCACCAAATACAGTCCGAGTGGGGGTCGGTCACTGACATCCGACCCCCGCATTCTCTACACGGCTTGAAACCGGACTTCTTCGGAGGCGACATTGTAACCACCAAAAATTGTTACAGTTAACAACGAGCCAGGAAGAAAAACCGTTGGCGTCGAAGGCACGGAAAAAAGGAAAACTGATGTCAGTACGCCGACAAGGCACGTTGACGTCAGACGAAGTCACGTGGAGCCATGCCATTATGACGTCCTCGTCGACGTAGACAGCTAGGAAGATGACTTTCCGTCGGATGCTGGCGCAAGGATCCAATTCATAAGGTGAGGAATTCACAGGTAGTTGTATCCATCAGAAATATATTTTAATTTATTTTAGAACCACAAGATTCAACTCAGGTTACTCACGTTATCGCAGTCGCCTGGGAGTCCCTTCTGCGGTATTTCTTTTCTGGAGCTCGAGGTGGGGGCATTGGATGCAGAGTGAGAAGTCTCACGCTTCCGGCGGGAAGGGAGAGTTCTTTCAAAACTTGCAAAAATGTTGCAGTGTCCTCAGAGGTCGCTGTTCCCCAAAAGATGCGTCGCTGTGCAGTTTGAGTCTGGGGACAGGCCGGTAGGGCTAGAGCCAAGTCAGTTGGTGTTTCCGTCATCTCTGCTGGGCTTTCAGGTCAGCAGAACTTATTTGTGCAGGTTGCAGGAATCTGATTTCCTGGGTTCAGGGTCGCCACTAAATACTCAATTTAGGGGTGTGTTTAGGTCTTGCCCTTGCGGGTGGCTACACCCTCTTGGTGCCTCCACCCTGAGGTGATGGGGGCGCATCCATATTGCTTTTGGGGGCATCTTCCAATCTCAAGATGGAGGAATTATAAAAGTTAAGCGTCACCTCAGGGCACCTTAGGGGCTGTCCTGACTGGTGGGTGGCTCCTCCTTGTTTCCCTCATCATCTCCTCCAGCCTTGCTGCCTAAAGTGGGGGGAGTCCATCTCCACTAGCTGGGATGCCCTGGGGTGTTGTAACAAAAGGCATGAGCCTTTGAGGCTCCCCGCCAGGGGTTACAGTTCCTGCAGGGGGAGGTGAGAAGCACCTCCACCCAGTACAGGCTTTGTTCCTGGCCACAGATTGACAAAGGTATTCTCCCCATGTTGCCAGAAACTCGTCTGGTTGTGTCAGACCGGCAGAAACTGGTCAGCCTAGCACTAGGAGTCGGACTGGTATTCCGGTTCCCTCTCCAAGATGCCCTCTGGGTCTATTTTAAAACAAATACCACACTGGCATCAGTGTGCATTTATTGTGCTGAGAAGTTGGATACCAAACTTCCCATATTTCAGTTTGCCCATTATGGAACTGTGGAGTTCATGTTTGTTAAACCCCCAGACCTTATACTCTTATGGCTAACCTGCAATTACAATGTCCAAGGTTTTGCTAAGACACCGTAGGGGCATAGTGCTCATGCAGCTATTCCCTCACCTGTGGTATAGTAAACCCTGCCTTAGGGCTGTAAGGCCTGCTAGAGGGGGGACTTATCTATGCCATAGGCAGTGTGAGGTTGGCATGGCACCCTGAGGGGAGTGCCATGTTGACTTAGTCATTTTCTCCCAACCAGCACACACAAGCTGGCAAGCAGTGTGTCTGTGCTGAGTGAGGGGTCTCCAGGGTGTCATACGGCATGCTGCAGCCCTTAGAGACCTTCCTTGGCAACAGGCCCTTGGTACCAGGTGTACCATTTACAATGGACATATCTGTGTGCCAGGGCCTTGCCAATTGTGGGTACCGGTTAGGGAAAGAACACCAGGCAGATTTTATCCTCCAAACCCACCCTTGCTGCCATCCACAGAATCAGAAAGAGCACATCTGAAGGCAGATGCTTCTCTTACCTTGTAGCCCAGTCAAACACGCTTCCACTCAAACTCAGACATGCAGACTCACTGAACCAGCTCACAAAGGATCTAAAGACATGGATTGCAGAGTGTGCAGTACGTCCGCAACAGCTATTTGAGCCTCCATGGATGATAAGCCGCCCTTTAAAAGCGTCTGATTGCTCAAATGACTGACGTGTGCAAAAATACCTTTATTAGGAATTAAAAACTTGCCTAACAATAGCTTTACAAGTATGTCTCAATAAAAACATAAAAGAAAAGAAATGTTTTACCTAGAAGTTATTTTGAAAGATTAGCAACACATAACTCACCCACTGTTCAATATCAGTCATGTTTGGCCACTAGAAATGGCTGCCAATACTCTTTTTAGTTTTGTTAGTTCCAGAGTGACCTCCAATTAGTGAAGAATGTAACTTATTAAAAATGTGTTTTGCCAATTCTTCACCAACGATAACTTGTGCCTTCTTCCCCTTTCCTACAAAGAACACCTTTTCACCTAATTTGCCAAAAAAAATGAGAACGTTTAAAGGACGATTTCTATTTACTGCAGATGTTGCACGAGAGATACATTAAAAGCACGTAATATATATATATATATACACACACATACACACATACACACACTCTAACAATCATTTAAAAAAATAAAATATAATGAAATGAATCAGACTAAACAATATTTGTTAACACATAAGTAGATAGATCAATATAATTGAAAGGATCACCAATTCATGAAGCTTCATTCAAACAAGTACAGTAAATTGTATGATTGTATAACAATTTTCTAATTCCAAAGTAATTTGAAAAATAACTTACCATCAATGGTGATTTTTTTGGAAAGTCTCCGTAATCCATGCTTCATTATTTTACTGAAATCATCAGGGTACACATTACTGCGTATATAAAATTCAGAATCTGGTTGTACTTTGTAGCATCCATTGTTCTTTACAATAACAAAAGAAGTATAAACTGAAGAAAATTTAAACATCGTAATAGTAAAAAAATAAAATCACATGGATGAATATACGTTAACAAAGGTACATAATATGTTCCTCTGATTGACAATTTGCACCCACACATTCGTTTTTTGAGAATGGATACCATAAGAATATCTCTCCGCAGTACCTGCCTCCGCTCTGGTGGGAGGACCACATAAGCCATCAGAAGTCTGCTTCTTCGCCAAGGCATTGCACCTTCTAATAGGAAGAAAAAGATAGTTGTAGATGGTCCTCTTCTCTCATCAGCTTGCCTAATTTTCACAGCAATTAAGCAAATAAAAAGCTGATCATCCATTTAGCGTTGTTTAGTACAATGAATGACCGCTGTGGGTCAAATATATGTAAGAATGAGGAGGTAGAGAAAAAGTCGTCAGGACAATATTTAGACCAACGTGAAAGAGTGAACACTTTTGGAAAAAGAGAACCAGCTTGCCTCAATAGATGGTAGTTAAATGTGTGGCTACAGAGAGGGTTAGATGCTCGTTAACCCTTATGTAAGAAGTAATTACGGGAAAAAAAGAATATTGTATCGTCAACAAACCTATCGGTCCTCATTACAACCCTGGCGGTCGGTGTTAAAGTGGCGGTAAAACAGCCAACAGGCCGCGGTAAAAAAAATGTAATCACAACCGTGGCGGAAACCGCCAACATAGACAGCCACTTTAACACTCCGACCGCCACGGTGGTACAAACAAACAGAATGGTGGTCACCACCAACAGACAGGCGGAAGACAATGTACTGCCCACAGTATCATGAGAGGCCAATCCGCCACCTTTTCAGGGGCAGATTCAACGCGAACAAAAACACGGCGGAAAAATAACTTGGAAGGAAAAATGCTCACCTCTACACACCATACGAGGAACCAGGATGCCATGGAGCCGGAACTCCATATTCTACCAGCCATTGTCTTCCTGCTCCTCTACCAGGAGCACGAACGCCAGCGGCGAAGACCACAGTGAGTACTGCACCTATGACACAGGGGAGGGGGGGAGGGAAAAGAGAGACACACACACGCAACACCCCCACCCTCACCCACTCCAACACACACACACAAATACATGTTGATACATTACAGTTTCACCCCCCAAAGCCCCCGGAAGAATGCAAGGACAATGGAAATGATTGTAACGATTCTGATCAATAAAAATCCAGTACTCATAAATATATATACACAATATTAACAAATATATACACCAAGAATTAAAGTCCATGTGCTGCACATACATAGTCCGTGGACCACTGGGCCCAAAATGCATGGGCGAGGCCCACACAAGATATCCAATCAAAACGGAGCGAACACTGCAGGGGCATCAGATCGAAATACAACAGGCACCTCAGGGGGAAAGGAAGGGGGGGCACCCCAGCCTGATGAGTGCACAACGCCAGATCCATGAGGGGGCTCCATGCCCATTGATGTATCCTGGGGAGTGCAACGCCACAGTCTCACAAGTCTTTTCAGTGGGTGGTTTGCCCACTGCTGCATCCTGGGGAGTGCAAAGCCACAGTCTCACAAGTGAATAACAGTCTCCACTGGTTCTGGAGGGCGGTTTGTGCCCAGAGTGCTTCATCCTGCCAAGGACTGAGGAAGTGGATGCTTTTTTCCACTGGTTCTGGAGGGGGCTTTGTGCCCAGCGTGCTTCATCCTGCCAAGGACTGAGGTAGTGGATGTGAATCTCCACTGGTTCTGGAGGGGGCTTGGTGCCCAGAGTGCTTCATCCTGCCAAGGACAGAGGTAGTGGATGTGAATCTCCACTCACGGTGGGCCATGGAAGCTGTCCAGGCCCCTGAAACTGACCACCAGCTTCGTACGACTGACCACGGAGGATGGCAGCCATATCTGCGGTGGTGCCACTGGCATATGTGGCGTGTCCACTGGTGGTGATTGTGGCAGCCTCAGTAGCGGCGGTGCTTGCGGCGCTCATTGGCTTGCAGTGCTGGTGGGTGGCTCAGTGAGCGTGCTGGGGGCGGCGGTGTCCTGGGACGCGGTGATGGTAGCGGCGGTGTCCTGGGAAGCGGTGCTTTGGTGGCGGTGTCTTGGGAAGCAGTGCTGGTGGCGGCGGTGTCCTGGGAAGCGGTCTTGTCCGCTGTGCAGGTTGGTGGCGACTTCCCTTTCTTTCTGTTCCCCTTCCCCACCTTGGATGGTGGCGCAGCTGTCTTCACACTCCCAACTGTAGTCCTGGGAGAGCCCTTGGTGGCAGGCGTTCTGCCCTTCTCCCTCCGGGCTGTGGCCAACTTCTTATGTTTCTGAGGTGGGGGACTGTCTGTGGTCTGGCTCCTTGGCACACTGGCTGCCCTGCTGCTTGGCGCACTCCAGAAGCCGGTTACTGCTGGCACCACTGTTCCCGTTGATGTGGTGGCTGAGGTGCTGGGTTGTGACCTGGAAAGCTGTGCCATAGGGGACGGAAGGGGTGGGGGAGGTGAAGGGGAAGAAGTCAAGGTTTGACAGGAAAAGTTTTAGACACACTGGGAAGGGTAGATGGAGGGGGTTTGGGAGTGGAGGAAGAGGTAGTGGTTGTAGGAGGTGTACATCTGCTGAATTTGGGTGAAGGTGCATGGGATGGAGGCTGTTGTGAGGTGGATGGGTGTTTGGTGGGTGGGTGCCTGCGTTTGTGTACTTTTGGAGGAGGGCTCACAGACACACTGTGAGAGGAAACTGGGGATGTTTGAATGGTAGTGGTGTGGTGAGTGCACGTGAGTGGTGTGTGGTGATGGACGTAGTGGCTGAAGATGTAGTGCATGCAGATGTGAGTGGAGACGTGACAGGGAGGGATGAGGGAGACGAGGAGGAGGGGGACACAGTGGAGGCAGTGGATGTTGGTATGTCTGCATGGGTATGATGCTTGTGTGAGTGCCTGTGGGATGTGTGGTGCTTATGTTCGCCAGAGCTACCCTTGTGTGTTGAGGTGTGTGCATGCTGGTCTGATGGTGTGCTTGGGATAGGCTGAGGTAGAGGGGATTGGGTCTGGGTGGAGGAAGTTGGAGGGGGGAGGCTGGACACAGGGACAATGGCTGCCATCAGTGCTTAGGCCAGCGTATGAAAAGCTCGCTGTTGGGCTGCCTGACCAGAATGAATGCCCTCCAGGTATGCATTTGTCTGTTGCAACTGCCTCTCTACACCCTGGATAGCATTCAGAATGGTAGACTGCCCAACAGTGAGGGATCTGAGGAGGTCAATGGCCTCCTCACTGAGGGCAGCAGGGCTGGCAGGGGCTGAGGTGCTGCTGTGAGGGCGGTGCTGGTAGGGGGGTGGCGGCTGTACCTGTAGATGCAGGGGGCACAGAGGGGCCCGCCACCGCAAGGGAGCTCCCATCAGAGGAGGAGTCCGTGTCGCTGGTCTCAGCTCCTGTCCCCGCCGTGGAACTCCCCTCGCCCTCCGTCCCACTGGTGCCTTCAGACTCTGCTGTTTCGCCCTCCAGGGCCATGTGGGATGCAGCTTCCTCCTGCTCCGGTGCCACTGCTCCTCTGCCTGATGATGCTAATGCACACAAGAACAGGTAGACCACAAAAAGGTGGGGAAGACAGAAGAAAGACATGTTCAGTGCATGCAATACCGCTACAGTTGGCGGACACTACAGACACAGCAGCCCTCTGCACTACGCCATGCACTTAGAGTTCCCTAATTAATCACAGGGACATGGGGTACAAGGCCTATGCCCGACTGCTGCACACATGAGTCACAGGAGCCTGACTAGGTGTAGATGGCTCTTAACACTGGTGGGGTGCCACATAGCCTGCCTTACGGAGGGAACATGCCTACAAAACTCGTCCTGGCCAATGGGTACCCACAGCCCACCTCCCCCAACCAGACACCTCCAATGTGCGCTGAATCAGCTGAATGAGAGTGTACTCACCCCCTTGTGGCTGCTGTGATGCTCTCAAGCGCCCATCCAACTCCGGGTACGCCACCACCAGGATCTGGAACATCAGGGGTGTCATGGTGCGACGGGCACCCCCCCCCCCACGTTGGGAGGCCATCCCCAGCTGGGCCTCCGCCGTCTTCTTGCTCAAGCGGCGAATGTCCTCCCATCTTTTCCGGCAGTGGGTGCTACGTCTGTGGTGGACACCCAGGGTCCTGACTTCCTTGGCGATGGCACGCCAAATATCCTTCTTCTGGTGGGCGCTGACCTACAGGAATAGGACAGGGGAAAAGGAGAAGATATAACCGTCCGCACCGTCACAGTCATTGGCCCGCGTTCCTACCCTTGCCATGACACACATACACTCACCGTCGTTTCATGGACACCTAATTCTCCCCCCCATCTTCCATCCACACAGGCATTGCCCATACAGCATGCTCACAGTGTACTTACCTGTTTGTCTGGAGGAACGGATAGTAGCGTGTACGGGGGGAGGACCCCATCCACTAGTTTCTCAAACTCCTCCGTGGTGAAGGCAGGGGCCCTTTCCCCAGACACATGAGCTATTGTCTCTTCCAAACTGAGGTCACAGCAGCACTTGCAGTGTAGGTCATCTCCTGTTGAACATCAGGTATCAAGTGAGTGAACAGATAGAAAATGGCGGTCACGTCCGCTGCGGTGCGTACCGTCACCGCCAGCGTACATCGTCATTGGCTCCTGGGACCCATAGGGCCCAATGTTAACCAATGCAGGATTGCGCCGCGGTCTTCGACCGCCTACTGCGACGGTGTACAACGCCAGCGCAGTTACCTCATATCCCATTGTCCCACCTTACAGGTCAGGCAGCCGCCATTTCAGGGGGCCACATGGCATTATGTTTAAATGCGTCACACATACCTAGGCTTTGCATACACACTAAGACAGGCACATAGCGGATTGAAAAATATGTGCAATAAAGTTGTGTTTTCGTACATCAGTGTTGGCTGACCCTCTGCTCGCTGTTCTCCTCCACAGAGTACGTCCGCTGGGGCAGGTGAGGAGATGGCGGCATCCTCCGGTGTACAGGACGCTGGTGGACCTGTTGACAATGGAAGAGCGACATGTAATTGTCACCTACAGACTGGACCGTGCCACAATCCATGAACTGTGTGCCCAGTTGGAGCCAGACCTGATGTCAGCTATCCGCCATCCCACAGGTATCCCCCACCTCTAGTGCAGGTGCTGTCAGTACTCCATTTCCTGGCAAGTGGGTCTTTTCAGACTACAGTGGCCATAGCCTCTGGGATGTCCCAGCCTATGTTCTCCAACGTGTTGTCCAGAGTGTTGTCTGCCCTGCTGAAACACATGCACAGCTACACCGTGCTCCCTCAGATGGAGGATTTGCCTACAGTGAAAGGTGACTTCTATGCCCTGGGACATATCCCCAACATCATAGGTGCCATTGATGGGACACATGTGGCCTTGCCCCCCCCGCAGGAGTGAACAGGTGTACAGAAACCGGAAGAGCTACCATTCAATGAATGTGCAGATGGTGTGTTTGGCTGGCCAGTACATCTCCCATGTGAATGCCAAGTTTCCTGGATCAGTGCATGACGCTTACATTCTGAGGAATAGCAGCATCCCTTATGTGATGGGGCAACTCCAGAGGCACTGTGTGTGGCTATTAGGTGAGGACATGGACCCTATACAGTGTGACTAGGTGTCTGGGAATGGGGTTGCCCCTAAGGGTAAGTGTGTGTCTAACAGTTGTAACAACATTTGCAGATGACTCTGGCTACCCCAACCTGTCATGGCTACTAACCCCAGTGAGGAATCCTAGAACAAGAGCAGAGGAACGCTACAATGAGGCACATGGGCGAACTAGGAGGGTTATAGAGAGGACCTTTGGCCTCCTGAAGGCCAGGTGTAGGTGCCTACATGACGGGTGTTTCCCTATTCTACGCACCAAAGAAGGTGTGCCAGATCATCATGGCCTGCTGTATGCTGCACAACTTGGCTTTGCGAGGACAGCTGCCTTTTCTGCAGGAGGGTGGTCCTGAAGGAGGTCTTGTGGCAGCTGTGGAGCCTGTGGATAGTGAAGACGAGGAAGCAGAACAGGAAATCGACAACAGAAACAAGGTGATTCATCAATACTTCCAGTGAGACACAGGTAAGACGACATCACTGCCTGCTACATCTGATACACTTGTTCTACCTCTCATCTGTCTGTCACTTTCACCCAGTGTATGGACCCTGATTTGTCACTTTCCCTTTCGATTTCACAGATGTGGGTCCCACTGTGTGACCTCTGCTATGTTTCCTCATGGACTAGAGCTGTGTGACATAGGTATGCTGACAATACAATGGATATTGCTATTTTCCTCAGTTATTGCAAATACACATTTGTGAAAGCACAGACTGACTCCAGATTGTTTTGTGATTTAAGGGTGTTTATTTAAGTGCTAAATAGTGGAGGGGGTTGTAAAATGGTCAGGGTTGATGGTGGAGGAATGTCCATGGCAGAGTCCAGTCTATTTGTTTCACAGGTGCATTGTCCAAAGCGGCATAGGAAGTGGAGCTGGGGCAGTTGATGGATGGACAGGGTGACAAAGTGGGACAGAAGGATGACAATCAGGGTGGTCTCATTTCTTGATGGGGGTCTTGGCATCGTGCTCTGTCTTTGTCCTAGATCTCAGGGACCGCTTGTGGGGTGGTTCTCCATCTGCAGGGGGTGGGGTGCTGGTGTCGAGGTCCTGTGGCGGTGCCTCCTGTCCACTAGCGCGGGCGGTGGGCAGTTCATCGTCCAGGCTAGTGTCAGGGGCACCTTGGTGTGCCACAGTGTCCCTCCTGGTGTTCACGAGTTCCTTCAGCACCCCTACAATGGTGCCCAGGGTGATATTGATGGATCCGAGTTCCTCCCTGAACCCCAAATACTGTTCCTTCTGCAGCCGCTGGATCTCCTGAAACTTGGACAGTACTGTTGCCATTGTCTCCTGGGAATAGTGGTAGGCTCCCATGATGTTGGAGGGCCTCATGGAGAGTGGGTTCCCCTAGGCCTGTCCTCCCCCTGTCGCCCAGCAGCCCTCCCAGTTCCCCTGTGTTCCTGGGCCTCTGTCCCCTGAACCGTGTACCCACTGCCAATGCCCCCAGGTCCCTGCTGTTCTTGGGGTGGTGGGTTAGCCTGAGTTCCCTGTAGTGGTGGACACACTGCTGCTTGACGTGTCATGGGGACAGAGGTATGGGCCCGGTGGGTGCTGGTGTTTCCAGAGGGGGGAGGCTCTGTTGTGGCTTCTGCCAGTGTGAGGGGAACCGACTGTCCTGAGGTCCCAGATGGGCCTGGCTGGTCATCTAGATCCAGTTGGACAGAGCTGCTGTCATCAATGTGGGCCTCTTCTGTGGGTGGAGTGGATATGTCTGGAACATCCTGTCCAGTGACGTTGATTAGGGGTCCTGCAGGGGGTTTAAAGGCATAGTTTTTTATCTGTGTGTGCCATGGTGTGCAATGGGTGGGTGACCCTGTACCCCAGTGGTTGCATTCCTGTGTAGGAGCTTGTGTGCTTGATGTTTAGGGGTCTGTGTGGGTATGTGCAGTGGACATGCAATTATGATGGGTACCCATGCTTTGTTGTTGCATGCAGGGCCTGGTGTTGGGATGTGTGGTTTGTGATAGTGGGACATCTGTGAGGAGTTGGAGTGATGGGGGGTGAGGGTGAGGGTATGTGATTGCATGCAAGTAGGGTGGGGGATGAAGTAGTGAAAGCTTTGACTTACCAATTCCTCCAGCTACTCCTGTGAGGCCCTCAGGATGCAGTATAGCCAAGACCTGCTCCTCCCATGTTAGTTGTGGGGGAGGAGGTGGGGGTCCGCCGCCAGTCCTCTGAACCGCGATGTGGTGTCTTGAGACCACGGAACACACCTTCCCCCGTGGGCCGTTCCACCTCTTACTGATGTTATCCCGTGTTCTTGGGTGCTGTCCCACTGCGCTGACCCTGTCCACGATTCTGCGCCATAGCTCCATCTTCCTAGCTATGGTGGTGTGCTGCACTTGTGATCCGAATAGCTGTGGCTCTACCCAGATGATTTCCTCCACCATGACCCTGTGCTCCTCCTCAGAAAATCTGGGGTGTCTTTGCGGTGAACATGGGGTGGTGTGGGTGATGTGTGAGGTGATGTTTAGGGGTGTGTGGTGTTTTGTGCGTGGATGTGTGTGTGATGGTGTTTTGTGCCTCTGTATGGTGTTGTCATCTTTGCTGTGCTGTCTCTCTGGCCTTCGTCAATATTTTAGGTAGTAAGGGTTTGTGGGTGATGTGGGAGTGGTGTGTGTATATGTATAAGGTGCGTGTATTTGGAATTGTCCAATGTGGTTGTGTTTTGTAAGAGAGTGTATTTTGAGCGCGGCGGTGTGTTATCGCAAGCTTATCACTGACCTTTGGTGTTAACGCCAATGTTGTAATGAGGGCCATAGTGATTAGGCTCAAATGGAGTTCACGAGAAAATCTCCAAAAACAAATGTAAAATTTCAGTGTGCTCTAAAAAAACATGTTTAGGCTGCTAGTGAAACAAGCTGCTTGTAATACTATCGACAGCTGGTGACTAACATGGAAGATCGGTCAGGCACCCGCAAACAGGCTGGAAACACTGAAAGATAACCTTTGTTTGTGCTCAAAGATTACGATAGTCCCACGCCAATGAGCTGACACTGCCATCATCAGTTTTGTGAAGACACGAAAGAGGATCACAGTAAACTTAAAAAGCTACTTGCTCACTTTGAAACACAGTTAACGTGTGAAAAATTCAGGATGCGGGTGTGTGAATAAACATTGTGAAGGTCCAGCACTACTATAAAGTATCCTGTTTGAGCACTGACAACACCTCAGCCAGGGTGTGCATATAGATATTGTCTTTGTGGAGGTAGCTGTTGACGGACCACAAAAAAAAAGGACCTTTTAGTTTTTTTTGTGCACAAAGAAATGAAAAGAAAAAGAACCACAACCTATCTCTGGAGGTAGGACAACCTACTCTGCGCTTGTGCAGAAGAGAGATGGAAACACCCGCTGGAGCAAGGAAGATTAGCTCTCCATCAGACACTGAATGAACATAGCAACAGGTCATGAGCTTCGCAGGTTTCTAAACGTAGATGACCACTGCTGTTGCTTTTGCCAACTCCATTCCTCCCAATGACTCCCTCCCATTTCTGTTAGTCAGCACAAACCTTGGCACTGAAAAAATAAAAAATACCAAGCCAAAGGCACTTTACCGTCAAGTCTGCGAAGATCCACATCCACAGCTGATCCCAAATAGCCTGCTCTTCCTTGCCAGCACCAAATGTTGCGGCGTTAGTCAGACAAGCGCAGAACATTTTGATAGCTGCCTGTGGATCTTCCATGGTGTGTACAAGCTTGAACTTTCTGGTGCAGAGCCTGTGGGTGTCTAAAACTGAAACTTTATAACAGAGGGCACAAAAATGCATAGACCTCAGCCAGATTATGTTGTGACTTTAAAGACTCATATTGACTAGCAGGCTGTATGTCACCACACTAGACTGAGGAATAATAGTGGGTAAGAGACAAAGAGCCCACACAAACAGTTGTAGACTACAGTTCTAAGAAAGACTATTATTTTGCCACACTATGTTCTATCTTGCGTGTGATGTTTAATTAAAAGACAAGTATTAAATGGAACATTTGTTGTACACACACGGGCAGTAAATATGAACACACACTCAATGACTTAACCCCAGACCAATAGGTTTTTTATATAGAAAAATATTCTTCTCTTAATTTACTTTAGAACCACAAGATTCTGAATTCAAGTAAGTACATAAATTGTAAGGTACTTGGCATAAGCAAATATAGAACTTGGAATGAAAACAGTAAGGTACACAGTTCTGGCAAATATGCAAATTACCTATTTTAAAAGAGGACACTGCAAAATTCAACAGTTCCTGTAGGAGGTAAGTACAAGTTAATTTAGCAGGTAAGTAAAGCACTTACAAGTTCAGTCTCCAGGGCATAGGCAGCCGACTGTTGGGGGTTCAAGTCAACCACAAACACCCAGCACCAGCAACACAGGGCCGGTCAAGTGCAGAGGTCAAAGTAGCATAGGCGCTTATGGAGAAAAGGGGTGCTCCGGTTCCACTCTGCTAGCAGGTAAGTACCTGCGTCCTCTGGGAGCAAACCCGGGGAGTTTTGTAGAGCACTGGGTTGGGGGGTGTCCCAAACAGGCGCACAGGGCCAGCCAGGTGCAGTGTGCAAAGTAGGTGTCAGGTTTTGAATAGAAATCAATGGAGGGACCCAGGGGTCACTCTGGTGATGCAGGCAGGGCATGGGGTTCTTCTTGGGCCAGCCACCGACTGGGCTAGGATGAGGGACGCCTGCTGGTCACTTCTGGACCGGTAGTTGGTTCCTCTCGGGCCTGGGGGCTGCAGGGGCAGTGTTTCTTCCAGGCGTTGGGGTCTCTGTTACCAGGAAGTTACGCTGAGGGGGAGCCTCCGGATTCTCTCTGCAGGCTTCACCGTGGGGATGCAGGGAGATTGTCTCAGGGTGGCCACGTCGTTTGAGTCACCTGGGGGTCCACGCTGCAGTGTTGTTTCTCTGGACACAAGCTGGGGGCGTTGGTGCAGAGTGGTGGGGACTCACGCTTCAGGAGTGAGGTGGGTGTCCCTTTAAAGATGGTTTCTTCCTTGTTGTTTGACAGAGCCCATATCCACTAAAGTTTTTTGGTCCTTTGGGTTGCAGGGCAGTCCCCCGAGTCGGCAGAGGTCGCTAGTCCCGCAGGATGCGTCGCTGTTGCAGGTTCTTTGAGTCTGGAGACAGGCAGGTAGGGCTGGGCCTAGTCAGTTGTAGTCTCCATCTTCTCCACGGGTGTTTTGAGGTCAGCAGTCCTTTCGGTTTTCAGGAAATCTGAAATCCTGGGTTCAAGGTCGCCCATAAATACTGAGTGTAGGAGGGTGTTAGGGCTGGAGGGCAGTAGCCAATGGCTACTGACCTTGAGGATGGCTACACCCTCCTTGTGCCTCTCTTTGGGGAGGGGGGCACATCCCTATCCTTATTGGGTAAATCCTCCAAAACAAGATGGAGGATTTTCCAAGGAGGGGGAGGGGGTCACTACAGCTCTGGTCAACTTAGGGGTGGAACTGGCTGAGGGGGTGACGACTCCTTGTTTTTCTCATTATCTCCGCCGGACTTTCCGCCCAAAGTTGGGGCTGTGTCCAGGGGGCGGGCATCTCCACTAGCCAGAGTGCCCTGTGGCAGTGTAACACGAAGCCTGAGCCTTTGTGGCTCACTGCTAGGTGTTACAGTTCCTGCAGGGGGAGGTGTGAAGCACCTCCACCCAGTGCAGGCTTGGTTTCTGGCCTCAGAGAGCACAAAGGCTCTCACGCCAGGAGGTCAGAAACTAGTCCCTCTGTGGCAGGCTGGCACAGACCAGTCAGTCTTGCATTGAAGGATTGGGTAAAATACAGGGGGCATTTCTAAGATGCCCTCTGAGTGCATTTTGTAATAAATCCAGCACTGGCATCAGTGTGGGTTTCTTATTTGGAGAAGTTTGATATCAAACTTCACAGTGCTCAGTGTAGCTATTATGGAGCTGTGGAGTTCGTTTTGACAAACCCACAGACCATGTTCTTAATATGGACACACTATATTTACAATGTCTAAGAATGGACGTTGACACTGTAGGGGCATATTGCAGGGTGCATTAAGGCCTGCTAGAGGGGTGACTTACGTATGCCAAGGCAGTATTTGGTGTGCATGCCATCCTGAAGGGGATGCCATGTCGACTTTGCCTTTTTATCCCCACCAACAAACACCAACTGCAATGGCAGTGTGCCTGTGTTAGGTGAGGGATCCTTAGGTTGGCACAACACATGCTGCAGCCCTTAGGGACCTTCCCTGGTCACAGGGCCCTTGGTACCACTGGTACCTTTTACCAGGGACTTATCTGTGTGCGAGGGGTGTCCCAATTGTGGAAATAATGGTACATTTTAACTGAAAGAACACTGGTGGTGGGGCCTGGTTAGCAGGATCTCAGCACACTTCAGTACTCAGTAGAGTCAGCATCAATAGCAGGAAAAAAGTGTTTGGGGTAGGTGGGGGTTGTGGACTGCAAAAAGGAGGCATTTTCCTACAGAGGGTGTGTAAGCTTGTTGAGGAGACAGCGTTAATTTGTTGTGTTATTGATAGAGAAGCCGAGAGTAAAGGCCAGGTTACGCAATTGGTTAATGTGGGCGGGGGCATTAACATGAGTGGGGGGGCCACCAGGAGTCGTTCCAAGCAGAATGGGGTGTAGGCAATCACAAGCATTTCTTGTCTGAGTTGAGCTTGAGGCAGCTGACGTCCATCCAAGGGCAGACTGCTCTCCTCCCATTGGGAAAATGCATCTTGGCTTGAGCAGAGTCGTCCGACATGGAGAGGATCAGTTGGGTGTCATTGTCGTAGGAGACTATCTTTACCTCGTGTTTGATGATCTTAGCGAGCGAGCCATGTAGAGGTTAAAAAGCTTCTGGCAGTGTGTGGATCCTTGGGCCACTCTGCAACAAGTGTCTAAGTTCTGATGTGAATGGTGGTAGTCTGACCCTCTGTGTTCTTCTGGTGAGGAAGGACCAGATCCAGCTCAGGGGTTTGTCTCGGATGCCAGCGTCGAGCAGCCTGTCACAGAGGCTGAAGTGGGAGACTGTCTAAAATGCAGTAGAGGTCTAGAAGGTTGAGTGCGGCAGTGCCTACGCTGTGCACTATGATGCGTATGTCGTTGGTGGTGGCTAAAAGTGCCGTTTCGGTGTTGTGGTTGCTTCCAGATCGGAAATGGGAAAGTTCTAGGATAAGGTGTCTCTCGAGGAACTCTATGAGTTCCTAGTTGATGGCTTTTTCCGTTACCTTGGCTGGGAAAGCGAGCAGAGACATGGGTCAGTAATTCTTCAGCTCCCTAGGGTCGGCTTTGGGTTTCTTGAGTAGCGGGTGGATTTCTGCGTGTTTACAGTCTGAGGGGAATGTGGCAGTCTTAAACAATAGGTTGATGGTTCAGCAAAGCTCTGGTGAAATGATGGGAATGACAAGCTTGAGGATGTGATGAGGGCATGGATCTGAGGGTGCTCCCAAGTGGATGGAGTTCATTATTCTTTGGGTGTCCTCTACAGTAATGGTGGTTCAGCAGTTCGTATCTGGTGGGGGAGCAAGGTCCATGGTGCTGAGCGGTGAAGGCGGGCTCTGTATGCTGAAGACTTTGTAGATGTCCCAGATCTTACAGTGAAAGAAGGTGGGGAAGATCGTTGCGGAGGTCTTGGGAGGGAGGGATGGATGAGGTTTCTGCCCTGCGGTTCGTGAACTCTTTGACAAGGATGAAGAGCTCTTTGATATTGTGAGTGCTGTTGTTGAGGCATGCAGCTTTTTGGGTGGCTCGTATGTTCTGGTGGTACGTTGTGTCAGTATTTTTGCAGGCGGTGCGGTTTGGTGGATTTGCGGAGGCTCCATTTGCATTACAATCGTCTGCAGGCGCGCTTGGATTGATGTAGGTCTTGCGTAAACCACTTGGGAGTTTTGCTATGTAGATTCCATGCCAATTTCCTTAGGGGGGCTACATTGGCTGCACATTCAGAGGCAGCGCTTTAGTTTGCCTGCGGATTCATTGGAGAGAGTGGTTGACAGCGTTTGGTGATCTGTGCTTCCGTGACTATACCCCAATGTTTGCCAGGGGGTTAGGGAATGTGGTGGCGTGCAGTGTTTGAGTAGGTTAAGTAGATGCACTTGGTCAAGCCAACAGTGTTTGGAGGTGTGGATGAAGGTGAGGTTGTCCCCTGCTGAGAGAATGGCGTAGAGGATGTGAAGGGGTTTGTGGGTAGGGACGTTGACTAGTTGTTTGACGCCGAGAATTGTGGGGTCGTACAGGATGTTTGATGTATTGGGGATATTGAGGGTATCAAGCTGTAAATCGAGATCACAGAGTGGGATGTAGCAGGAGGAAGTGAGTGCTTGGAGGGGCAATGAGGTTGACAATGTCTTGTAAAGACTGGGGTTGAGGTGCAGGTGGCCTGTAGATGAGGGTGCCACGTAGGAAGGTGTTTCGGTTGGTCAGGATGTGGAAATGTAGATGCTCGTGCGTTGACAGAATGCGACTAGATGATGAAAGGCAGAGGTTGTTCTAGTAGATTATGGCAATGACACCTCCAGGAAGGTTGGCTCTGTCCTTGTGTATGATTTTGTAGTTGTGCGTAATGGCCGTGGCAATGTCTGTGGTAGCTGCAGGGGTGATCCAACTCATAGCGAGATGGTGACGTCCAGAGCTGTTGAGTCGAGGTCTCAGACTTGTAGTGCATGCTTGACGAGGGAGCATGTGTTAAAGAGCAGTGAGGAATCATGGGGTGGTACTTGGGAGTATGCTGGAGCAGGCGCAGCAAGAAAATGATCCATGTTTGTACATGTGGTCAGCTTGGTGGCATACTGATGATCTTATGGGGTTGAGGGCACGTAGAGTGCTTGTGTTAAACCAGCAGAAGGGGTGAGAACCAGGGTCCCTGGTGCTGGGTGGCATCCATGCACAAACAGGCTTCCCTGTGGCGCACTAGCGTGGCGGTCGTCGTTAAGGAAGAGAGGTATGGAGGCGGTGGTCCAGCGATAAGAAGGTGGGAGAAGCACTTTGCATGGGGCGGGTGGGGATGCTGGGACACCAGCAGTGCGGGGTAAACACAAGAGGGAGAAAAAGAGAAAAGGACAGAAAAGCAGCAAGTGAAAGGGAAAAAAAGGTCCAATTATTATGCCCAGTGTTGCCTCTGAAATGGGGGAGACTTAAAAAAGAGGCCTTTGAAGAAAGTGCAAATAGGACAGGAAGTGCAGTGACTAGTTGCAGACTCGCTAAGGGGGATTATGCATCCATGTGTGGGAAGATATTTATGATCCAGTCACACCTGAGCTCCCTTGGCGTGTGCCTGTCTGGAGGGAATGCACAAGAGATGATGCGTCACCCACCCAATCATGTAGACATGCCAGTAGGCAGTAAATATTTAAGAAAATAAAACGGCAAATTTATTAATGTGACATTTTCAGCCACACAAATTAATGTTAGACTTGACCATAAGTTGTGATTTTGAATTGCGAGTCCATAGACACCAAAGTCCAAATTTTGTTTTTTTCAATTCGAAATTAGACAGGCTGCTTCAAGGTAACCCTGATGTTAGCTTAAGTGAAAGTTAGGCCTTGCGGTGGTGAAAGACAAGTGTAATAGTTTTTGTATTACCACAACAGGTTAAAATTAAAAATACACGTCCAACTTGCCCCTGCCCTTTGATCTGTCCCAGGCCCACTAAAGGGGTTACATATGTTTTAAAAATAAAGGTTTGAACCTGGAAAGATTTAACTTGACAGATCAAAATGGAAGTTTAGAACTGCACACACAGACTCTGGAATGACAAGCAAGTTATGTTGACGTACTACTTAATTGGGATGCGCAATCATTACTGTGGGCGCACTAGTAGCCTTTAATTTACAAATCCAGGGCATAGGTAAGTACAATTTATTAGGGACTCATAAGTAAATGAAATATGCCAACTGTGTTAAGCATACATCACCATATTTTAAGGCAAGAGCACATGCACTTCAGCACTGGTTAGTAGTGGTAAAGTGCTCAGAGGCCCGACAACAAGAAAAAGTCTGAGAAAGAGAAGGAAGGCCAACATTTGGGGGTGAACCTTAAGAGAAGGACATTTGACAATAAGCAAAACGCAAAATACATACAGATATTGTATTTGATTCTCATTTTTGAACCACTGTAACAATATGTCCTGCAGAAAAAAATATAAACTGAGCAGATGGGATAGATGCTTGTACAAAATAACAGTAGACTGGACTAACCAATTAACTGAAAGAAGAAATTGACTGCCCATACACAATTAAGTTCAGCTGCTAACTGTACATCAACTATATTAACAGGGGAGCCATACTATATGTGAGTTATACTAAGTATGATGATGTACCCCAACTAACCAGTACCTCACCTACTTATCTCAAATGTCTGTAATACAAATGAAGGTCACTCTTCTTTCCATGAAAGAAACAGTAATGGGGCAGATGTCAGACAATACAAGATCGTATAAATCCTCTGAAAAATGGCCATTTAATTTTGGAATCCTTGAGAAACACTGCACTGGTCGCCACCATACTCTACACCACTTTACTCTGTACTAATACATTCTGCACCAATACACTCTATTCCACTGTATTCTATGAAACTGCTCTGCCCCATGCCAATGTACTCTACGCCAGTGCACTCTAAACAACTGCACTGTATGCCGCTGCCCTTTACTCTGCACCACTGTACTCTATGCCACTGTTCTCTGTGCCACTCCACATCACTGCACTGACACTACAAAACTTCACTCTACACCACACTATTCTTTACTACTGCACTCTATGCCACTACACTGCATCACTGCACCCTAGGCACTATACTCTGCACTGCACCACTCTACGCCACTGCAGTCTGCAACATGAGTCTACTCTGCACTCTATGACACTGCACCACTCTGCATTACTGCACTCTCTGCCACTCTATTGTATGCCACTCTACTCCACTCTATGCTACTCTACCCCATGCCACTCAATGCCACTGCACTCTAAACTACACTGTACACCACTACGTTCTACTCTGCAACATTGCACTCTCCGCCACTGTACAGCAATTTACTCTGTACTACTGCATTCTACGCTACTGCACTCTATGCCACTCTTCATCAATCCACTCTACGCAACTGCACTCTACAGCACTATAATCAACTCTGCACTGCACCACTCAACACTACGCCACTGCACTCTCTGCCACGCAAGTCTACTCTGCACTCTATGCCACTGCACCACTCTACACTACTGCACTCTGCCACTCTATTGTATGCCACTCTACTCCACTCTACTTTGTCCCATGCCACTGCACTCTACGCAAATGCACTCTAAACAACTGCACAGTACCCCACTGCACTGTACTCCAAATGAACTTCACGCTACTATGCCACTAACTTATAGCCATGCTAAACAGCAGCCACTCTGGTTAAAACACATTGGCAAAGCCAATAACTCTTGCGTAGACAAGACCTATTGGCTTTGCCAATGCCTGTTAGTACTATGAGGTATGAGGTCCCTGAAAGAACTGTGAATGTGTAAGTCCTTGTTTTAAACATGCAACTGATGCCTCGTCGGGGGTAGTAAATGTTATATAAATACAATTACATCATAATATAGGCTGCTACAAAATGTGCAAAAACATTTCAGTTAAATTTAAAAAAAAGTGTTTTTCAAATACAGATTTGATTAATATATAGTTTATACCTAGTACTAACATTATTTATAACAGTCTAATAAAACCACACACTCCACAGCTCACCTTGGAACACTATTACAGTATCTCTCTGAAAGAAAATATCTTTGCTATTAGAAAACTTCAAGTGACTCCTTTGGTTAAAGTCAATGCAGGTTTCAAGCCCCTTTATGTTTGCAGATTTACCAGTTGCCCACGTTTGCATTTCTTCAGGGAAGGAGACCCCCTGGCAAGAAGGCAGTTTCTTATCTATCTGCCCCTCCCTACCTCTGAGCACAGGAGACCCCCTGCCTCTCTGTCCAGTTGGGGAAACTAATCTGCCTGTAATTTGGCCCTGCCTCCGTTGTCCTTTTGGTGAAAGGCTAAAATTACGGACAAATACCGTCCCTTAACCCTTTCATCGCGGACAACGGGCGGCAAGGCCAAATTACAGGCAGTCCGTGGAAATTACCGACAGGTGGTCACCCTAATAACAGTAACATTCATGCCTGCGCGCCTGGGACCACCTAAACAGAGGCTTGCATTTCATAATGGTAATCGCGCTAACTGCCATTTATTTAGTGCTCACAAAATGCGTGTGGCGTCCCGAGCTGCTTCTAACGGCCCAATGAGGTGCCGCGATGCAGCTCGGGAACAGGTAACTAGTAGAAGGGCAGTGACACAAAAGAAACTCAGTAAAAGAGGAAAGCTGAGATTATATATATAGAATATATAATCGGCACGAGTGCTGACCTTAGAGAAGGGGTAGCGCCGCTCAGACGAATCTGTAACGCAGTAATGCTGCTCCGACCGCAATCTGTTGTGCCCCTGGCAATGCCGACCGTTAGAATGAAAAACGCGCATGCGCATGCGCGTCACCCTCAATAAAATTCAAAGCGCGCATGCGCTCCAGAAGTGCCCGTTGAGGGGAGCAGTTCCAGACAGTTGTGCGCATGCGCACATAACAGAGCCGACCCGATTCGGACGGGGAGCAGCTAAAGACAGAACACCGGACTGGGACTGACACTGCCGCTCCCGACCCGGAAGCGGTTGTGGCATCGTCCAATCCCTTGTCACTTCCGGGGAACGGAGGGCAAGGGCAGGAAATGCGCGCCTTTCGGGTGCGTTTAAAGGAAGACCCGATGAGAACTGGCGTCGTCAGAGTATCCAGAAGAAAAAGAGAGATGAGAGCAAGTGCTGGCAGTGTACCCAGCATTGAAGACTGCATGGAGACCGGCCGACCTTCCGAAGCCCTGCCCGAGGAATCCAAGGCCCGGGAGGCGCCATGCGAACACTCCGGCCACGTTTAAGGGAAAGAGTGGCCACCTCAGGTGCATGCACAATACTGGGAAAAGGAGGGAGAGTGG
Organism: Pleurodeles waltl; assembly: GCF_031143425.1. Classification (NCBI taxonomy): domain Eukaryota; kingdom Metazoa; phylum Chordata; class Amphibia; order Caudata; family Salamandridae; genus Pleurodeles; species Pleurodeles waltl. The sequence continues at coordinate 152,592,894 of NC_090437.1, forward strand.
GGAAAGAATTAGAAGGGAATAAGACGACACCAGTACAGGCCTCAGGGGAAGAGCCTGATTGAGTATTTTTTGGGGGGATTTTGTTACACTCTTTGTTTGTTTTATTGGTTTTGTTTTTCCTATTTTCTCTCACGTGGCTACTGGAGAGAGAGAGGAGGGATAGAGTAAACAGGAAATCAGTACAAAAAGGGAGGGGGGAAGGGGAAAGCACTATATATAAAAGAGCACAGAATACCGAAGGGCTCTCTAGCTGCCTTAGGTCCATAGGTCCAGGAGGAGAATAAAAGGGAACAGTAGAGCAGACAGCAAGGAACACAGAATGACAGACCAGCCCAGATATCAGCTAGAAAAAGGAAAAAAGAGCATGGAATAAGGAAAAGGGGCAGCATGAGAAAGGAATGCCCAAAATACCCCCACAAAGAAGAAAACGTACAGAGAGGGGACGAAAAGAAGAGATCCACAAAACAGGTCGCAGAGAAAGAAGAAGAAAGGACAGACAGAAATACAGAAAGAGGAGGCAGACGAAAGAAAGAGAAAGGAGAAAGAGGGACTGTAGGAAAGCCTAGACGTAGTGAAGAGACCCACACTTACCTATATTTTGTTTCCTTCTTATTCCCGCATGCGCCTCCCGGGAGCCCTAAGAAGAGAAGAAGATGAGAGAAGTAAATGAAACATTTCCCACCATCTGGAACAACCTGACTTGTACAAAACAAAACAACAACTTCAATAAAATTCAACATCATACCTGCTGCTGACTACTTGTCCTCATTGCGCCAACCTGTCATAGTGCAGCTCCTCTGAATGGTCAGAGGAGCGTCGTCCTCCCACTAGCAGCAACCGCTGCAAATCCTTTTACATGAAAAGGATATTAAACTCTGTTTATCATCCTTTCCATGTAAAAGGGGTGGGGCATTGGGGGTCTCGAGCTGAGGGGAGTGCACTGTGCACTCCCCTCAGAGCGCATGTGTGTTTGGCTGGCCGTCTTGGGCCAGCCAAACACACATGCCAACAAGGCCCACATGCCCACAAGGCTCACAGGCTCCCAATCTGCCTGGGAGCGCCCTGGCTGGGTGCAGGGCAGGCTGGGAGCAGGTAAGTTTTAAAAATAAAAAACTGCACCCATCCCGCCCAGCCCCGCGAGCCGCTCCTGTACGCAGGCCTATTTTCTATCCCAGCCCAACCCTGCTCCTTGTCATGCTTCAGATGACATTGCTATATTTGTTGAAGTGTGATGGTTAGTGGATAGCAGCATCGTCACTGGCACTTTTAAGCCCTGGCACAGGTAAATGGGTGATGCAAGCTGCAGTGGACTCCTTGAAACATCTTCAACCCAAGCACCTATTTTTCATTACACAGTAAGCACTGAATGAAGGAAAGGTATTGCTATCAGTCCCTTAATGTCCATAAGGTTATCACAAGTTTGAGTTCTGGCAGGGTATTTTACTATTTTTATGCATATATTTAACCTTTTTTTTCCATCTCAACTGCTCTGCTCTTTTCCATTTTCTTAGGAATGCTGCAGCAGAGATTTGAATTATCTTCTTTGTGTGTTTAAATGTCCTATGCCAGTTGGAAATGAGCTTTTGCTTTCTGTTGAGCTTTCATCTGTAGCTGGTGAACTTGCTTGTGGTTCAGTGTAAACGGCCTTGAAGCAGCCTGGCTAGTTGTCAGTGTTAAGTCACAGCAGAGAATGGCAGAGAATGGCAGAAGGTAAGGTATGCAGGGCAAAGAAACACTTCCAGGCAAAGTCATAAGCGCTTCCTTTCCACATTTGCATTTGATGTTTTACAGAGAATGAAGATTCTCCAAATTTGTAAAGAGAGAATCTGGATTTCATTAAAGACAGAGAGGCTAGAATTCTGCATAAGTCTTTTATAGCCATTCCATTGCAGCACTTCAAAGAAAACAATAACCATACTTAGGCCTAGATTAATACTTTCTTTGCGCTGAATTAGCGTCATTTTTTTTTTACACTAATTCAGCACAAACCTTACTCAAAATGTATACTTGTCTAGCGCCAAAGTTTTGGGGTTAAAGTCATTTTTTGCTAGCGTGAACCTACCGTGCGTCAAAGGGATGCAAGGTAGGCGTTCCCAGGCACCTTATTTATCCTCCTTATTTATCCTCCTGTGCAAAAATGGTGCATGGGAGGGAGGCGGGCCTAAATAATGGTGCTAAGCTTGCTTAGAGGCATAATTTAACGCCTGGGTTAGGGCAGGTCATTAGGGGACCTGTGGGCCTATTTCTATGGTGGAACACCATGGAATAAGTCCACAGGTGCCCTCCCTATGCCCCAGGGACACACCCACCCACACCAGAGGGACACCAGGGGATGGGGACCCCATCCCAGTTAAGTATAGGTAAGTAGAGGTAAGTATGTTTGATTTTTTTTAAGGTGCCATTGGGGGCCTTGAAATAGGCCCCCCTACATGGCACTGGATGCAGTGACCATGCCCAGGGGACCCTTGTCCCTTGTGCTGGCCATTGGAGTGGTGGGCAGGACTCCTGTCTTTTATAAGACAGGAGTCATGTGGTATGGTAGGTTTAGCATCAAGAAATGACACTTGTCTGGTTAGAGTCATCTTTTTTTACTTTAACCAGCCTAACATCATTTATTGGTGCAAAACTGCCTTCTCCCATACTGGCACACCCACCCGGCTAACGTCATTTTCCATGACATTAGCCCACCCTTTGCACCCAATTGTGCCATTCCATAAATCAGACCCCAGGCCAGCGTCTTGGAATGGCGCTAGCCGGCGGTAAACTTTTTCACACAAAACTGCATTAGCGCAGTTTTCAGTGAAAAAGTATAAATATGGGCCTATATGTCTCAACCGAGCAAACACCTTCATCTTTTAAGCTGCTCAATCACAACAACTTGAATCAAATTTAAAAACAACGATCAAATGTTGTACACTCCCATAACATCTTCTGCACTGCTACTGTCCACTCTTGTGCATCTGAAAAATAATATTGAAACAATATAAACTGTTTTTCAAAAAAAAATTTTTTGCAAATCAAGTCCAACAAACTATAATTTATTAAGTCTTATATATCCACTCCCTTTTCAAAATCATCCTTACCTGGAAAGGGAGGGAGGGGTAATGCTAGCCTCCGAGTCTTTAATGAAATCCAGATTCTCTCTTCACAAAGTTTGAGAATCTACATTTCATATCAAGACCGGAGGGTAGCATTGTGAATATTCAAAGCTGTGAGAATACAACAGATGAAACATGTTCCATTGGTTTCAAACAAACCTGTGCAAACACATCTGCATTAGACCAGTCTGCTGCTTTGAATATCTCCTCCAACTGACCACCTAAGGAGAAACCTTTACTCACCATTGCACATCTGACTGAATGCACACCAAACTTCTGCATGTCTACTCTTTCCTCGAGCATACAAATCATCTCTTAACGTGATGTTGTTGCCGAACTTACTTGATTGCAAGGTCTCACTTATGAAATCAACAGTTGAGTTACCCAATTTTTTAAAATTCTTGCATACTATTCTTATACTCCTTCAAGCAGCGAACCACACATAACTTAGGACGCTCGTTATATTTTGGATAAAATATAGAAGAAGACAGTCTTTGTCCACCTTGTAACTTGAAACAGTACTCTATTTGAATTATAAAACCGATTACTTACCTCTAAAGATCATACATCTTAATCTAAATGAGATTAAGCATAACAATGTTGCCCCTTTACAAGACAGCTGTCATAAAGATAAATACTTATTTGCTGCCCATTTTTCTAACTGAAATATCAAATTCACATTCCACAGAGAGTTATACCTAGCCCTAGGTGGTCTCTGTAACTTGATGCCTTTCAATACTCCACAAATTAAGGAATCCCTTCCTTTTAAGCAACCTCCTATAGGAGCATGGCCTGCCGCCACCGCAGACCTACAACAATTATTTGTCCTATAACTCATGATTTTTTTAAACAACAAAGATAAGAAATTTTAAACATCTACAGAAGAAGCCTCCACAGTATCCAAGTCCCTCTCCAAGCACCAATATATCAATTTTTTCCATGCTCCAGCATAGCGATTTCTAGTGCCTGGTGCCCATGACTCCCTGAGCAACTCCTGAGCCTGCTGTGAAAGTCCTGCAAAATGCTTTCCTCACCCTGAAATCTTTCAAACAAGATGACCAAAGGGTGCACTCTTCTTCTGGCCCTGACAGCATTTCTTCTGAATCCATAATCAAATAAGGCGGCTCCACCTCTAACACCAACAACCCGGGAAACCAGGGTTGAGTGATCCAAAAAGGAGTGACCAGAATTGACTGACATCTCTGCCTCCTCACCATCAACAACACCCCCTGTATTATCCCAAAAGGAGGGAATGCATACCCCAGAACTACCTTCCAATCCTGCTGAAATGCATACACTTCCTCTGGTTGGGGAATACCAGGGTAAATGAAATGTCAGCCTTGATGCAAATAAATCTACATCGAGGGGACCCCACACTTGCTGAATTCTCTGCAATAAATGAACATTCAGCTTCCAATCTGTAGTCCCTGAGATACATTGAATTCCAATCTGCTACCTTATTGGATAGACCTGGAAAATACTCTGCTTGTAAACCTATTTTTTGTTCCAAATGAAAATTCCAAATCTCATTTGCAATCTGAGTCAGATTCTTCAACCTGCTTCCACTCAAAAGGTTTATATACCAAACCACCGAAACAGTGTCCATTTTCAACAAAATATAGTAATTCTTTAACATCTTCCTGAAGCTCCGCAAAGCAAAAAATCTTGCTCTCATTTCTAAACCATTTATGTGCCCGAAACCTTCTTCCCATGTCCATCTGCTGTATCTGTTTCCAGCACGTAATCCGGACATATTCTAAAAATAGCCCAGCCGTTCCAGGCATCTAGATTGTCTAACCAACCAAACCAATTCCTCCTGTCCTTTCACTGAAACTTGAATCTGGTCCCCATAACATAATCCTCTCCTCAAACCTTCGGCCTCGAATCTATGCAGAGCCCTGTAATGAAGCGGTACTGGAAAAACTTCTTGAATAGAGGATGAAAATAAACCTAATACTCTCACCAAATATCTTAGTGTAATAGACTTTTTCTTTAAAACTTGCCTGACCTCTGGCTTTATCTTCATCACCTTCTTTTCTGGCAAACTCAATGTCGCGAGCACAGTATTCACCTGAAACCGGAGGAAATCCATCTTCTAGCAGGGTTCCAACACTGACTTCTCCACATTGATAAAAAAAACAGAGATTCCTGGAGACCAACTACTAAATTAAGTTGCTCTATCAACTACTCCTGATCGTGTGACATGATTAAAATATTGTCTAAATACATTATTGTTAGACTTGGCATCCTTGGCATGGTCTCCCCTAACTTTTTGCCTCTGTTTCCCAGGTTGTCGATGTGTGCTGGACTCTGTTTCTGCTGTTTTTGTTACTCTGGGCACTTTACCACTGCTATCCAGTGCTAAAGTACAAGTGCTCCTATGAAAAATATTGTGTAATTGGTTTTCCATGATTGGCATATTTGATTAAATCAAATGCTACTAGGGGGCCTGTGGCACTGGTTGTGCCACCCACATTAGTAGCTCTGTAAACATGGCTCACGCGTGCCACTACAGTGTCTGTGATTGCAGTTTTAACTGCCAATTCGACTTCGCAAGTGAACCCACTTGCCAGGCCTAAAACTTCACTTTTCTTACGTGTAAGACACCCCTAAGGTAGGCCCTAGGTAGCCCCATGGGCAGGGTGCAGTGTATGGTTAAGGTAGGACATATACTAATGTGTTTTATAGTTCTGACAGTGAAATACTGCCAAATTCGGTTTTCACTGTTGCAAGGTCTATCTCTCTCCTAGGTTAGCATGGGGGCTGCCTTTAAATATGATTAAAGCGTAGATTCCCTTTGGGAGCAGATAGACATTTGGTGTTTAGGGTCTCTAAACTCACAATTTAAAAATACATCTTTTGGTGAAGTTGGTTTTGAGTGTTTGACAATGCCACTTTTAGAAAGTAGGTATTTTCTTGCTTAAACCATTCTGCCTGTTTGTGGATTCCCTGTCTGGGTTAGTTTGACAGTTGGGCTGTTTTGCACCTCTCTCTAGACAATGACACAAAGGGAGCTGGGGTGTAGCCTGCATATCCTGATGAGCCATCTGTGCTAGGAGGGAGAGGAGGAGTGGTCACTCACACCTGAAAGAGCTGTGTCTGCCCTCACACAATGCAGTCTTTACCCCCTGGTGTGTGTCTGGTGCCTGGCCTGGGCAAGGCGGGATCTCACAAACCTTAGAGACTTTCCTTTGAAGTAGGCCTAATTCAAAGGCAGAAAGGGGTATAAGAAGATCCCTCAAAACCCCTGCAAATGAGACCACTTCTGGAATCAAGAGGAATCTCTACCAAGGAGAAGAGCAGAAGAGCTGAGAAGTGCTGCCCTACGTGTGACTTTGCTTTGTGGAGCTATCCTGCAGTTGCTGCTTCTGCCTGTGAAAGGGGACAAAGACTGGACTTTGTTGTGTATTCCTGCTTGTGAAGAATCTTCAAGGGCTTGAACTGAGCTTGCCTCCTGTTGTTGAAGTCTCAGAGCCATCAAAGACTTCCCCTGCCAGCACCTGGACTCTCTGCTGAGACACCTTCCATGCCAAGTGGTGCCTTATCCAGTTCCTGGGCCCTTGAAAGGTGAAGCTGGCAGACAAAGACTGAAAATCCACACACAGACCGCCATGTGGGGACATTTCGAAGCACCTTCCGTGACGTGGCTGATTAACGACACGCTGCTGGCTTTGCGGCTGAAATCAACACTCCACCTGCATCGCAGCTGGAAGATCGACACAATGCGGCTGGAGAAATGACAGGCAACACTTGCTAACAGAGGCTGATAACAATGCAAACCCCCATGCAGCGGGCTTTTGTGATAGCGTGCGACTTGATTTTCAACGCAACATTGCTGGGCACTGAAAAACAACGCAAAGCCTGTCCAGACCCGAGGTGTCCGTCCGGATCGACGCATCGCTCTCTTGCGGGAGAGAAGAAATGACGCACGCCGACCTGACCGGAGGAGGAACGATGCATGGTCTCGCTTGCGAGTTAGAAATCGAAGCATCACTGGCCTTTTCCGACGCACACTCGCCTGCGCTGTGTTATTATGACACTACCCAGGTACTTTTGTATTACGAACAACGTTCTCGCTGTTTTCTAAAGGATTTAAGACTTTTATTCTTTGAAAATTCATACCTTGACTTGTGTATGTTGGATTTTTGTTGTTTTGGTCTTGTGTTGTTCAGAGAAATTTTCCCTATTTTTATAAACCTGTGTTGTGTCATTTTGTAGTGTTGTCACCAAATTACTGTATGTGTTGGTACAAATACTTTACACATTGCTTCTGAAATTAAGCCTGCCTGCTCGTGCCCAGCTACCAGGGGGTGAGCAGGGGTTAACTGAGGGTGATTCTTCTTTACCCTGACTAGATTGAGGGTCCTTGCATGGACAGGGGGCAACCTGACTGCCAACTAAAGACCCCATTTCTAACAATTATCATACAAATCCCCCTTTCTCTGAGAAAAGCTACAACTGGCATCAACGCTTTCATAAAACACCAATGTGCAAACGCTAGACTGAAAGGTAGGCAAGTCAACTGATAAAGGCCTCCCAAATAAAGAAACTTGCATCTCCCCTTCACCATTGGAATGGTAAAATATGCATCTTTCAGGTCCAGTTTCACCATCTAGTTGTTCCATTGCAAAATATCTCTCAACAAATGGATACCCCCCTTGAAATGCCTGTACATCAAATACCAGATCAGATTTCTGAAATTTATCACGGACTGCCAGTCAATGTCCTTTTTCTTGACCAAAAAAATTATGCTTACTAAAGTCACTTCCTCTTCTGCCACTCTCTCTATTGCCACCTTTTTCAAAATCTGTACCTCAGCCAATATCAACATCTGTTGGATTTTCTAAACACTATCTATCTTGGTTCCATCGTCTGTACAGGATATTTCCTGAACTCTATTGTGTACCCTTGCACTGTATCTAAGATCCATTGATCGCTTGTTAAAACCCTTCAATTGTTTTCAAACTTCTGTAACCGTCCCCTTACCTTTTTTGGGTAAGAATCAAAAACTGTTCTCATTCTTACCTTGGCACCCTTGAGTAAACTGGGCCCTTTCTCTGGCCTGCCAACTCCTGCCACCTCTTCCTCTCTGTGGGTAAAATCCGATCGCAGATTGAAACCCTCTAAAGGAGCCTTGCACTTGTGATTGATATTGGGATCTTGAAAATGATCAGGCAGAGAAACATCCCTTTGCTCCGGCCCGATCAAAGCCAGAGCCCCCAAATACTCTCTCCAGTGAGGACTATGACTTATCAAGACTGGTGAACATGGAAACATACTTTCTCCCATCCGTCACAAAACCATCCATGAATAGATACTCCTTTGAGTCTTCTGTAGGTTCTTTTTTTGCAAAGTTCCATAGTTTAGGACCCATCTACATCAAAATCCCTTTCCTCCTCTCTGCCTTCATTGCAGCATTAGCGTTTCCTAAGAAACATACTGCCCTCTGTTATGACCCACGCAACAAATTATTGTCCACCTGAAATGACTTTGTTTTGGTCTCTTCGACCATACCCAAAATTCTGGCTAAAGGGCATATGACATCTAGAAGGCTATCCTGGCACTGCTTTGGTGCCCTTTCCAGACCCTTCCTTGGATCACATCCCAAATTAAATAAGAAACCTATTAGGTCTGGGTCAAATTCAGCTGTTACACAAGCCTTGTCTTCTAGAACCAGACTAAAACACTCAGCTCTCATCACAGGCCTAGATTTCTTTTCCAATGATCTTTTAATCATCATATTCAGTCCATAAGGCATTTTAGTATGGAGCTGAATAATGAGTTTACCCTCCATCTGGCGTAGCTTTCGAATTCTGTCACCACCTCTCTCACTGTTTTTCATTTGCGCTATTCCCATGAATCTTAGCGATCTCCAATCATTAGTGTGTGATCTCGCAAAATGTTTGCCATTGTATAGCTCATATCTTTGTTAGTAATGGCTCTAGTATGTTCTAAGATCCTTTTCTTGAGCGCTCAATAGCGCAAATGAAAAAGAGTGAGAGAGGGGGTGAGAGAATTCGAAAGCTACGCCAGATGGAGAGTAAACTCATTATTCAGCTCCATACTAAAATGCCTTATGGACTGAATATGGATGAGGAATTACATGCACATTTATGATTTCAAAGATATATGATAACAACAGTAACCAGGCAGTGTAGGGTGGTTACCTATTATTAAACTATATGGTATCATAGCCAAATGATGGTAGCCAATAAATTGGAGAGAAAGCGCATTCACTGACATTTATGTGGAATCAATAGAATAAAATAAGAGATAAGAAAAATATCATAGCGCTGTGTGACCTTAGGAGGAGGGGCAGGAGCCCTTGAAAACCTGTTCGCGCTCCTGCCGTTGCGGGAAGCGCTGTGTGACCTTAGGAGGAGGGGCAGGAGCCCTTGAAAACCTGTTCGCGCTCCCGCCGTCGCGGGAAGCGCTGTGTGACCTTAGGAGGAGGGGCAGGAGCCCTTGAAAACTTGTTCGCGCTCCCGCCGTCGCGGGAAGCGCTGTGTGACCTTAGGAGGAGGGGCAGGAGCCCTTGAAAACCTGTTCGCGCTCCCGCCGTCACGGGAAGCGCTGTGTGACCTTAGGAGGAGGGGCAGGAGCCCTTGAAAACTTGTTCGCGCTCCCGCCGTCGCGGGAAGCGCTGTGTGACCTTAGGAGGAGGGGCAGGAGCCCTTGAAAACTTGTTCGCGCTCCCGCCGTCGCGGGAAGCGCTGTGTGACCTTAGGAGGAGGGGCAGGAGCCCTTGAAAACCTGTTCGCGCTCCCGCCGTCGCGGGAAGCGCTGTGTGACCTTAGGAGGAGGGGCAGGAGCCCTTGAAAACCTGTTCGCGCTCCCGCCGTCGCGGGAAGCGCTGTGTGACCTTAGGAGGAGGGGCAGGAGCCCTTGAAAACTTGTTCGCGCTCCCGCCGTTGCGGGACGCGCGCGGGCGGCGCCCGGGCGAAGCCCGGGCCAAGGGCGGGCCCGTCCTGCGCCCGTCAGCGGCTGACAGAGGCTGGGCTGGGCCACCCCCCTAACATCTATCTCCCAAGAAGGCCATATTGTACGCAGTCCCTTTGTTATTTCCTACTCTGTCTCCCCAGTCAGCTGCTCCATTTAATCTGACACCTTATCATTTAACCTTGCACCTACACTAACACCTGATGGGCAAAAGGAAAGCAACAGAGGCAGGGGCCGGGGCAGTACTAAAAGCCAAGCGAAAAAGGCATAAGCATGCTGCTAGCAACTGCGTTATGGATAGAATCGACTCTCTCCTGGGCGAATGCAACGGAATACTAACTAGCCCCCAGGGAAACATTTCTATTGCAACTGGGGAGGGGCCCACTTCAACTAGCAGGAAGGAAGGTTCCATGAAAATCGCTGAGATTTTCGTGAAACGTGGGCAACAAGTTACTGACACTACAGGGGTGGGTGAAAGTAGGAACGTTATCACCCATGCGGCCCCCTCCCTAGCAGAAGACCTACCACTTGCCACCAACGATTCCATCCAGCTCAGTAACCGCTTCAATCCCCTAACCAACCTCCCTGAATCACGCGACGACATCAACCCAGACACCCTGGCAGATGGGCCAGCAGCAACCAACACGCACTCTCCTCATGTAACCCCACAGCATATCGAATACATACAAGCTCTAAGGAAGGAAGTCACAGAACTCAAGCATATGGTTAACTCATTACTTGCAATAGTAAAACAGCTAACCCACGCAAATAACACGACCACCAGTAACCTTGCCCAAAATCCAATCCTATTAGGCATCACAACAATCTCGCCCAACTCCTCGGCTTCTAGCCACGCTGGCCCTCACCCTACCAAAGAAAAGACCATGAACTCCCACCAGTCTCCCCTCTTCCACAATTTAGGCATAGGAAATTCACTAGACATCTATCATAATACCCTCAAACCCACGAGCAACACCGCCTCAAAATACTCTACGCAACCTGCCACTGACCAGTCCCATTTAGGTAATATAGTTCTAATGGTTAACGTTCCCAAGTTAACCACATTGGCGCGCAAGGAAGGGGTAGACTCTATCAAAAACAAGGCAATCCACTGGATTCGCCATGTTAGAGGCTGCCGATCCATAATACGTGAGGACCTAATTACCGTAGTACGACGGCCAGACCCGGGAACTCACTTTGATATCCTAAAACTGACACTCAAGAACAGGACCATGGCAAACAATCTGGTGGCCCTAGACGCAAGAACAAGCCCACCTGCACACTCACGCATCCAGTTTAAACAGCCCAGGTCACCCACGCTCCACGAGGAACGCCCGAGTTACCACCCGGCAGAAAACCTATCCCCTCTTGGTAAACATGATTGACTCACAGCCCCACCTAAAATCTATGCAGGCAAACCTTGCAACCTTCCAACATCCATCACCCCCAGATCCTCCTTTTACCCCACCACTGTCTGTCCATGTATTCACCCCCCTACCCATGACACCGCAACCATTTCCGGCTCACCGAGCAATCATGACAACGATGCTCCACCCATCTTGCAGGCACATTGCCCACCAAACCTAGAGCTGCTATCTAGGCCCGCAAGCATCTCCTTGATCAGGACCAGGCCTGTTCCAACAGAGGAACATCACCAACCACCACAAGCCTCACGGGCAAACATTGGCATCAACCCATCCCTGCTCCCCCAGCCACATCTGCCAAACCAACCCCTGACAGCCAACTTCAAAAACCCCGGGCATTTAGGCAGGACAACTCAGTCACAATCTGGGGTACGACTTGTCTCATGGAACGTGGCAGGTCTGAATTCTATTCTTCCCCTTCCATCCTTCTCCTCATTTATTGACGAACATGACATATGTCTCCTACAGGAAACATGGTCACTCGACCCACTCTTCCGAACAGGCTACTCAAATTTCCACATCCCCGCTGTGGCCAGCACGAGAGGCAGGCCCTCAGGGGGTCTGACCATCTGGATCAAAACATCGCTTAGCTGCCATATATCACAGCTACCTACCGCCTCTCCCGACCTGTTAGGCCTTCGTCTATCCTTTGGGCCTGACTCTGTGGTGAACATCTTTAATATCTACGCTCGAGGGGTCAGGGGGGGTCAAGTCTCCAAAACCCTCTGCGCCCTCGTAGCCCTCTTACAAAATTATCCCCGCCATCATAAAACCATTGTGGCTGGAGACTTCAACGTCACATTCGAACCCCTTGACTGGGACGATCTCAGGTCCACCCGCGAGGAAGATCAAGTCTGGTCTATCCCCGCCCTGTCCATTCCACCCATCAAAAGGTGGACGTCGGTTGCGATTCAGGTAAAATCATTGACCTTGGAGTTTGGACTCAGGGCGCTAAATGGCAGAACTAATTCAGACACCAACGGTAGTCACACATACAACAAAACGAACCACACCAGCAGAATCGATTATTGCCTATTCGATATAAGATTATGGCCTCTAGTCATCGATATGACAATCATCGAACGGACCGAAAGTGATCACAACCCTCTCTCTGTCCACACATTAGCCCTAGGTAACCTCCCAGCCACGTCTAACCCCGCAGCAGTAGCACCCGAGGGTATTAACCTGGCCAACAACAAAAGACACCTAAAATGGGACAATATTGTGGCCCGGCCCGCACTCATCAATGCTGCCAACAACACCCTAAAATCCACACTAAGGGACCTAGAGACAGGTTCTGCAACACCCCACCAGGATATTAGCTCAATCCACACCTCCTGCTTTAGGGATATCGCAACCCACTTCTCAGCACCCCCAGCCCACGACGACAAACGACCCAAAGCCAGGCACCGCTGGTTCAACAAAACGTGCCGGTCCCTAAACAAGCGCCTAGTTCAAGCCATTAAATCCAAGGACCCCATCGCCATCCGCGTAGCTAGGAAGTCCTATAAATCTGCAATATGCATAGCCAAGCGTGATCAAGATAGCAAATGGTGGACATCACTCAGCGACGCTGTGCGCGAGAGAAATTATAGTCTGTTCTGGTCCCTGGCAGCGCGAGGCCCAGAAACCAGTGGTTTGGACATCACAACCAATATTGCCCCAAGAGACTGGATAGCCCACTTTAGTAGTCTGTACTCCCCTGATCATGATAGCCCCACCTCTGTTTGTACGGGCCCCCTCCTACTTCACTCATTAGCACCAACCACCGCAGCACCCCTGTTGTTCTCCCAAAGTGATATAACTTATTCTCTAAGCACTCTAAAACGCGGCAGGGCCCCTGGTTCAGACTGCGTCCCTGCAGACCTATTCTCAACAGACCTAGCATCCTGGTCAAGATATCTCACCATTCTAGCTAACGCAATAGCATCTGGGGCGCCAATTCCCGACTCTTGGAAAGCGGCCATTGTTATTCCAATCTTTAAAAAGGGCGACAGATCTCTACCCTGTAACTATAGACCCATTAGTCTAATTGACTGTGTCCAAAAAGTCTTCTGCCACTGCCTCCTAGGGAAGATAGAAGAATGGATAATTGACCACGATATCCTTAGCCCCCTCCAAGCCGGTTTCCGAAAGAAGATTTCCACCACTGATCAAGCCCTCAGATTCCTATTATTATATTGGAAAACAGTGTTCATCGGTAAAGGCAGCCTTTATGTAGCTTTCGTGGACCTCAAATCTGCTTTTGACCTAGTACCTCGCAACAAACTGTGGGTCACTCTCTCTCGGATGGGAATCCCGGAACACATCCTTGCCATTTTGATACGACTCCACGAGGACAACTACGCACAAGTCAGGTGGGGCAACAAGGGCCAACTTACCGATAGAATCCACGTCTCTAGGGGTGTGCGGCAAGGTTGCGTACTTGCCCCGACCCTCTTTTCCCTGTACATCAACGAAATTGCCCCCTCCCTCCTCAGACTGCAGGCTGACGCACCTTCACTTGGCACACAAAAAATCCCAGTCTTACTCTTTGCCGATGACACTCTTTTGATATCTAAGACCCCTAGTGGTCTAAGGAAACTCCTTGCGTGCTTCGAGCATTTCTGTTCATCCCAGGGTCTCGAAATCAACGCAACGAAAACCAAACTAATGACCCTTAATCCCCACAGATCTTTCAAAGGGAAATTTACTTTAGAGGGCTCCTCACTCGAGAAGGTGGGCATTTTCCGCTACCTGGGCATAACACTCACTGACAACATGTCCTGGAAGCCACACATAGGAAAACAAGCCCTTAAATTAAGACAAACAACTGGGGCTCTACTCAAAAATTTCCACCTCTCACACACAAAACCAATTCGCCCAGTATTACAGTTATACGAAGCCCAGGCAGTTTCCTCAGCGCTCTACGGGGCTGAACTTTGGGGTTATAGCAAAACCCAAGACCTAACCACCGCTGAAAACAACTTCTTAAGAAACCTTGTGTCCCTTCCGCTAAGCACCCCACTGTTCCCTCTTTTCAAGGACCTCGGCATCAAACGCATTGGTCACAAAGCCCGCCTGCGACCTCTGCTGTACTGGCGACGTCTCTGGACCACTCCGGAACTTGTCATCTTCACCGAAGCTCTACAGGTCATCCTAAAAGCCGACCACCTGCACAGAATCCCTTGGCTACGATCCATCAAGGATTTACTTCACTCTATCGGGCTCGATGATCTCTGGAACTCACCAGCCACGTCAGTCTTTCCCTCGAAAAGCGAACTAAAGAAACTTTACTGGCAAAGGGCCAACAACGAAGACACTCGGGCTGCACTCCACACTACATTATCTTGTGACTTTGCCAACCTAAAAGAGTCATGCAAGTACGAAACGTTTTGGGACCTAATCACGGCCCCAAGGGAAAGGAAACTGTACTTCCAGCTCCGCATTGGAACACTCCCATTAAGACTTTTCACCAGCAGCTGGTCACACAACGAATCCACCGCATGCCCTGCTTGCAAAGCCCCCGTCGAGAATCTCCCTCACCTCCTTTTTGCATGCCCCGCGTATACTGCCCCCCGTAGGAAATGGCTGGCCCCGGCATGCAGACTACTGGGAGCACGCTGCTCTGCGCTAGCTCTGCGAATCCTTAGATCAGACACCAGGCCAACGCTAGTGATCGCTATCGCCAAATTCCTCGGAGCTAGTTGGCTTATTAGAGGGAAAACTCTCCTGGACAAAGACTCCAAATAAGACTGTCCCAACATCCTGCACAGTGCATTTCACATCATTTAATTTTATCTAATTTCGTTCCATTTTATTCTATCTCATTTTTATTCCATTTTAATTTTTATTTATATTTTACTCCCTTTGATCACCATAATTACCTGCAATTTTATTTTATCATGTGCATTTATTTGTATTTATTACTGCTCGCGCTTTTTTGGCTCTTGTAGCTGCAATAAAGCTTCTTTGAATTGAAAAAATAAATATCATAATGTAAAAATAGGATGATGAATGAATGCAATAAATCTCTCAAGAATAATGTAGACACAAAGCAACTAATTATTAGACTAGAATATGCTGTAATATAGAAGTAACACCCTACACATATATATATACAAATAGGATCAATGAAATAAATGTCAAAGGGCAATAGTGTCATCTACTTGATAGTAGAAACAGTGAAATTGAAAAAGGCAAATAGTAAATACAAACAATATGAAATTATAAATCAGGAGGGATTGGAAAAACAGAGAAAAACACAAGTGAACAGTATTATGTATTGAAATGGGATTTTTAAATTTTAAGTTTAGAAAATCATTTATTTGTAATTTTATTTGTAATATATGTTAACTACAATATCCCTAATGCATTATGTTTGATGTAGTGATATTGAGTATAAATAGCAAAAGGGAAGAGGGACTCATTCACTGTGAACAAGACTCCATGGGGAGTTGAAACACGTTGGTGGTTGTTATTTTGAAATAAATTGCACTATTGAGACTTTGTGGAGTGCAGTGAATACTTTTTTGTTATTTGTACTTTACGAGACTGGTCCTCTCCGTCACTGGGCACCGGCAGTGGAGTGCGCCGCCCAGCAACCTTCAGACCACTTTGTTTGACATATATATATATATCTATATATATACATATATATATATATATATATATATATATATATATATTCCCTGCTTCTCCTCAAATTAACCCAGATCCCCCTTTAACTAACTTTCAGTGAGACATGTACAAAACAGGGTTTGCATTTGCATTGAACAGTGCATGTAAATTTGCCAAGCTCGACATGAAGGTGTGTGATGTCTCTGAAAGTTACTACAATGCGCAGAAATGTCACACACAACCCACTCATGATAAAAAGAAAGTGCAGGCACATTTTTGTGATGTCTGATCTTTCAGCTGTGTCTGACCTAAAATACTAAGATTTTGGGCAAATCCGTCCAGTTAGAAGAAGCAATTGTTACAAAGAGGCCAGTGTTTTATTTAGAATTAGGTAGATTCCAGTCATGCAGAATGGGGCTCTGATGGTGTAGTGAATCCTAGTTCGTTTTAATGGGATAACAGGAGTTAGCTTAGCCTCTGGCTTGCAGTCTCGTGCCCCGTCACCTAGTGACTTTTAACCTACTTAGCTTGCTCTGTCTTAGCCCATTTTATTATTTAATTCTTCTAAGATGGCTGCCTTGTTTATAGTTAGGCCACTTGTTATTGCATCATCAGTGTCACCGTGCTAAGGCTTCAAGATCAAGCAACAAAGTCAAACAAACAGTAGGTATTCACACTTAGGGATTTTCCCTCTCTATACTTTCTAAGGATTGTTTATATTAATTGCCGTCCCAAGCATGTCTGTTATCTATTGTTTGGGAACACACCTACGTCAGGGGTCCTGGTAGATCTGTATAAATACATCGCACTTCAGACAGATAATCAGAGGGATTCCGATCAGAGGGCATCGCCACGATCGCTGATATCGATGATGCACGTCGTCTTAACGCTGACCCAGTTTTCGTGTCCCAGCGGAGTCTGAGATAGAGACCTCATTCCAAGGTAACGAGGGTTGGGGGCTCCTCTCATGGACATGGCATTGGCAGATTAGGTTTAGCAAACCCAGCTCTCCTCTAGGTAGGAGGTTAGGCCTCTCACATTAGGGTATTAGGGCATATTACATCACGTATGTCTTTTTATGCATTGCAAGATGGTGGGGGTCTTTGTAATAATGGCTCTTGTCTTCACAACTCTGTTTCTTGCAATATTCATTATCCTAATCATTGAAGCCCATGCAACGTATTGCAAATTGCAAGTATGTTAAGTAAAAACTATTGAAACTTTACTGCATCTTTGTCATTGCCTGTGTTTGTATGAGACATGATATATCTGTGAGAAAGGGGTAATCTTCGTTTAACCACGACACTCCCTGAGATCTCTTACTCTCGAGTCCATGCGTAAAGGCTGCCACAAATCACCTTTTACTATTGTGTTTCTGGTGAGGTGCTGCTTGTGAGCCGGAAAGGTTGGGACAACAGTTGCAACTTGTTGTAGGATGGGCATAGTCACCTACAAACAAAAGTACTGTCATCCTTTAACCAGCAGTCATGCCTAGAGCAAGAGTCCAAACTACGACAATGGCAATATCATCATTTTTCTTTGTGAAAATTCTTGCCCCATAAAGCACTATCTGAGGAATTGAAATCCATGACTGAGGCTAATCATCAAATCAATACATTTAAAACATTTAAATAACATGGGCTCCACAGGGGAGACAGAATGGTTAAGTTTTCAAAGGATTGGGGTGTTTTAAAGGTCAAAAGGTTTACAAATTCAAAATCAAGTATCAATCAGTAACCAATAAATGACTACATTTAGTAAATATGAAATTCAAATCAATCAATGTCATATAAGTAAAAAGACAAATCAGTATAAAGTTGTCTCAAATGAAAAAGGATAAGCAAATCAGTTCTCCTAAAAAGAGAAACATACTCTGCCTTGAAAGTGGACAAAAGAATGCCTGCAGTATGTATTACTATATACACTAGCATGCATCACACAATTCTAACATTTGCTATGTCTACCCAAGGTACAAATAAAACATCAGTTTAAGTCACTCAGATGCAAACTAAAGCTCATTAGTTATGATACTACACAATGAAGCTTCTCTAAATATCTTTCAAAGTTATAAGTATCTGTAACATAATGAGATATATTGAACCAGCCTATACAGGTGCACTGTAGCAACGCAATAAAACATTCTGCAAATATCACTAAAACAAAAACATTTCACATGAGTAAGTAAGAAAAGTAACATTGCACTTGTTGGTTGGGACATCAGCTTCTCCTAGAAATAAAAAGTCACATGTTTATGAAACAAGATGCCAACCAGACCTTAGTCATCTCAAAATGCAGGCCTATGTTAGCTTTGGTTAATCTAAACATGAATAATACACAGTTAATAGCATTTGCATGTTTACATATTAATAGAATGTAGACATATTTAATATGAAATATAACCCCATCAGGACCTGGTGTTTATTAAGAGAGAAAGCTTATTATAGCAGAGTTCTGTCTGCCTTTGAGAAAATGTGGGTACCCTTTTCCTTTTCTTCCATTGTGTTCTATTCACACGAAAAAAGCTTATTTTTGGCAAAAGATAAGGAGCTTTTTTCTTGACACATGCTGTCCTGTCTATCTTTAGACACCCAGACAATGAGCCCTTTAACGCCCCAAATCTATTTCCTTGTCATAGTGTCTCTGCTGTGGCGGCCTGACAATTATGCTTTTTTGCCAGCTTCTCTGCCCTGGCTCCCTTTTGGGGCTGGTGTGCCTAGGGTAATTACTTTCCACTGGCTCAAGAAAAAATTCTGAATCGAAGATTGTTGCCCTTGTTCATTGACTGACTAAGGAAGTTCAAAAGTGATGCTTGCTTATTGTACAGTAGGTAGCAGAAGTATGATTGTCAGTTGTCCACTCTCACCTATGTATCATTTGTATGCAGGCATTATGAAACACATTTTATTTCAATTGATAGTGATATGTTTTAGTTATTGTTGAACATTGGTTTACACATGCTTGAATATTTGTATGCATTGTACACCATGTAAGGGAGACAACCCATCAACATGAGAGTTAACATGTTTAGACAAAAGATTTCCAAGATAAGCAAATGTGTCTATTTGTATCTGTTAAATGTAAATTGGGGACTATGGGGGTGATTCTGACCTCGGCGGTCGCCGCCCGCCAAGCGGTTCCCGACGAAAGACCGCTCGGCGGTCAAAAGATCGCGGCGGTCATTCTGGCTTTCCCACTGGGCTGGCGGGCGACCGCCGAAAGTCCGCCCGCCAGCCCAGCGGGAAACACCCTTCCCACGAGGAAGCCGGCTCAGAATGGAACCGGCGGAGTGGGAAGGTGCGACGGGTGCAGTTGCACCCGTCGCGAATTTCAGTGTCTGCAAAGCAGACACTGAAATTCTTTGTGGGGCCCTCTTACGGGGGCCCCTGCAGTGCCCATGCCATTGGCATGGGCACTGCAGGGGCCCCCATGACACCCCATACCGCCATCCTGTTCCTGGCGGGCGAACCGCCAGGAACAGGATGGCGGTATGGGGTGTCAGAATCCCCATGGCGGCGCAGCAAGCTGCGCCGCCATGGCGGATTCCCATGGGCAGCGGAAAGTCGGCGCTACACCGCCGGCTTTCCGCTTCTGGCCGCGGCTGTACCGCCGCGGTCAGAATGCCCGGCGGAGCACCGCCAGCCTGTTGGCGGTGCTACCGCCAACCTCCGCCATGGCGGTAATTACCGCCAGGGTCAGAATGACCCCGTATGTGTGTACATTGACTCCAACTTTAGCTGAGTCTCTAGCAGCCATACGAAGATCCATGGGTTGAAATAGTGACAGTAAGTTTGACACACATATATTTGACATACTTTCAACTATGATGTGCTTGGTTGCCTACATGGTATACCACAAACTTGCATAGTTAGTAGTGAATTTGAATGTCCAGTTGCTTATTGAATATTTCTATTGTTTGACTTTTGACATGGTTATTTCATTTTGGAATAATTGTCCGTCAGGTATTGTTTTCACCATGGCAAGTTGTCTGGATTAACTTTTCTGTATGAGACCTAATTATGTTTGAAAGACTGACTTGGTCCAACAGACCTGTACAGTAAACTTTCTGTTGGAAAATGTATGTATGTGAAATTCCAGTGTTGGTTAATCAGTACTTATAGGTCTTGAGTCTTACACCATTTCTTGATCATAAGTATTTAGATTTGTTTATGGTCATGAAACTGTGACACATTTCCTTAATCACTAAGTGACCCAGGGTTGTTCCTAGTGTATGACGTCTGTATTGTCCTATGTAAGCAATGTGTGACAATTACTATGATTAAGTGACATGCAGAAAATGTAAGCACCTTGTGGCATGTATGTAATCATCTATTACATTGATGAAGAATGTCAATGTGCCTTATTATGAATGTGTAATATATGAATTTGAATGTTGTAAAGGCTGGTGTATACTTTGCTCTTTTAGAGTGACTTATGTACCTAGAGTATCTATTTGTTATATTATTTGAGCCAACACTTTCACTGCATAACAGGCATTAATATTTGATGGTCCTTTCACATTTGTGGTCATAAGATATTCATCAGCAAACAGATATACTGCCATGTGTGAAACAGATACTTTGGATGTGAACATATTGAAATCAAGAAAATTAACATATATTCCCACGTGATACACCATTGCACACATTTTTGAGGTTGTTCCTTTAATATTAGATTCAAAACAAGTGTGGGGCGCATGTTTGTCATTTGTCGTCAATGCAGTTACACTACTTGTGATTCTGCCAGCTCACACAGTATGAACATTCACAACACCTAGCATTATGTATAGCTTTCTTCCTTCAAATTCTGAATCTGTGAGGTAACCACACATTGGGACATCATTGGCTACATGTTTGAGTGACATACTATCACTAGGTGCACATCACACCTGTTCCAAACACAGAGATGGATGTTCAGTCATTTATTTCAAATCCTCTCATTGATGAGACTGTGGCAGAAAATGTAGGCCTCATGGGCATTTCCTGGGTATTTAGCTAGAATGTTTATGAAGAATCCTCGATGGTCTACTATTACCTGAACATTTATTGAATAATTATTTTTCCAGTTCCTGTATAGGTGTGCAGTGGCTGTAGGGGGTGCAAATTGCATTTGTGCAATCTATGCCACCAAGCATATGGGGGAATCCTGCAATACTGTAGTACCCTTGAGTGGCCTCTAGCTGCTGTTGATCATTTTAGGGGAAGAGTAGTTACTGTGATGTCAGTTTAATTATGGCATCCAACAAAGATAGGAGAAAGGCAGAGAATGTTCCCTGTGATATGCCTGCCAATCTTGCTGCTGTAGTTTGGGATGATTCAGAGGCCAAGGTGTGTAGCACAGACATCAATTTGATGTGTGGTGGAATGGTATGGATCCTTGTAGTTTCTGTCTGGAGACTTGGCCCTATCTTCTCCAGTAATTCCATGAAGGACTTCCTCTTCAAATTGTAAAACTGTATGATCTCCTCTTCCCTGCGGTCAATGAAGGCTATACATTGGCGGAAAATATGTTCCTTCCTCCTTCGCTATCTACATGGTGGTGATGGTCTCTTAGCTACTTCTAGAAGCAGTATGACTACTTCCTGATGTAGTTGAACTTGCCAAAATGTTCTGTGATGTTGAGGATAATAAACTACAGCCACTGCTTCATTTCCTATGCCTGGTTTGCAGATGTACAGCAATTCTGGTGCATTTCTAGCTTTGCATTGCCCTACTCCGTGATGCAGAGCTGAACTCATAAATACCACTGCATCACAGTTGTGTTGGATTTTGCGGGGGAACGCCTACAATGCATATATTAATTCATGTGTGATTCAGCTGGATTCAGCACAGCTTTTGCCCCACGCAAACTTTAAAAAACAACGCATTTTTGTAGATGCCTTGTTTTTTAAATATGACTTATTGCGTGCGACCGGTCTTGCATCAATCTATGTGACACAAGGCCAGAGCAAGCCACTCATAAATATGCCCTGTGTTTGGAGAGCTGCTTGGAAAGAACATTTGAAAAGAGGATCACCTCCAAAAGTTTCTGAAGCACAAGACAATGAATGCAGTTGCAGTGTTTGTCAAGTAGAAATTCTGTTTTCATACTATAGGTAGAGCTATTGGAATTATGTGATTCTGCAGCGGAGGCTTTTTTCCCATCATGAATTTGCCTTATTTGTCACATAATCCATCATCTGTTGCATAATGTGCATATTTTAACAAAAAAACGTTTTGAGCTCAAACAGATCAAAAGTTGTTAAAACATGGTGATGTGTTCCTGCAAACTGTAAGGCCCTTTTGCAAAGGTTGTCTGGTCATCTTTCAGGTGCCTAATGCTGTATTTCAGTGTTAAACTGGTACTGATAAGGTGAAATTTTTTCCCAGTCAGTGTTACCATGGGTGAAAATAACAAAATGATGAAGCAATACAAAATGTATTGCCTTATGCAGCAAACTTTGTTGGTACATATGTTGCAGCAGATATCATCACCCTAGTCTCAGGTGTAGATGTCAAAATGTCATTTGTTTGGGGATCTACAAAACAGCACACATGTAACACCTTTCCAGGGCTACTTGATACAATACACATTTACCCTGCTTTGCATAGCAATGCAAGGAGGCTCAAAGGCCCATAACAAAACATAATAAACATAATAAACTGCTGAAGTTGCACTGTGTGGCACTTTTCAGAAAAGTAAGACAAGGTAGATGTTTGCCAACCCATCACAATAGGAAGACAGAGATGGGTGATGTGTGAAATGTGTATGTCAAAATGCAAGCATAAGTGGTTGTGGACATGCACAATTTTATTAAATATGGTGCAATGGTTGTGTTGTGTTGGGTAGGAATTTTGCCCTGCATGGTAAGAGTTGTGTACCCCTGGTGTGAGTGCCCAACTGTATTGTTGTGGTGTATCACTATCACTGATATTTTCCCATAGGGGAAAATGGAATATGCATGTGTGCCATGACATAGGCCTGTGTCATGGATTGCAGTCAGGCTGGACAACGAAAGCCCCCCAAAGATCTACCCTCATAGTTGTTGTATGCTACTGCTTTTGCCAGGAGTTAAACAGAGCACACATGTGTGTGGCAGAGTACTGTGTTGTGATCAGTAATATAAACATGACATTCATAGTGAACATGACTGTTTAACCCAGGGTCACTGCAGTAAGGAGCTGGCTCACTCACCTCTTCACCTCTAAAGTTCTGCTGCCGTGTGTTTCACTCACCCCTCCAACATCAGGTTGATCTGTAAGTATGTGCGGGATACAATCATGTGCCTACACAACACATAGCTTGAAATGTGGAACAGAGTCCACATGGTTAATGTGTGTGCATGTAGTTTGTGTTCAACCTGACACACTCTAGTACAGTAAAAATGGACTGTAGTTCTAAACAATGTTTGCAGACTGAGTGTGTGTGCTACATGTCAGTATGCTGGTGGTAGCATGATACAAGTGGATTAGAGTACTGGTCACTGAGGGGCATATTTATACTCTGTTCGCGCCGGATTTGCGTCGTTTTTGTTTACGCAAATCCGACGCAAAACTAACTCCATATTTATACTTTGGCGTTAGACCCGTCTAGCGCCAAAGATCCTGGAGTTTGCGTCATTTTTTAGCGTGGACACCTTCCTTGCGTTAATGATATGCAAGGTAGGTGTTCCCTTCTAAAAAATGACTCCGAGGCATGTGCGCCGTATATACACTCCCGGGCAAAAATGACGCCCGGGAGTGGGTGGGTCAAAAAAAATGACGTCCAGCCGCTTTAGCGTCATTTTTTAACGCCTGGTCAGGGCAGGCGTTAAGGGACCTGTGGGCTCGGAAGGAGCCCAGAGGTGCCCTCCCATGCCCCCAGGGACACCTCCTGCCACCCTCGCCCACCCCAGGAGGACGCCCAAGGATGGAGGGACCCATCCCAGGGAACTTAAGGGAAGTTCAGGTAAGTTTTTTTTTTTTTTTGGGGTGGCATAGGGGGGCCTGATTTGTGCCCCCCTACATGCCACTATGCCCAATGACCATGCCCAGGGGACATAGGTCCCCTGGGCATGGCCATTGGGCAAGGGGGCATGACTCCTGTCTTTGCTAAGACAGGAGTCATTTAAATGGTGGTTGGGAGTCAAAAAAAATGGTGCAAATCGGGTTGAGGTGAAAATTTTGCCTCAGCCTGACTTGCCCCATTTTTTGACGCCCAAGCTCCATTTTCCCCTACGCCGGCGCTGCCTGGTGTAAGTCATTTTTTTTGACGCACACCAGGCAGCTCCGCCGGCTAATGTCATTCCATAAATAAGGCGCCCGCATGGCGCTTTGGAATGGCGTTAGCTGGCGTTAAATTTTTTGACGCACAACTGCGTTGGCGCAGTTGTGTGCCAAAACGTATAAATACGGCCCTGAATGTACTGTGACTGTACACTGAGTGCAGAAGCACGGCCCCGCTAAATAACATGGATCACCTTGGGTTCCTTTGTGGCTCAGACATGGGTGCCTGGGGAACACATGAGAATTAGAGGAATTCCATCAGATGGAGCTTGATAGTCCAGCAAAACTGCAAGCTAGGTGAGCCATACACTGGGGAATGCAAGAGACAGCCTGTCTCTGTGCTTCCCTAAATGTGTGTTGCATCCATGATACATTATAAGGAAGGGGCCTTGACAAATCACAGGAGGAGATACATTGGACTGAATAGGGGACATAATAGAGTGTGTTCAACATTTATGAATGACCACAATTAAATCATGGATAAGAACAATAAATCCAGCTTCCTGAGAAAAAGGCATTTCTTGAAAATATAAACTTTCAACAATTTCATGAACTGTGCAAATTGCACATCCAGCAAACAATTGTCTTTCACCATTTCTGAGACAAGAACAATTTCTTAGTTAAGCAGAGGAGTGTCAGTGTGTTCAATTCAAGCCTTCGTAAGAAGGTCAGTGGTAAGGAGACAGACCTGGGGCTCCCTGTGAAAGGAAGTAGGAATCAATATAGCAGGATTTGGCATAGGGCATTTTACCAGGGTAATGTGAGAGTCACAGAACAATAATATTTCAAGTTTACACAATTTGGATATTGCAAGCTGTAGTGTTGTAGTGGTCAAAACGTTTGGCCAGAGTAGGAGATACAATGACGCTGAGTGGTGATCCAAGAACAATATTTTCAGACACTTCATTAAGAAGGTAATCTCCTGCATGGACATATTTTTTGTTATTATTTTTGCAGTTTTATATAGCACAAACTCACCCCGCAGGTACTGGAGCACTTCACATGAGCACCAGTTACATTACAAAAGGACACATTCATTTTGGAAGGCACATGGATATTAAGTGATTTGCCCAGAATCACAGGATGTTGAGCCGCCAAGACTCGAACCTGGTTCCCCTGCTCTAAATTTGGCAGCTCTGGCCTTTATTTCACATCCTCTCCTCAAATTGGCTTGCTGGCACAGCATCAAGAGTGGTGGAGTGAGAAACATTTGCTATTTTTTCTTACCATATTCCTGCAACAACACCATTAGGGCAAAACATCCCCTCCGATGGTACTACAGAGTAAAAGGTTTCCTATAAGTAGGCCCTTTTATTTTACTTCACTTGCCTGACTAATAGTTTGCACTTCCGTAGATTTATTTCTTCTGTGTATACGGTCATCAATCTTAGCAGCTGTGATATCTGTTTAAGGCATGAAATATATGTTTTTAATTTCACTTCACCCGATGACTTAAAGTTTGAATTTGTTTTCTTTTGCATGGTATTCTTACAGGTGTTAACTTTAACAACTGCCATACCTGATTACATATACAGCTGGCCGTTACTACTAATGGTTCAAGTAATTGGACATGAATAGGTTACAGCCATTTGTATTTGAAACAAAAGTGACATTATAGTAGTGTGTGCACTCCGCACCATTAGTCTTCATATTATTTATTTTTAGCCTCCAAGAGAGCTGTGTGATAAGATATCCTTACTGTTAATAGCTTGAGTTTCATTTCATCATTTGCTGGTTTAAGTTTATGCATATCATTAACTTTTCGTAAAGGTGCTTTATGTTGTTAGTGTCTAGCGCAAAAAGCTCTGTCCCTGGTGTATTCTCTCTGTGGGTTTTTACCCATGCCCCTGTCATGCCCATCAGTTTGGTTGGTTTGTGGGCTTACCTTTTAAAATTCGCTTGATTTAATTAGTGAAAGGCATGCAAACGTAATGCCTTTTCCAGTGTTTAGCCCGCCTGGAGCACACCGGCCAACTACTGAAAACATACGAGGCTCCATGTTTTCATTATGGTTTCTGGACTACTTTTTCTCTTTGTTTCGTAGGCAGCACGATCTCGCTAGGCACTAGATGAGCGCTTTGCATGACATCGACCCTGTTACATGGATATTTGCACTTTTTCCGGTTACATTAATAATTGCACTTTTGCAGGTTACATGGATAATTGCACTTTTGCCAATGCGTTTCACTGCCAGCATAATTCTGTTTCCTTTTGTTTGTCTACTTTGCAGTCATGGCGACCGTCGGCTCGCTTATGTGAAACTGTTTTACTTTTCATTTTCAGTTTATGTGGCAAGGAAAGTCGGGTTCCGAGTTTACAACGCTAATAGCTTTAACTCAAGCAAACACGAGACCCTTTGGTTTGCAAATGCTTGTTTTAAGTGTGCTGTTATACCATGGTTTCTGTCTTGTGCCTGCCCACTAGGCCTTTGTTGTTCAGTTGTCTAGTCGTCATTTCCGCCATTGAATTGTGTGTAGAGGTGATCATCACTGGCCAGCTTTTGATTTAGTGGAGCTCTTGGACCATGAGAGGTTCGATGTTTGCATGTTTGAATTCAAGTTGTCATTGTTGAAACCAGGCTATAGGTGTGCTGTCCCATTTTAATATACTGGTTTGCTTACAAGTTTCGAGCCACCTAAAGTACCAATAACTGGTAGATGTGTTCCTTCCTCATGCATTAACCTTAAGTTGGCAATCAGGGGATAGTGGTCGCTTTCTTTGCATTTTGGGATGGAGATGGGGTGGCAGAAATCACGGAGTTGTACTATTCCGCAGAGTTATCCAAACACTCTGTCAGATTCTGCAGAGTTCCGTGTGAGGTGGAATGCCGCCTCGTCTCAGAACACACGCGTCTCGTGGACATCCATCTACAGACTTTGCTAGGATAAATATCCCTTTTACAGTGAATCTCAGTCTGTGGGGTGAAACACATCCCAAGTGTCAGTGCTTGAAATGAAAATATAGAAGTTCAGGTACTCTCTAGGGTACCTATTTGCTCCTGGGAAGTGTCAGTACTCATCCATTGTAATGTATTGCAACAAGTGCAGGTACTCTCACCTTCAAATTAAAGAAGTGCAGGTACTCAGTACCAGACAGTTCATGTCCATTTAAAACACTGGCAAGTGCTGGAAACATCAAAACAAATGCCAGCCAGTGTCCTCCGCAAGAAGAGAGAGGACTGTGCACTCAGCACCAGAGAGTTTATCCGGATGAACAGAGATCATGATTCCCTGATAGTCTGGGTTAGAAAACTGTCGAACAGTCAGGATCTGGTCACAGGGTGACAATGGGGCTTTTTGGCACTATTTAATACATCTAAGAACAAGCCAGACCCTTCGATTGGCATGCCTCCCCTTAGCTTACCCTCTAAGTATTCATAAAACTTGAAGGGTTAATGCTCCTGGCACACAATTCAGTGGGTAACTTGTAAATTACTGGCTAAAACGTGTTTTTGTACACAGCACTCGATGCTGCTGGCTTAATGTTTTTTTTAAGACTTAGCAACGATTTTGTCATCACCCTATTCAAATTACTTATTTTATCAACCACTTTTCCCCAGCCTTACCTCGAGGGTTTCTGTGCCCTTGTGTAATGTAACTGGAAGTCATGTAAAGAGCTTCAGTACCTTCCGATTGACTTTACTCTATACGAAACTGAAAAAATAAACACGAACGTACACATAAAGAAGGCGGAAATGGTTGAAACACAACCAGTTCCACTTAGCACAGGACTCAAATTAAAAAAACAATGCGAGTGCTTCCAAGTCTTTTCAAATTGAAAGCTACAATCAATTAGTTGCACTTACCATGAGGCGTCCAAAGTACAGCAGATGCATTCCCAATGGTATTTGTGTGCTGGGGTAGCGCGCAGGGCTCAATTTAGCTGTCTGCACTACGGAAAGTACCCTTTTCACACTGGTCGGTGCATCCATTTCACCATTTTGAGACAAGGCCTCCGCCACCCGGGTGTCCTCCATCACCCGTCCAGTA